>NC_136695.1:17418806-17895868 GCF_947650265.1 Symphodus melops | reverse complement strand
GCTGTGATCCCCCCCCCCCCCCCCCCCCGTGCTCCCCAGAGCTGTGAGCCGTGTCCCTGTGTTGGAGTTGCTGGTGCAGGAGCCTGCATGTGTGGTGGCCCCGGGGCAGGGATGACACAGCCCCGCTGGAATGAGAGGGAACAGAGTCTGGGCGTTCCTCTACAAACGCACTATTAAACCCACTGCAGTACACAATGAGCTCATCTTAATTCAGGTCAGATGTACATCCTACATTTTTCTTTCTTTTTTCCCCTCTTCTTCCTTTTTTTTTCTAATTAAGTGCACTCTATACCTTTGTCTATGTGTCCTTCCCTTTTGTAACCTGCTGCAACTCCTTATGCATGAGCTCTAAGGTTTGTGCCTGGATTAGATTATTAGCCATATTGGCCTGTTGAGAAGGGCATTTGTCAAGTTAGAGCATGAGGGCACCTCAGGCATTTTGTCGAGCTGCAGCACTCCTGCACTCAGGATGGACCTCCCTCCTTACCCCTACCTTCTTATCCTAAACAATAATAAAGGAAGTTTGGCTTAGATTTTCAAGTTCATGAGGTCAAACGTGGTGCATGGAAAGCCCATCGTCCTCCGTTAGAGGTGGGGGGACTTTCTCTGTTCTGCCGCTGGCACAATAGATGAAAGCAACCCCCGGTGTTTTGTCACACACAGGGAGCGATGTGTTTTACAAACTGCAAAAAAAATCGGACATTCAATACAGCCTGGAACTCGGACATGAAGTGGAATGTTTCAATGACTGTTAAATCATATCAGAATCAAAATCTACTGAGCTTAAAGAGCATGTTTTTTTTTGTTTTGTTGAACAATTAGCTCGAAGTACAGTATTTTAACTTCCTCAATAATCGATCAGCATGTTGACAGAAATAGTGGTGAAGACGCCGAAGTCTACAGAAAATGTGTCACCTGAAACCGTGGCCGTGCTAGCCGCTCTGGCACGAAGACCAGCAGCTATTTGAGGTACTTCCCTTGAAGGGGCAAAAACAAGGAGCACAAATAGATGGTAGCTCTTAGGTGTGAAAATGTTGCATCTATGAAGCTGCATGGGAAACTAAACCACATTTTGACTTCCTTCAGTGCTTTGCACAGTGATGTGAGAGAAAAATATTGAAGTTGCACGCATTTAAGGGCCCCAGTGGGACACCACTAACAATACAGACTTAAGTTAAATCCTCCATATAGAAATCTGAAAGAAAGTGGATTTACAGCTTACACACTCCAGACTGCACGTTGGTGTATGAGTTAGACTTCTAGAAGTAGATAATGTGACATTTGTAAAGACATAAACAGAGACATACTGTCTTGGTTAGGTGGTGCTAAACCAAAAATCGGCTGAACTCAACAATCATTGGTATCTGGTTGGCACTTTATGGGTCACACATTGTCAAAGTTATTTCGACTGTTTGACGAAGGGATCTCCTTCAATGACAGCAACGTCTCCACAGCCAAAACTGAAACAAGCGTTTAAAACACCATATCCTTCTAAACGGATGACTGGATATTTTACAACATCTGTACTACAATCGTTCCCACTTCACCCAGCTGCATTCCGGCTGATTGTGCTACGTAATGGAAACGATTGCACTAAATTCCTCTCCTGAGCCAGAATCACAGAATTTCATTTTTTGATGCATGTGCCCACACCCAAACCAGCACTTCTCCTCTTACGAGTCAAAAGGTTGAGGTTTCCACAAAATGTTGTTTCTCACATGGTTTACTAGTAACGTCCAACGCGTTTAACTCTGACATACCTAACTCAGAGGCCAGATGTTTGTAATTGAAAAGCAGAAAGCCTTCAAATCTGTTGACGCCGCTTCCCTTTGTGTGATAATGATAGCCATGACATTAAGATCTGCTGGCTATTCCTTATGCCTGGTTTTAACACTGGTTTGTGTCAGTGAGGCTCCCCAAAGACTTCGTTTAGGGACTTGGAGCAGAAAGGGGTTGGGGGGGGAGAAAAAAGTGAGTGAGAGAGAGAGAGAGAGAGAGAGAGAGAGAGAGGTCCTCAGGTTTCACAGCTGCAGGCTCAGCTCAACCCTAAAGTAAATGGACTTGAGGAAAGCCAATCCTAATTGATTCCAAGCCTCAAAGCTCTTTAGTAAACATTGTGAAGCAATGAAAATGACTTGTTATCCTAATTCATTCGATGCTCACGCCGAGCAATCAGCAGAGTCAAGAACAAAGATGCAGATAGAAGATTAACTCATTATAATTGGTGGGGGTTTTTCCCCCCTCTTTTTCCAGGTGTTTTCTCCACAGAGGAGCCCGCACTGATTAAGTGCACATACTATTCGTCCTTGGCGAGGATTATTGATTCTTAATTGTCACTGTAGTTTAAACTTAGCACAAACACCTGAACAGTCAAAACAACAAGATTTACATTGGTTGTCTTATCTTTATAAAAACATCATGAATCAGATTGAAGGTGATATTTGAGGAAGCGGAAACAGGTTTTTTTTTTCTTCCAGCACTGATCCGACCTTTAGTAACACTCACACTAAACACAACACATCTAGCTTGTGAAATGTCTGACTTGATCTTGGTGTTGGAAGTTCCTGTGGTAAGACCCTGGGCACAGATTATTTGGTTGGCCCAAATGGCTTCCTGTGGAAGGGCTACTTTTTTTTTTTTTTTTTTATTATTGTAGGGGTTTCCTTAACCCCATTTCGCTGCTGATGTGAACATTTCCAGATCATTTTTCTGTCGTGTGAATCGTCTCTTCCTTTCCATGTCATGAAAGGATTCCGTCGGGCGAGTAAACATATGACATCTCTAACAAATATGAATGCTGCTCTGGTAAAGCCTCACATAATGTGCCACATGTAACTACAACTAATACTTCTTCTTTTTTTTTTTTTGACATTCTGTGGTTGAAAAACCACCACCACATGGCACACAAACTCTGGTTTTCCAGTGATGTGTTTATGTACGTGTGCCAGCAGTAAAAACCACCAGTCCCTCAACAAATCAGCGAGAGATCTGTGATCATACAGACGTGTGAGGAGAAGTGAAGTGGCTGGTGTGTCTGTGCTCTGGTGAGGTGAGGAGTGTTTAATGACAGGTAAAGTCAGGTGAAGCAGGCCAAGCAGAGGCTCTGTTACGGGCAGTGATTGCCGCTCCTCCAAAAAAAACCAAAAAAAAAACCAGGGGATGAAATTCCAACCCGGTCGTCGACAATACCTGACGGAGTGTCAGTCAGGCTTAGTGATGGTGCCTCCCATCCAATATTCACAAGCTCCTCAAGCTGTGAATGTGCACAGGACAAGCTCAACGCAGCACAGGCCGAGAACACTGAGCCATCTCCACGTCTAACTTACATGCCACAGGCCTGGTTTACTATAACAAAGCCCTGGCACAGGTTTGAAGGTTGTTGGGGTTAAGAGACAAGAAGGGAATAAGGTCAGTAGAGTGAGTCCTAAAGGAGAAAGTTTGTGCATGTATGTGTATGGATGTCATACATCCATACATGACAGAGAATCAGAAATGCTGTTTGTATAGATACATATGAGACACACGTGATGTATTAATCAGGATCCATGATTTGAACTCTATTTAACATGTTTTCATTGTTACTTTTTTTTTTTACTAGATCACTCAACACTGGAGGTAAATGATGGAGCAGTGCACCACACAGATTTGCTTTCATATCATTATTTTCTGTTTCTCCTGTAATTATACACCTGTAGCATGCGGGTGCACAGGTATCAGAGGATCCAAGGTTGTGCTTGACATTCCCCTGCAGTGAAAGCAACTGCTTCGGAGCGTGAAACGCTAAACTGTTGTAAAAGCGGTCCGGGCTTCAGCAATGACCTCATCTTGTCCCCCCTGGGACCCTCTTTGACATGCTCTGTGGTGGGACAGTACTCAATAAACAGAAAAACATGAATCGCCGGCCACACACACACACACACACACACACACACACACACACAAAGATCTGAATGTAACACAACACTGACATAACCTCAGAGACTACGTGGAGATGACAATCAGCAGGGACAAAAAAAAAAAATGGACCAGCAGAGCTTGAGGCTGTGGCTATAAGAGGGTAAGGTGAGAGGATACACTGGGATCACCTCTGCTAATTCTCGATCTGCCTCTTCTGCTCAGTGGCAAAAAAGCAACAACAAACCTCCCCTCCCTCTTTGCTCCTAAGAATATCCTCTGCATACTCACCCTATCTGTCTGTTGGTGGATGGAGCCTGAGTGATGACGGAGCTGGACTGAGGCGAGGGCAGGGCTTGCTGGATCACTATGCTGGTATCATGGTTGCCCATCCGCGAGTGGGAATGCTGGTGCTGGCCTTGGCCTGCCTGGCCGTGCAGTGCGATGTTCTGCAGAGATAAAGGGGGGAAAGAAAAAGTGACGGAGAGGTAGAGAAAGGTGAGCGATCCTCAAGGAGTGTCACATTCTTTCCCAGCAATTTGTGTATTTTCAACACAACTGTGTGTAACAGGCCCTTAGAACTGTTTGGCCTTGGGCTCCATTCACCCCCAGCTTGATTGAGTAATAAGGAACTACATAAACTATCATCTACTCTGCTTCTTCTGAGGCCATTTTGGGAAACATTGTGAGTCTAATGAAGAACGGGTGTCTTTATTTTTTATTTGCCCAGCAGGACACTTTGTTAGTTTTACCTCTGTTCTATGTAATGTCATTAACGTCCAAAACACAAGCCTGCACTGTAAGTCAAACAAAGCTCCATTCTCAATGTGCATATCTTGAGACAAACAGCAAGCTGAAGTACATTAAAGTTAATCTGATGTAAGGAAAACATCTGCAATGATCGAATATGAAGAAAACGAGAATGCAAAAAGTCAACATTTTGTTTTCATTGTAAAATCTTCTTTCCTGAATTCAATCAATAAGATGTTTCTAAATGCATGTTTCAGTGACTTTTTATAAACTAATTGCTGTTTTCCTGACATTTTAAGCTCTCTTTTGCTTATTCTACTTTCCACTTCCACAGGGTCTTGCTCCGACTCGCCTCCTGCTGACTAAGCAGAGCTTCCCATCGTAAACCACACAGGCTGGGGGGAGGCCAGACGAGGCTGACCTGAGAGCAGACGAGCTCCAGAGCCAAACCACCCAGACGACAGCTTAGCTGCAGCGTGCACTGCACATCTCTCTCCAGACATTAGATAAGCAGTCTGTCTTGTGGTGGTTTGACGAGCATCCCCGTCTCAGGTGGAGGTGCCTCGGGGGCAGATCTATAACGCCGAAATGATCACATCCTTTGTCAGATGTCAAAAAAGCTCAGCGACTCTGCTCACATGTGAGAACAACATAAGTTGTCTCAGGGGTCTGTCTTTGTGTTAGGGAAGAAATAGGACCCCCCTCCCTGAGAGATAGCGAGAGATCTGTTTGAAGCTACAGGTGGAGAACCTGATCTCCTTCTAGTCACCTGTGGTGGGTGACAAATCTCCACCTGGTAGCTCAGTCTGTCACTGTCAACAACACTGACGGGGATAGAGGAGCGTGGTGTGTGGTGTCTAATAAAATGCTAGTTGTGCAACAAACATGTAGACTTTGGATGGAAAACAGACATCACAGCAGAGATGTGTGCGTACCTGTGTTGTCATCGGTTATAGAAAGGTGAGCAGAGTGCATGTGTGCAGTGTGTGTGTGTGTGTGTGTGTGTGTGTGTGTGAGGTCATACTGCACAGTTTCTGTTAGAGACGTGATGACTGATGTTCATGTGGCCGAGGTTTTGGCTTCAGGTTTGAGGTCGCAGTACCTGTTTACTGTCCTCTTCCTCCTGGGCCTTGCAGAACTCCTGCTCAATGGAGCAGTCCAGTTCACTGAACAACCCGACCTCCTCGCAGTTCTTCAGGAAGCGTGTTGGTGTCGGCGTCTGGTCTGGAAATCATGAAAGTGTTTTTTTTTAAATATCTTTTGAAAAAAGAACAACAAACAAACCCGAGAGCTTTAAAGTCCAGCTGACAGTACGATTATTAGCACGAAACCAAAACATCATATTTGACGTTTTTTCCATTTTTTTACAACAGTAAACATAAATATTAACATTTGAGGTTATATACCACAGCAAGCTTAAAGATAACTTATTCAACAATTAAAAACACAAGAAACAAACAAACAAACTGGAAACATCATGTAAACTTAGAAAGAAGATACAACACAAACCTGATGTAAGCAGGATTAACAATATATGTTCGAAACAATGAAAGCAGGAAATTTGCATTACTAAAAGACCTGAAAGTAGTTTCTTTGTTTCTCTTGTTCTGTGATCTTTTTATGTTGTTTTATATTCAAGCCTGTTTGATCCAATCATATTCAAAGGTGGGGGTAATATCTTTTTTGTTGTTGTTTTGTTTCTGGGGACAAATGTGAATCCAGCAAACGCCTGGAGTCGAGATGGACACGAGAAGCGTAAACTTCACCTTCTTTCTGTTCGTGAACGAGAGATACAAAGCTTGACAGCTCCGTTTGAGCTGATGAAGCACAGATCCCACCTCCTGAGTGGGGGTCTCATTTGTTGAGCTCGGTGAGGCCGCGGTATTCAACTTGACATTGTGGGGGTGCACAAGGATCAGGTTTCAGACAGTTGAAGGTGATTTGAGGATCAGGCTTGTTTCAAAAGCTAAAAGCATACTTTGTGGTCTGTTTATTCACTCTGGCTACACCGCAGATGGATTCCAACCTCTGTGCTCAAAATACAGTTTTTACTTCAATTATACTTTTCCCACTTTGGCTGAGATTGCTACTCAAGTTCCATTAATAAAAAGGAGTCATGTGCGACGTATAGGCTGAAGACATCCCCGACAAGTCAATGACAAAAATGAGCAAAAAGAAGAGCAGGTTCACTTCTACCACTCTGTAATGCTGAGCTGTATCTTACAGTCAATTCAACAACACATGTTCCTGAGTTTAAGTTCTCAATAAGAGAAAGGTTGGAGCTGTAACTCAGGCAGCAGGCGATAAGAACACCCGGCCTAGAAAATCTGATCCTGCTGTCCACAGAGTGTAAATAATGAAGAAGACACAATCTCAGCGGCGTGGTCAGATCAGCTCACAGGATTGTCCGCCATGGCCGGCCTGATTCCTAGAATAGAGATCTTTACTGACTATGGATTGGCCTTGGTTTAGAACAGTACACAATCAGTGATTTGATGTTTCTTAGAACAGCAGATTTATGATCTGATCAGAACATCAGCTGGGACAAGTACATCCCACCATCCATTGTAAAGCACATCCCACCTCCTCTACATCCTCTACTCTGCCACTAATAACAGGTCTGACCCTGAACATGCTCGCGCCGTACGTCACAGTCTCTGTAGCCTCCTTATGTACAGAGTAGAGTTGTGCTGCAGGGTAAAGTGTGTCATATTCTTTGCATTAGAGTAAACAACCCGGCACAGACATGCCGTGAAGTTTTCTGATGATAGACAAGTGTGCCTGAGCGTGAGTCACCGAGGCTCACACCTGCAAATAAACTAGGAGCTGGTGCTGAGGTGAGCTGTGCAGGTCTGTGTGTAGCCGTAACTCACCTGATAACATGTTGTCGTTCTTTATGGAGGGGAACTTTAGGGTCATCTCATGTTTGTGTCGGTGTATCATCAGATGGTCCTCTGTGGGGAAACGCTGTTAAAGAAAAAAATAATAATAATAAATAAAATATTGGGTTGTAACAATTTTGTAAAAACAAACAAGTGTTTCTTTTCACCAGAATCCCCAAACAAGAACACTTTAACGTTCACTTCTATCCTCTCTTTTAAGCTTACATCTTGAACAAGCACCAGTCGCTTCAAGTATCTTATTTTCTAGGAGTATTTTTTTTTTTTTTTTTTACACCTGAAGCTTTATTTACAGTTTGTGTTTCACTCAGTTCAACACTTGTGTTCCATCCTTATGCACGAGGAACTTAGTGACCCTCTCCTCACACCTCCTCAATGTACACACCTCTTCAAATTACAGGCAGACACACAGACAAACACACAGACAAACACACAGACACACACACACACACACACACACAGACAAACACACAGACAAACACACAGACACACACACACACACACACACACACACAGACACACACACAGACACACACACAGAGACACACACACAGACACACACACACAGAGACACACACACAGACACACACACACAGACACACACACACAGAGACACACACACACAGAGACACACACAGAAACACACACACAGACACACACACACACACACACACACACACACAGACACACACACACACACACACAGAGACACACACACAGAAACAGACAAACAAACACACACACACACAGAGACACACACACAGAAACACACAGACACACACACACACACACACACACACACACAGACACACACAGAAACACAGACACATACACAGACACACACACACACACACACACACACACACAACCACATAGACACACACACACGGACACAGACACACACATTACACACTGTAGGTTGTGTTGTGTTGGTTTGTTTCGACACACTCACCTGAGAACAGCCAGGAGCGTTGCACACATACGGCCTTTCCTGGTCTGAGTTCATCACTCTGGCCACCTTCTCATAAAACTACAGAAAAAACACACACACACACACACACACACACACACACACACACATACAAGAAGAGGAAGTGAGTGACTTGAGTTTCCCCGCCAACATCCAAGAGGAAAAATAAGCTCATTGTGTAACGCTCGACATAAAATAGCCATTGCACCTGAAACAGCTGTGTGGGTATTTCAGTAATGAGCAGACATTTTTTCTCACGCTACGGGACTCTTAGATCGTCAGGGGGAAAGCTTCTGGCTTTTCAAGGACTTGAAAAATATGCCATACTTTGTGAAGAGTTATAAACACAGAGAAAAAAGCATTCAGACAGTCACATATGATTCAACAGCAGGATTATTTGTTACGCTCAAAGTGAGACGGAGAAAAAGGGGTTCGCAGAGCAGCGTGGCGTGAAAGATGGACGCAAGGTTCAATTCAGTTCTTCTGCAAAAACAACTTTGAAACACGAGTTCGCTTTAAGCTTGAAAATACGAGACAATTTATCTGTTTACCTGAAACTACTGCCAAATGTGTGCTCTGTAAGTAATTGCTTCATACACTCCAGCCATAGCCATGAATCATGTCGAATGACAATGCCCTCAATGATCGTTTTAGAAGCTTTAATAATTTAGAGTGAAATAGGGGACAAACTTTACCAGAAAAGAAGCGTGTGTGTGTGTGTGTGTGTGCGTGTATCATTGTGTATTGCTGAACATATAATCAAATGAAGCACAACAAGAAGGATGGGTGAATTCAGCTTAATTACACATAGAAAGGTGCTGGACTATATTTATGACAGAGCAGCAGCCACATCTTTACGGCTGTTCAAGATCATACTGACGTGCACGATGAAAATCAGAGATGTGCACTTCAATCAGCCGTGAGACGTGTCAGTCAGTTCTAAATATTCAAACCATGAAGTTTTACCGCAGCTTTTACAATTGTGTTGTCCAAGAGTGCCTGAATGGATAATGTTTCACTTATTTAAGGCAGAAAATGGAAGGCCTGGCCTATAACTGATACAGACAGCCCATACTTAAGGTCTTATGAGTATTAAAGCTGTGCTGTGATCTAAACAGAGACACATTTTACCCCCTTAAATTTAAGCTTCAACATTTTAATAAAAAAACCTTTTGAAGAAAAAAAAAAATACACATCCGATTACGGAACAGACAGAGGATGGCTCGAATAATCGATGTACTTTCCCCTCACATCAGACATCATGTAATGACTGCATGCTATTTTCTCACAGGGACTTTCTTTTATTAATGTCCTATTTTTGTCCATTTATGATGTGACCTCAACGTTTCTTATACGTGACAAACCCTTACAGGTGTTTTAATAGATGTGAAGAGACTATGACGGGTGTTAAAGCATCTTTTTTTCATCCCTATAGGAGCAGCACACAGGGACCAACCTTCAGCACCAAGCCGGCGTGTGATGAATAAAAGGGGGATTTGTAACACTCACTGAACATGCAGCTCTTTCTTGCTTACGGGGAACGTTCACACTGAATACGGTGTGATAAGTGAACCAAAGCCAGAGCGCGTGGATGTCAAGAGTGCTTCGAGTTATTGCCTCTCGTTTTGTGCTTAATAAGTGAATGAGGCTCTTACGACCCATGTGAAAGAGGCCTGGGTGAATAAGGACATGACATGGAGCCTGCTAACAACCAACAAGTAGTGTTAAATAAAGTAAAAAATAAACATTTAAAGCTCCTGTGAGGATCTTTAGGTTTGTGTCGTCTTTGGCGCCCCCTGTGGACCATTTTAGTCCACAGAATATCTCTTTTCTGATTTTGTCCTGTACAAAAAAAAAATCTCATCCTGATTTGTTTTACCAGTTAAACATACAGTATCACAAATTGAGAATTTTGGGAAATGTATAAAAAAGAAAGAAAAAAAAAAAGGCTGTTTTAGTGGCGTTGTATTCATCACTTCATCTGATACCGACAACAACTATTTCAGGCCTTAAAAACTACTCTGTAGAAAGACCTGCTCTTGTCACTGATGGTTTCATTTGCTCTATAATAGAAAGGCCCTTTGAAGGAATTGTGATGGATTTCAGTTTGTTTCATAACCAACTAAAACATCCTCCCAGGTACTTTAAGGATGAACAATCTCCCATAATCTCTGAGTGAAACAAACTTTTTTTTCTTCGTGTAGCACAAATAATAGAATCACATCAAAAACAAGGTCCAGGTGAAAGGAGTCTGCTAAGATGACAACGATGTAATCAGCGGCATCACACGTGTGTGGTCACTGTCGATAATAACTGAAACATATTCAGTGTTTACAGCAGTCACACTGCATCCGACAACACACAACTCAAAGCTGATTCCTTTTTACCTTCATCCCCCCGAGAATCACTGCAGACAAATTAAGATGCATTAGAATTCAGCTCAAAACCAAACACCATGTCAAGCATGAATACCTTCATACACTAGTATGTATGTGTGTGTGTGTGTGTGTGTGTGTGTGTGTGTGTGTGTGTGTGTGTGTGTGTGTGTGTGTGTGTGTGTGTGTGTGTGTGTCGTTTTCATGGGTACAGACTATTTCCTCAAGCACAGTCAAAACATTCAAATATTGTGTTATGCTAAGCAGTGCTGTTTTCCTAACAGGCCGTACTTCATGAGCGGGCCTGCAGAACAGGGTCTGGACAGGGTCTCTCTGTCAGAGAGCAATGAGCCCTGCTCTCTCTCTCTCTCTTTCTCTCTCTCTCTCTCTCTCTCTCTCTCTGTCACCAGCTCACACCAGCGTCTCTTCTGAAGGGCCCCTCGAAGCTTTCCTCTGACACAACAAGCTCCACTCCTGCTGCTGATCCCAAATGAGGGCCAAACTATAGAACAACAAGAAGCCAGTGGTCCTGTTGCTGCTGTTGTTTCAGTTGAATCAGGACTTCAGACTTTTCTTTTTTTTTTTTTTTTTTAAATCTCAAACTCAGCTCCAGAGAACTTTTATCAAATTCCTATAGCCTCTGTTTTGAGTCTGTCTTTCTGAACACCTGCTCGACTATGACTCACATGACATAAAAAAAATATTTTACAATAATTCTCCCCAAAGCATTCATTAGAAAAAGGGAGAAAAATAAGGATCTATGAATTTTAAACAGATGCAAACATTTTACCTTCCTGTTTCTAAAATGGGACCACATCATTTCATCACATTTAGCAGGAAATTCAAACCACATGACGCATAAAACTTTTAACCATTCATTCTGTGTGTTATCTATAGCTTTCACACTTCAGATAATCGGAGTGAGAAGCCCTTTCTTTGGAAATGGCACTTGGCTCTCATTTGATCTGTTTTCGTTTAGCGGAGGAAATTTAGTTACACTTTACATTAACTCCATCCTGATGTGTGCGAGGGGATGGATTAGGGTCTGGCGTTTGATTTCACTTGGAGCTTGGGAGGACTTCTCCAGGTAGACCGCCTATTAGAATTTAAACAATATGGTGTGGAAAAAAAAGAAAAGAAAGGCATACGGGGTCAAAGCAAGCAGAAACATGCACAGCGACTCTAATCTCCAACTCCCCACAGCACCAGGCCTTTGACAGCACGAGCTCAAGGTGGGATCACGGCGATGCCTGAGGCAGAGAACATGGCCCTCTTTCTTCCACAATGTCTGCCCTGAACTTCTGCTCTATGAGGTGAACGCGTGACAAAAACACTCCTGTGATGTAAACCTCCGGAGCGATCAATTACTCTCCTACAACGACACGTCAACTCAGAACACACACACACACACACACACACACACAAATGTCCCCACACGCCACTTTCCCCTCACATGAAGTTTGATCCGAAGGGTTTCCATGAAGGCAAAACGCTTGACAACAAACCTGCTGAAAATTCAACTTTAAAAACAACATCATGTGCGGTACAGTGTGAATGCTCTCAGCTGCGCTGTGGATCGGGGCTGTGTGGCTGTTGTTATGATTTCTGTCACTTGAACCCCTTTCTACATCGGTAATATCATGGTGAGAGGAATGTTTCACCTTGAACACATGCATACCGTGCAACCGCCATCAACAAACAGAGGTCACATTTCACTGCTGAGATGAGAATCAACTGTCATCGAGCTGAAATGTGTGTAAAAAAAATATGGGAAGAATCGGACGTGTAAATAAAACAAGTCATTCCAGTTATTCAGAGAATATGAAGTTTGTGACTTGGCTGTTTTGTGTTTATTCAGATTTGGATGTGCATACTAGAGTTCTTGTTGAACAAAAAAAAAAAGGGGGGGTTTTGATGAAAGACATTAAACAAGTTATTTTTTAAGAAGTTGTGTCAGTTTTAAAAGATGATCAAATGACTGACACTTACTGAGGATACTTGTCACAAACAGGAATAAAGTATTCCTTTCTCAGCTTTTACTACATCACATGTAAATCGAGTTCGCTCTCAAAGCAGTCCTCAAACTAATCTGAGCGTGTTTGAAATGATCACGCCACTTCAATTAAATCAACACGTAAAAAAATCACGTTATTAACAGAGACAATTTAAGGGACACAATAAAAGCCTCCCCGTTGATCTGAAGCAGCGCTCATTACAGGAGTGTTGTTATTGATAGTGTTGTCACATAAACATAATGACAGCGGCGACTAATCAACTGATTCAAACATCTTTCTTGTTTTGTCAAAGCCGTGCAGTCTCGAGCAGCATGAGCGCGCGCCTCGTCAGCACAACCTTACTGAGAGTAAAATATCTCTTCATCACATATCGACTGGCCTGCAGAATGACGTCATGTTAGTCACTTTGCTGTTCAAGAGAAATACAACGTACGTTTCTCAGTAAATAGCAGCATAATTCTTTTTTTTTTTCTTCCTCTCTCTTTGACCGGATTGACAGCGAAGAAGAGACCGAGCTGTATCATTTCCCAGTCATCGGTGAACCGCAGCACGCAGAGTGCGGGACCGGCGCCGGCTCTGCGTATCCCGAGATGGGACAGGCGTGACAAAGATGCGGATCTCATCCAGCTCAGGCACTATAAGGAACTAAGAGAAAAGCTGAAGGACGTGACCATGTAGTGTGAAGTGCAATTCAAATCATCCATTGCATAAACGCATTTTGTAGTTTTCAGTCGACTGGAATTATGAATTCCTGCAGAATTGTCTCCACTGCTGACTGACAGACAGACAGACAGACAGACAGACCGAGCAGCAGCAGCAGCACTTGACTCCGCGTTCAACTTCAACAACAGTCAACAGATAGTCCGGACAAGTGAGATGACAATGCACTCACTTCAACAAGCCTAACATGACACTTTGTCTGTTGTAGCTGCACGAAGAATAGACTTTTTAAAAAATAAAGAAAAAAAAGACATTTTGACAAGGACCGCTGAAGCGAGCAACAAAACAAGCTGTTGCATGAAAAAAAGAAACAGCAGGAGAAAAAGTCACAAGTATCTCTGAGAAACAAATACACACAAACCTGCAGAGGCGCGTGCATGGTCCTCTGCATGCTGGTAGAGGCTTTTCGACTTACCAAACAAGTGTAGAAAATATGAAGCAGTCTCTCAGAAGAAACCACGTTGGACTGAGAAAAGATTACAATACGATCTATTTAGAGAAGCATAACGTCACCCCTGGGTGACGTCACGTGGGATTCCTGAACTTCTAAATCATTGCGGTCCGCTTGGAGGCGGCGCGTGCAGGGCGGAGTTTGCAAATTCCACGCCCAGAGAGGCATGGACCAGGACCAGGACCACTGCTGGATCTGGAGTGGGTGTGGTCCAAAGCTGAGTTGCATTTAATGACAAATCGGGCATGCAAATACGTGAAATGTACCGCAGCTTACACCTGATGTGGCAGATAACTGTCTGCATGTTAAATAGTCAAAGCAGGATAAAGCATAGGTGGTCATTCTTTCTCCCTTCTCTAAAGGCTCTGTAGCCTCCTCCATAAGAGTGAAACGTGCAGACTCTTAAACGTGTAGCAGCTAACTGGAATCAGCCCAGCGTGTGTGACATGTTGGATAATCAGTTCAATACAAATGGGACTGTGAGATACAGTTAACAAACAACAAGTAGTTCCAGATAGCTCTCACATGTTCATGACTTGAGGGATTTTTCTGTAATACAAAGTTATAATGGCCCTCCACATGTGTCCGCAGTTGATGGACTGTTATGCAGTGACAGTAATGGACTCATTGACCTGTTTTTTTTCTTCTTTTTTTCGGGGAGCCACTATAACACAATTTCTCCTTTACCAAGCTGACTCTAAACAGAATTAATTTAGAACTTTATAAAATTGAAGCACAAGGTTGAAATGAAGAGGTTCTGAACACAGGCTCCATCTTCAGACAATACCTCCTGCGTTAGAGAACACAGTAAACGCTTATCATGTTATCAGTTAAGTTACATTTGCACAAACCAGTAATGCCACAACTAACAGGCCTCTTACTCTCTCCGCAGCCTTTTTGAGAGTTTTCAAATTAAAGATATATGCATAACTTTACGCACAGAACAGCATTTCCTTTTGCTACTGGCTCCTTCAAAACGCCTGCATTCTCAACATCTTCACCTGCCACAGATTTGAACATGTAACACGCACACTTGTTCCGCACTGTCTCTTCTGGCTTGGCTTCAGCACATTCGACGAGATTGAAAGATTTTTAGAGTACAAAGCATTTCTGTTGGAGCTCTGTGTGACCCGCTGGTGCCAACTGGCTGTGATTTCTTGGACCACAGACACTGATAGTTAAGTCCTCCTGGGCTCCAGGGATTAATGACTCCTTGCACATTGAGAAATGTTTACCACTCGCCTGCGACCACTTCACTAGAGGCACTAAGAGCTCTGTCACTGAAACAATAAGGCAGTCTGAAAAGCCCCCATAATTCAGAGCTCCTCCGCCTCTGTCTTTTAACCAAAGCTTTAATCAACGTTTATGACATCCCTTTGTCTCTTTATTGCCAATATATTTTCCAACCAATCCAAACATTATGCTCCCAGAGGAGCAGACTATTAAGGTTGGAAAGAGCCGATACAGTTTTGGGTCAGTGACCCACACTAAAGCAGATTTGATCTATATTATACTAAACCTTTTATTATTATGCCTTTGTTCAGGGCTTATGTGCGAAAGATCACCTTGGGAAGATTACCCCCGGTGAGGACGCTTTGCTGCAGCAGGTGCAAAAGGTGAAGGAGGCTAAATCACAGCAACATGTCAGACAGGCTTTCAATTTACAAAAATACACTACACCTTCAGATAGATTTAACTTCAACAAAGAGTAAAACATAGGCTAGCATCTCCAGTTTGCCTTTTTAATTATTAATAAAATAAAGTGTACATACCGTACACTGATGGAGTGTTTGGTGGTGTGATTCCTTTAAAATTCTAATCAAATTGATAACATTATTGTTTGCATTTGTCTGTATTTGTAAAAATGATACTGTAGGTGCATTAAAATTGTTTGCAAACTATAAACCAACGAGATGAAAGCTTTGTGCTGTTCAGCTCTGAGAACATCCAAAAGGCTGTGAAAGCTTTAAGACGAAGACTATGACTAACTAAGGCTCACTTAGAGTTGTTGTCTTTTTCTGCTGCTTTATTTGAGGTTCGGAACTTTTGAAGAGTAGGCTGCTATGTGAAGATGGATGACCTCAGGAAATGTTAGCGATT
The DNA here is from genome assembly GCF_947650265.1 of Symphodus melops. Lineage (NCBI taxonomy): Eukaryota > Metazoa > Chordata > Actinopteri > Labriformes > Labridae > Symphodus > Symphodus melops. Next base: position 17,879,693 of record NC_136695.1, on the reverse strand, counting down.
CTACCAAAGCATAATGTTGTTGACAATGTTGACAATGATTCTTCATTTTGAATGTTCTCAAACTGGATTATTCATGTCATCTCTACAAGCATTCATAATTGTTATAGGCTTAAAAGAAGTGTCATCAGCTTTTAGTGATATATAAAAATATGTTTAATATAATTCACTCTGGCATTTAGATAATGTAAGACAAAATACCAATTCATAAATGCAATGATTAGACTTGAGAAAAAAAAAAAGAAAGACCTGTTTTGGGACGTTTTTCAGTTTCCGTGTTTTACTTCAACATGATACGTCTGAAATTACAATCTAAGTCTTTTCTGGGTGTGAGGAAGTCTGAAGGTGTGTGTTTTTCTCTTCACTTCAAATCGGTGGTCCAGCTCGAGCTCCAACAGAGGGCTGTCAGGTTAAATCACCAATGTGACTTTCCTGGTCTAAGTTTACTTTGGTGATCAGAACAATCTAAGTTAGTTCATCTTACAGACACTCATGCTCTAATGTGCTGTAAGAGAGAGGAGCGATGACTTGAGTTACTGAATTCTCATCAAGCACAAGCACAAATAAATAGCTAAGGATTGGCAATGCAAGTATTAAAAATAAAGTCATCGGCTCTCTCAAACACAAGACTATGTGTGACATAATGCTCGCAAAGCAATGCCTCATGGTTGTCAAGAACAACTGGAAAAATGTTTAACCATGACTGTGGAGCCTGGTCTGAAAATGGACATGGGAACGATGATGACCCATTACACCATCACTAGGCACAAACTCAATGGTACTGCCCAGTCAATTAATGTCAGAACACGGGAGGGAGAGAAGTTACTGTATTTTACGTTCTTACATCTGGCAGTGCATCTTTACCAGATTCATTTCCATCACACGATGTATACTTTCTACAGTCGACGTTCCTTCTCATACATTGTGGAGACACCCATTTGCAAATTGTCAAGCTCATTTTCTTTATCTTCTCAAAGCACACACAAAAAAAACCAACTTGTAAATATCAAGACACATGTTTCATATTTGTCACCATCAAGTACTTTCAGTAAAACTTGCAAAGTCATACTTGTTGTTGACTTTCATCCATACAATACCAAAGCATTAGGAGAGGGGCCATTTGTCTTTAGTCAGTATGTCAAACCCTTCCGCTTTGCCATGAATTATCATTTATAGCAAATCTCAATTCAGAAAACCTGAATGGCTGAGAATAACTCCTGTAAAGCAGAAAAAAAACAAGATAAGTAAGACACTGTCCTCTTCTAGTACTTATTATGGCATCATGTTTTCACAATATACTTGTTACTGCTCTTTATATTAGCACCATGAAGCAATAATCATGGTACAGTGAAGGGTAAATTACCTTCAATGAAAGCTTAGAAATAGAAAGCCTCACTTGTTTTTTTCTGCTGACCAACACTGCCACATGGTGGACATAATATTTCAGCTACTTGTTGATCCATTGTGTTGTACAGTGAAACTAGAAAACAAACTTTTGCAATCACTGCACGGACAAATAGCTAAATAGTACCTCAAAAGTGTATGATACTGTTTGTGCATATAGTGCACACAAGTATTAGAAGACGTCAAATGAACACAACGTCTCTTAAACAAAGACATCAACAGATCAGAAAACAATATGACACATATTAAAGGAGAAATGATGCGACAAAAAGCCATTTAAGGTCGTAAGTATGACAACATATAAGTATAGTCCCACTTTAGACCCATATAAATAAAGGTTAAATAAAATAAAAATATAAAACATAACACGCTACAAACCAATGCATCAAGTTAGACTGAATTATAAAGACCACTTCCTGTTCAAATTTATGAATCAAACCTAAACTATATTTTTAGTTTTCGATGTGCATAAGTTGAACCATCTAATTAAGTCTTTTTTTAAAAATAGTTTTAATATAAAGTTAGGCTAGCAACATGTTATCTTTCTGTATCTGTATAAATAAGCCTATATTATTTTTGAAGGAATCAGGCGGTTTTTTTTAGTAGAGGAAGTATTTGCTGGTAACAGCCTTGTATGGGAACAGTGAAGACATTTCATGAAAACAATTTGGTGACCGGTAGCGTAACACATCATCATTAGATGCACTTTTTTTGAGTTTATTAAACGCTAATATGTATTTATTACTTTAATAACAGTACATGCTTTTGCACTGAAAGCAAACCCGCCTTACTTCCTGTCTCTCCTGTTGCGCACCGCTGGTTCGACGCTTGACGCACCTCCATCACCGCACCGCCCTGCCGCTCCAGCTGTTCCCACCGCTGTCCGCCTGCTGCTACCCGCTGCTCGCCAGCTCTCATTTCCAATGCAGCAGCGACCATGACAGGCATATCCGCGGCGTCTTTCTTCTCCAACGCTTGTAGATTCGGGGGTTGCGGACTTCACTTCGACTCTCTGGCCGAGCTCATCGTGCACATCGAGGATAACCACATCGGTAAGAGCCGAGAAGTCACGAGCGCCGCCGCAGCTAGCAATGGCCGAGGTTTGCAGCTAGCAGGAGCGGCTACATTAGCGAGCTAGCAAGTTACTTCCTGCGTCTTGACAACCCTGTTGCTAGGTGTGGTGGCTGTTGATGTTTCCATGTTAAAAATACAATACATCTCCACCACTTGGTGTTATTTAAAGATGCCTTTCAAAACACAAGACAGCTGCAACACTAAATGAGCCGCACTGTTACTAAGACAGGAAGACTTTTTTTTAACGCTCCGTCAAGTCGTTCGTACATCAATGTTTGTAGCGTGAGGCCGCGCGCAGAGCCGCCAGGGATGCTCGTGAGAGAAGTTGTAATCTGCAGGAGCCAATGAACGTGCTCTGATTAAATAACAGCCAGTTTTAATCCGACCGGCAAAAAGTTAGGACAGTTATTTTTATAAAAGAAATTCACTCTCCCCTATCCAACTGTCTTATGTCACGCGTTGTAGGCTATAACTTTTTAAAAGTATCAATATTTCTAAAATGATATAGGCTACCCGGTTTAACAGTCTATGGGTTTAACACAGTATGTATCTTCAACATGAATCCTGCTTCAAAGACAATGTAATTAGCAATTTACTGCCAGTTCAAACTTTGCATTAAGATAACGTTTGACAAACAAATCTATCCATACAAATGAATTTAAATATGCTTTACTCTTTATAGAAAGTTATTCATAAAGGGTATATTAGTGGACCAATAGTATATTTTATTAAAATTGAAGAACATTTGGTGAATAACTGTTATTATATTTAAGTGTTGTTGTTTTGTCGTCGAACTTGGATTCAGTTAAAAAGGCTTCCTTTCTTATTTTGCCATATAAAATGTGAATTTCTCTCCTCCTGACTGCTCATCAAGTCCTACTCCAACCAACAGCGCCACCTCTAGATCATGAGAAGTAACACAATAACACCAGCTACCTTTTGGTTCAGGTCACAAACAAACCAGTGATTTACTTCATTACTTAGAAAAAATAAGAACTTGAGTGAAGAATACTGTTTGACTGTAGTTTGTTGACTACTACCAAATGGTTTTTAATTGAGTGCAGCATCAATATGTATGTGTGTGTGTGTATATATATATATGTGTGTGTGTGTGTGTGTGTGTGTGTGTGTGTACATATATATATGTGTGTGTGTACATATATATATGTGTGTGTACATATTATATATACATATACATATTGTAAAGGATAAACACATTAATTGATCTCGACATAATCTGCCTGTTTTGAGGAAAGGAAAATTACTTTGGGCAATTACGGTGGGCCAGGTCAAAGTCACTGTGTGTGTAGTTGAGAAGTCATTCTCTATGTACTTTAGTGAGATGGAAAAAGAAACCCATGTGGTTGAGTACATGATAATATAAAGTTAAGTGATTAAAATTCAAGGTGGTTATGTTTTCATTACTATTGGCAAATGCAACAATAACCTCTCAGAGTAAATCAGTACAGGAACATCATATTTCATTATTTATTGATCGTCCATGTTTTGATAGGAGAGCATACGATGGTCTAAGCTTTAAAAAGATTGAATCCTCAAGCCTTTGTTTTTCGATTTATTTTGGGCTTTTATTCTCTTATGTGTTTGGCCAGAGTAGGACATCTAGGAGAGAGCGTGGGGAATGACATGTGGAAAAGGAGTCACAGGTCAGATTTGAATGCAGGCCGTCTGCTTGGAAGACTACCTTCTGTACATGGGACGTGACCTAACCACTAGGCCATATGCATCTCTCTACATGCCTATTGTGCTGTATTTTGAATGGCATAAGATCATATCTGTTGTAACTTTTTACAAGAGTCACTTGATAAGAGTGCTAAATCTGTGTCATTTTCCGTGTTCAAAGCAGCAAGTGAATCACAAAAAAGCAACACAGTGCACAAATCAAGAAGTTAAAGTAAAGGCATAAAATGCTAAAGTTCTTTTATATGTTTCAACATCATCCAGGAAATAAACCTCCCTGCTGTCAGTGTGACGCTCTGTTAGTTCCTCCATCTGTTTCCTAATTTAATATTACAGACTCTTATTATTGAAGCTGACAAGGCCCAGCTGTCTCTGTTGTTCTTGTTTGTTGCTTGACTGGCTTTAATATTCTCTGCCCTCCGATTGTGAGCTGTGCATGTGTCCAAGGTGTTAGATTTTAGAAAAAATGCCTCTGAATGACTTATTGGGGAATAATGAGGCAATTAGTTGGGCCAGAGTGGAAAAACTTTGCTACCCCCCTCCTCTGTCCGCTGGCCTGTGCCCACTCTGAGAAGTGCGAAATCTTGCGCGTTGTGCCAAGTGCCTGTGAAGCATAATTACAGACAGAGTGCTTGATTTGGCCTGTCTTCCTCCTCATCTGGTGGCCTGCTGCTTAAAGCACATTCTCCTTCATAATTAGGCGCCTGGAAAACAAGCACACATTCTTGTCCCCTTTTCCTCTTTACAGCCTGCAGGTCAGGTTTTTGGACAAGAGGGGGCACTGCTCTGCCGGGCAGTGTTTTTGAGGGTCTTGGTTTGCGCAGTTTAAGCTTGTTATACAGCGTATTATAAACTCAAATCTAACTTCTTCAGCTCAGTTAACAACACAGTGAACTGTGTCCTAAAATAACCAGGTCAAAGGACCCGGCGTCAGTGATGTGAAATATTTCAAAGGATAATTTATAAGTTATTGAGAAACAACAAAACAAATCAAGGGATACTCCTTATACTTGAATAAATCACCCCAGTATCAAAAATGAAAAAAGTACTGCAACGCAAAAACAGAGAAACATACACAAAAAAACACATGCAAAAAAAAGTAGGTGTAAGGAAGGGTGTTAGAGTGCATGAAGTCTGCACAGGTGAGTTTTTAGGTGCTTCTTGAAAATGTCCAAAGATTCTGCCGATCTGAAGGTTTGTGTCAGATAATTCCAAAGAGCCAGTCGGTCTGCTGTGAGGGATCAACGTGTTTTGCCTGTAGCTTCCTCGGGTTTGCTGTGCACAATGACAGGCCATACACACAGGTGCATTGAATACGAATGGTCATGTGATCAATCGTCACAATAAAAAGGTCATAGACTCAAATGAAAACCTTAATGTGCAAAATATAGTCACGTTTTTTTCGCAGTGTGCCACAGAGTTTTGATTAATCTCTCATGGTTTGTTCCTGATCATGTTTCGGCTGTGCCCGGGGTTCCCTGTTGGCCATTTAGATAAATAAAACGAGTATTGGGTTGTCCACTTAGTCCTCTGTGAACAACTGAAGCTAAACAGTAATAATGTAGACTTTGACGAGCCCCCGAAACATCATCACGTTGTAAGACAGTAGAGTTCACCCGCAGCTTGAAAGCTCTTCTTGTGCGGCTTGACTAACCACTCGCACTCAGCCACTGAAACGTTTACTTTGTCACTGAGCGACCAGGCAGCTGCTGTGGACCAGAGGCAAACAGCGACCATGTTATTCAGACCTGTGAGTGTGTGTTTATACATGCTGCCGAGGCCCGAAGTGTCCACGCTCGGTAACAATACGTCTGCTTGTTGCCAAATCTCACGAAAGGCTCGTTTAGTAGATTTTGGTGGGCAGCCCCTCACAATCTGCATGGAAGTAATAAATTAGGGAAGCAGTAACTAGTTCCCTGATCTGTGCACCTGGTGGGCCTAATTACATTTCCCCATCCCCCAACACCGCTGCTCCTGTTCTTGTGTGGTGGCTGCTGCATGAGGGGCTCCTCTACTCGATTAAAGGTTCCCCACGGGAGACGGAGTAAAGCCCGCGTTCAGGGCCGTACACATTACTGGGGGTTGTAGTTCTATATGGATCAGAAGCGAATGTCGTTGATATCTTTTAAGGACTTGTGGAGAATGTTCAACTGTATATTTTCTGAGGTCAAATGATGCAAATGTAAAGGTTCACCCACGGCAATGACGTTTGTTTGTCAGTGCTCATTTGAACCCACAGTTTTTGACCCTCCCTTTTATTCTGTGGATTTAATCCAAACATTAAGAGTCCCTCATTGACTTGTCCAACATTAAAACAAATACAGGTTAGAAGACAATAAGTGTAATTATTAAAAGTGTGCTGTTTTGATTATTATTTAAAGACTTTCTGTGAGTCTGAGTCAACACACCAAAGCTTCACTACTTCCAGCTCTTTGATTTGAATCATTTGAAACAAGCTATCCTTGAGCCCTGTGACAGACAAAGCTCTGGACATGTTGTGTACTGAACGATGGATTAATTAAGAGTGAAAACATCCGACTCATCAGATGAAAATAGCAATCATTTATCCCGATGTGTAATGAGCAGCAATGAATGTGGGCTTGTATGTGTGTCGATACAGATGTGTTTTTGTAGACGTGTGCGTGACTAAGCGCATGTGTATACACCTTTAAGCTGTTGTCACTGTTAGATATAAACATCACTTTGCCTCCTCGTGATTTTTCAGCAACCCGCAAAGGCAGCTTCCACATGGAGCTTGACTCTGTTTCATTTCCTCCTCAGAGGTCACATCATAATGAATTACCTGTGCCACCACTCCTGGTAATGTCCCCCGCTGCTCACAGCCGCCATAAACATGTCACCATAATGCTCAGCACTTCGCTCTGCCCCACAGTGCATTTGGCCATGAGGCTGGATGGAGAGCCAGACGACGGTGGAAATGAGACATGGGACTGGCTCGTCTGGTGTGTGTGTGCGTGTGTGTGTGTGTGTGTGAGGCAGAGGGTCGTGGATGGAGTTATGAGAGGGCAGCAGGCGTCACTTCCCCCGTTGCCTTAGGAAGGTTTGCTGTGCGATCGTCTCTTGGCTTCCTGTTGAAGGGCCATCCTGGGCCCTAATGAGAACAAGTTATTGCATCATACGTTCTGCTCTCATACACAGCAGCCACTGACTCACCCAGGTTACACACTCTTTAATCATCCTGCACACAGAGACACCATACACGCCATATATATGAAGTAAAGGTTAAGGTTAAAGGATAATTATAGGTCAAGTCATTGTTACTGTTAGTTTTTTCTGTTTTTTAATATGAAGAAAAATTTGTCTAAAATTATTTTTTTTAACAGAAAAGAACTTTCTCCTGGGAGAGCTGGTAGCTAAGTGCAGGTTTTCTTTGTTCCTGTTGAACTGTTATTTTTAGAAAACAGAAACCCTGCATTGGAATATTGTTGATTTCCAGTTTTAACAAATGTACATCTTTGTAAAGCTCCGATTGAGAATGACATTTAAGAGAACTATTATGCATGAGTGTTTAAAGTTCATGTGTTCTGCTTGCCTACATCTTATTTATCCAACACCTGACGTTTGATCTGGTACATAAACAATCACTGCCGTGTATAGGAAGTGATTGTTTGTTCTGGAACAAGCCACGGTGAATAAAAAGCACATTTTGTTTCCCAGAAGGCCTCTCACGGCTGCCACCATGGTGGACCACCTGTGTAGTTTCATTAAAGGGTTCTCATCTCTACATGAGGCGCCTTCATCCTGGTCCGTGACTGCTGGTGGCCCCAAGAACAGCAGAGTCTGTGGGGGTCTGGCCCCTGCAGGCCTCCTGCGCCCCGGTCCCCACCTGAAGTGTGTGTGATTTACAGCGTGTGGGGAGGGACTGATCCGCTGCTGTTTGAGCGCTCTGAGAGCAGGCTGCCATGCCACTTCTCCAGGCTCATTAGGGATCTCTGGAGGGATTTTGTGTGCACTCACGCTCACACATGCGTACCAAAACACAGAGCTCAGAATAGCCTCTGCACTGCCTCCAGCTTCTGGCACTGCAGTAAAGTTGTTATACTGTATGAACACGTCTTTCCTACTTGGTGTTTTCACAACTTTGGCTGAAGAGTGAAGAGAGATGTGCTGTCCGTCACGTTGGGGATAAATCCAACATTAATGAAACACTTGCTTACGACTGAGGGAAACCTCCTGAGCCTCAGGCACTGAGCTTTAAGCTTTTCTTACAGCCTGCCTGCCAGTGTCATAAAATGATGACAACATTTCATCACCAACCCACTCGAGTGCTGCTCAGGTTTTGTCTCATCCATTACCCTCGTCTGATTTTCAGCTGGTCTGACACCACTGACAGTTTGAGATTTATTTATGTTTCTCACGTCTGCGGCCTACTTATGGAGTCAGTCGTCTCTCATTTGGAACGTCAGGTGTTCCATCCCGATCCTGCACCCACAATGCAAAGGGGTTCTTGACCGAGACGCTGAGTCCTAAACATAGCCAGCGACGTGAACGTGTGCTAATTGAATCGTGCTTTTGGCTGCCTCTGCCATGTGGTGTTAATGGGTGAATGTGACATGTCAGGACATACAGTTCATCTGAGATGAACTGGAAACCGTTTTTAACATTTCCCTTTCTTGTGTTTTCTAAATGGAAATCTGTTTTAAGGTGTTTTGTTTCTGTCCTACAAACGAACAGGAGGCCATTCAAACTCTGCTTCAGGTTGGTTATAAATGAGTATGACTCAGGGTTTTATTTACAAAGGTGTTGCTTACCCCTTTAAGGAAGAAACTTTAATGACACAATACTTCCATATGTTTCCTATCATTTTCTTTGTGAAACTTGATCAACCATGGCTGTTTTTTTATTTACCGTACTTGCTGAACGAGCAGTTCCTCTGAAAGCTGCCTGTAGTCATTGTGCCATAGAAAGCAGATTTTTAAAAGTGAACGTTACAAACAGCCTGAGGTGTTTGTGTTGTGTACTAAATGAGCTTGTGGATGGAAACAGGCATTAGTTTGAACCACATGGGGGTAGCAGCCCTTCACAGCTCTGTCAGAGGCAGACAGTGAGGCTCAGCTGGGAAGTGGTCGACACTGTTTTATGGGGCATCGCTCTTCTACCACATGGATGGCAGAAGCAAGAGTGTTTGAAGTCAGGCCTTCTTCACCTCAGGGTGTGGAGATTGGCTATTGTTGTACATTTAGCACCGCTCAGCAAGCTGGATGTCTGGAGCACAGCGTGTGGAAACACAGTATGTGTCAAGTGTGGTCATGTATGAGCAATGTGGTGTCTGCTGTGCAGATTTCCAAAATGTACCGTGGAAATTCAAGAGAGAGGGACTGGAGATGTTATTTTCTCCCCTAAATATCCTGAATAAAAGTCAAAAGTATAGCAGAACGTGTCTTATTGAATGTTACTAATAGGAAAGAAGTCCTAATCACACTGTTCAACTGTTAGTACTCATCATGAGAGCAGCATCAGCTTTAGAGCTACTTAGCTTCTCCAGCTATACTTAGCTAAATAGGCTGTAGTTTTCTAGACAGTGGTGCACAGCAGCATTACCCACATTCAGCCTTTATTTGTTGAATAACCTGATAACCTGCTTATAATAATAATAACTTTATTTATATAGCACCTTTAAAAACAACTGTTTACAAAGTGCCTTATGTGCTCTGTGGCTCCTTACATTCGTTCCTGAGACTTTCCAAGTTCGTCCACTGATCAGGTGCTCACTGATGAAAGACAAATGTGAACACGTGTGAACTTACCAGCAACATCCAAAACACACAGCCAACGTTTCATTGATGTACTGAGGAGTTGGCTTTTTTCAGACATGTTCACTCATAAACGGCTCTAATCAAGAGATCACATGTGTATATTTTGGTGTTGCATGGAGATACGAGGTAGCCTCTGATAGCTAAAGATAAACGGATTTGAAGGCGGAGGGAAAGATTGATTACTGACGATTATTTTGTGCTTCATCATATTTTGGAAATCTTGTGTAAAAGTATTGACGTTTTAACTCAAATACAGAAACTTGAATTGGTTTTGCACATCACCTGTTTTTGTGTCTACCTGAGTATCTATATTACAATACAGATTTTAATTACATCACCGATCAAATAAAGTCAGCGTATAGATACCCAACCCGTGTCTTTGTTGTGCAAAGATCTAGCATCCTTCGAGATCGACCCAGATTTTTTCAAATGCATCTTTGACACAGGCTTCATTGAAACAACTGGAATCTGTCTCTACACTCATAATCTCCGGCTGGCTATGATGCACATTCTGAGAGGGTGGTGATCTAGTTTAAACCAACCAGTGCAAAAACTCTTATTTTTGGGGAAAGTTGACCACCACACATGCAATATTCGATTACATGACAAGATTAGCATTTTTTGCTTAGCCTGAAAATTAGCCAATGTTGACATTTATATTCTATACTCTCTCTCTCTCTCTCTCTCTCTTGTGCTCAGACACAGACCCCCGTCTTCTGGAGAAGCAGGAGCTGCAGCAGCCGACATATGTTGCCCTCAGCTACATCAACAGGTACAAAATGGAACCTTTTTATAGAGAGTAAAACCAGCTGAATTTAACTGAAGAAGTCAATCTAAAATAACAGAAACGTTCACGTCATTCATCTTTGGCCGGGTAAAATGTGATCATCAAGTCGCCTCCGAGAGTTTCTGCTGTGCCCTTTGGAGAGTGTTCTGCTTTGAGGTTTAACCAGGGATCTCAAATGTCTTCTGGTAGTGTGCTTGGATGAATCGCTTCTGTATTTAGTAATTGGTTTGTTTTATTGCTCGAGGTTCATCCCTGTCGTCTTTGATATGGTGCTTGAATCGTGGTTTTCGTGGCAACCAGCCAGTGTTCAAGAAGGCCTGCCGCTGTCTCCCTGCACAAACACATCTTGATGTGGTTAAAGCTTAATTTGCTAATTCCACTTCTGCTTTTACAATGTCTATGTTAACATTTCATTTTATGTTACACATTCGCCAAAGACTTTACTATCCATCATAAACTTGAGAGCAGAGCCAATGATATTCTTTTTCCGAGCATGTGTTAAACTGGAGCAAACCTTCAACGGCAGAGCTTACAAAAAAGTCAGTTGTGCAGTAACGTGTCATCATTTAAACAAGATCGCCTGCTTTCTTGTAAAATATGAAATGATAAAAAAAAAGTCTGATATGTCACGATGCCAGGTTCATGACAGAGGCGGCACGGCGAGAGCACGACACCCTGAAGAAGAGGGCGCAGCCCAAGTTGTCTCTGTCTCTGTCCCGCACCAGTGTTTCCACTCCACCCCGCCACACCAGTGGAAACCTCACCCCTCCAGTCACCCCACCCATCACCCCTTCCTCTTCTTTCCGCAGTAACACTCCCACAGGTATGTCATCATCCTCTACACTCACTCTCCTGCTTAGATATCCACCACTGAAGGACCGATGCAAACTTCCCAAATGCTTGAAGATTCATTCATACAGAGTCTGTATTTGCTGGTCGAAAATATTTTGTCCCTTAAAATGATCATTTTGTTCGCTGACTCACTTTATTGATTGATTATTGGCTCACTATTCATCAAGTTGGCTGAAGATTTCAATGTTTTTCACAACACCAGGAGAGCTCTTTTGAAGCCACAGAAACAATGCTGTGTTCTCATCGGACGACTGATTTGTCCAGTTTACCGCAGTGAAGATTACGCAACAGAATAACAATGCAGGGCTTTTGGGATCTTTTCCCATGTACTCATCCCTCTTCTCCAGAGTCTGCACACTTTAAAGTTAGCCCTGTTTTTGCAGCTCTTGTGGTTTTTGTATCGCTTCTTCTGGAAAAACATCCTTAAGAGTAAGGGATTGAATATTTGTAGCTCATTGACCCCGAAACCTCATTAAATGCATAAATTCTTTCCCACAACTGGCATATTGCAGCCTTTCCGAAAACGTCTGTTACACATGAAATGAAGATTATGGGAACCACTGGGCATGTTGAGAATGGTGCACAATTATCTGACTGAAGCATCAAAAGGCAGGATGATTAGTCACCAAGAAGAGAAGGAAAGGAAAATGTGTATGATTGCACGTTGGAAGAGATGCCATGAGTCAGTTACTTTTTGTGTTTCCCCCTTTCTACAGGTAGCGAGTGTGACGAGGAGGAGGTGGACTTTGACGAGTCTGACAGCGATGAGTCGTGGACCACGGAGAGCGCCATCAGCTCCGAGTCGATCCTCAGCTCCATGTGCATGAACGGAGGAGACGAGAAGCCTTTCGCCTGCCCCGTACCAGGCTGTAAAAAGAGATACAAGGCAGGAGAACACTGTGCATTGCATACAAACAAGACGAGCGTTCAAAGTGCGCCATTCGATTTTCTCACACAAATGAGAATGTGAAATCAAAATGGAGCCCCTGCTGTTGACAACGGAAAATCCGCCCATGGTGGAGCGTTACAGCATGTCAACATAGATGCATACATCCAGTCCACTCCAGTGATGTGGAGTTTTACGGGATTTTCCATTCACATCTGGTGTGTGTGTGGTTGGGATAAATTATGTGCAGCTTGAGAAAATTGCATTGCTGACGTGAATGACAGGGTTATGGGCGATGACTTAGTCTGTGGCAGCAGGCAGCATTAGGCATCTGTTCGGAGGCAGAACGAGGCAGATTTGTAACAAGAACAGACTTTATTCCTCCCTGATAGCTTTATATCAAACGGTAACGTCTTTTATAGAAATGTACGAGATAGTGCCCTCAAGCACACTCGTAAATATCCTCTCTTACGGTCCACATTATACCAATGACACAGATGTGGAAAACGCAGTAAAAGACAATGCTTTTTCTCTGCTTCATTACAGAATGTGAACGGGATCAAGTATCACGCCAAAAACGGCCATCGAACTCAGATAAGGGTGCGCAAACCCTTCAAGTGCCGGTGTGGGAAGAGCTACAAAACGTCTCAGGGTCTCCGACATCACACCATCAACTTTCACCCACCCATCTCGACCGACGTCATCCGTAAGATGCAGCAGTAGAGACGGAGTGAGCGACCAGCATTCTCCTTCAGGAAACGTCCCCAACATCTGAAAGCCACTATCACCAGCAATGGCTAGTTCTCATTCCTCTAATCCCACTTTGTTATGACACTATTTTTGATTGCATGGTATAGCTGTGATATTATTCATTCTTGTTTTTTATTTCACAATGTTGAATCTTTATGTAGTTCTCAGTTTTGTATTTTGCACATTTAAGCTTACATCTATATATGACACCACTGTTCTTTTGGAAAAAGGAGGGCACCATTAGATCGGCTCCGGTTATCATAATATGTGTTTGGAGCAAATGAAAAAAAATATGTGTGTTCTGACACGAGAAATCCAACCTGGGAAAAAAAAAAGCTAAATGTTTCATTACGTGTTAGATTGAATGTTATAGAATTGATTTGTTGGACTTTTTCTTTCATATCACAAGTCCAGACCTCTTTAATTCATCTGTTACTGCCTTCATCTGTGTGTGAGTGCCAAAGGATGAACTCAGGTGACCTTTTTCAAGCATTTCAGCGCCACTACTCTGACCAAGTGTTCTGATTATGTTTTAGTGGGCTAATGGGTACTCTGTGCATCATTGTTTCTTATGTTCCCGGTCACTTTTCTGAGGGCTTAAGCAGTTTCCCCTCTCTTTTGAGGGGTGAGGGATCGATGCACTTTTTGTAACAAGTTGCCAACAAATAAGCATTTTTTTTTTTTTTTGCCAATATCTCATTTTCGGTGTTTGTGCAGTTACCACCAAAATGAGTCAAAAGGCCTTCAGAGCAGACGTTTCAAATGCTCCCAGGGCAGATGTGCACCGAGTCTCTAGTGTTTTTTGTCTTTATTGGGAGATTTCTGTTTGTACAATCGATGCCTTCATTTGTAAACCATTCCGTTCAGTGCAGGATTTTGTCTGGCTTCATTTTGACTGCCACACAAATTCACATTGTAAAAAACAAACAAAAAAAAACCATTACACAGACATCACAATCTAATTCATCATTCCACAATCCTTTAAAACATGTCAAAGTCATGACTATAACTCAAGCAGATGGAAGTCTGGCCTTCTATTTAGCACATCTCCACTTGCAGTCCTGGTGATGGTCTTTGAGGAAACACTCCCAGCTCTGACTTTGTGCCATAAAATGTAATGTCAGTTGAGGGTAGTGAAATCAATAAATCCCATAAATACAGACCTCATAGATGATAAAGACCACAGGACAAGAGATTTATCAACAACTAGCCATTTTCTAGCATCCTCACTGCATGATGTTTGTGTACAGGAACTAAGGTCCAATTAAGAATTGTGACAGTATTGTACTGCCAGTGTGGAGGAAAGTGTTTGATATAGTGTAAAGTGAATGTATTATGTGTTAAGTGCATTAAATTATATTTTCATATGTCTCTGAAGAAGAAAAAGTATAATGTGTATGAACAGGCAAACAGAGGTTGTTTGGAGAACGTATTGTTGATGTACTGTATTTCTTTAAAAAGCTGCTTCATGTCCACTTTTGTTACATCGAGAATAAAAAAAATCCTCTGATTTGTGCCTGAAGACGTTTGTGTTATTAACTGTCGGGACACGACTCAGTTTCAAACAGACTTTATTAGTTTATAGTTGATACATGAAACTCACTGAACAAATGAGATATTTCTATGAGTAAAATAACTTAATGCTTTCAAAGAGGGAAACAAAGAGAAGGAGATTGAACATAAGCTCAGCATGCACTGATTAGCTGATGACGTTAAAACTTCTTAAGGACACGAAAACCAAATCAGCCAAAACATAGTGAACTTAACAGAACAAACCTAAACAAAGAATCAAGGCTTTCACAATATCATTGGCTTTAATTATTCTAAAATAGATGATCTGATGATATAATGTATAATCACTGAAGATTTCTCCCTGACTGCATTCAGTGCCCCAAGGCTGCTATTTATAAAGACTGAGTAAATGACTTGTACAGTGATGTTTAAGGGGGAACCATTTGGTTTGATGACTTGAATGTAAGTTTGGTCAAAACTTATCTCTGTCCCTGATTCGTTACATCCTGCTGGCTAAAAGTTGAGTCCATTTAAAGTCTGTATTTATTCTTAAAACAGTGTTATCATCCCTACATTATTTTTAAAATCCAATTGAAGGTAAACCTTTCACCTAGAAAAAAAAGTTCTGATCTGCCGACAGATTCAAAAGATGATGTATTTCTAAGCTGGAGTAACAAAGCGAAAGTTGTTATAGTCCTAAAGACGGGATCTTCACACCATTACATGCAGAAAAATGTGCAGTGGATTATTTTGTTGGCGACAGGAAGTAGGCTGACAGGATGTGCCAATTTTTTTTTTTAATTTTTTTGTGGACGTTTCTCTAGTCAAAGTTGAGCGGGTGGCCGTCAAAGTGAGTGAGCACGTGATTTTCAAACACCTTCTGGTCGCAGTCCAGCGGGAACTGCTCGCTGCACATCGGGCAAATTTTCCAGTGGCTCTCCACGTGCTCCTCAAACTTACTCTGGTCGTAGTTTGGCGGGAAGATGACCTCGCACAGTGGACACCGCTTCATGTCCATGCTGCACACGGCAAGAAGAAGAAGAAGAGGGCGGGGAGAGAAAGCTTCAGTTAATAAGCAGGCAAGTGATGATGTGGGCAGACCAGGAGTGCTGGCTAATAAAGAGCATCTGTCTGTTGCGATGTGGGTGGCCTGCTGCCTGACTAATTCGAACAAAAGGGGCCGGTGCAGCAGAACAAACACTTTACACATGCGCAGGTTTAGAAAATGTAGGGTGCGGCAAACTCTGACAGCGTTAATGAGAAGGTGGGCCGTGTCAGGGTGGGTTACCTTGGATCAAAGCAGAAGGCAGTTTGTCCATCATTCACAAATGGGCTGTGCGTTTCAGTTGCTGCAGGCTGTTCATTTGTATTACCCTAAGAGAGAAGAGAACATGTTAAATACAACATAAGGATCTCCTTTGCAAATGTCCAACACAGAGGAAAAAAAAAAGAAAAAATTTCACACTGTGCAGAAACAAAGAAATTCTCAATGTGAGAGGCTTACATTGTTGTTGTTTTGCTTCTCCTCTGATTCTTCGTGGCCTTCTGGCCTGCTGGAGTTGCGTGTGGGCTGGATACACACCACATTACTGTCCCAGGAGGGCGGGCCCACAGGGGGCAGCCTCAGCAGCTGGTCATCTGAGAACTCCTCATCTTCCTCATCTGCAGGGAGAGAATTCAGGGGACAGAACATGAGCATGTGCCTGTAATTACTATAGAACGCTCGACAACAGAGATGTGTCGTTTGAGAAAAACTGACCTTTTGAGTGTGAGGGGGAGTATGGGTTTCCAAAATGCAGCTTGCTTGGGCTCTGAGATACCAGCAGAGGGGTCGGGGCGTCCTGAGCGTAAGGAACAGGATACTGCAGGAATAAAGGCACGCTGGACTGTGTGATGTCTGGACTGCTTTTCTCACCCGCGACAACCTGATCGGCCTTCCTGGTGCCTTTCTGGAGATCCTACGTAGGTGGAAACAGCGACAATATTAGACACAAGTAAAACCCGGTTGCAAAATCAAACAGCACCAAAGGCATCGGCATCTCGTTCAGGGAGCCAAATATCTGGTTTCATTCTGTCTAGTTTAACACCAACTCTTCCAATCAGCCAGCAGCTCCAGAGCGCTGACTCCTTGCATGTCTCTGGCTCACACAAACACTTTAATTAGTAGAATCTCTTCTCATTTTCAAAGTGAATGGGACGCTGTGTTTTATTGAGGTTAGTTACAGACGCCAATTTAATTAACAGTCTAAACCTCAAATTGGGTATTTCTGCTCCTCTTAGCCGTTAAAGCGTTACCTCAAAGCGATATTTAAGGGCAGTGAGGACCTCACTGTGGTCTGAAGTAATGGAATGGAAAATAAGAACTCGTTTACCTTGCTTCCACAATTAGAAGCACGTTAAACACAGTCCTGATTGGGAGTGGGGGGGAAATAGCAGGAGAAGAGCACTTTTTTGGAGTTTTCTTTCGAGCCGCTGAAGTCAATAAAAAGCAGGAAAAAAAATGAAATGCCGTCACTAACCCCCTCCTGTTTTTCCTTCTCCTTAACAAAGAGTGATAGTGTGTCCTTTAGCTCCTTCAGCTCCCGTCCCTTCTCAGCTACCTGGCTCTGAAAGCAGAACAAAAAAAAAAGAAAAGAAAACATTAGACATTTTTTATTCTCCAAATCTGACGTGGTGACTGAAAACTACATCTCTGAAATTCTGTCAGGGCTTTACATTAATTGATCGCGGCTGTAAAAAATGTTTCTCTTAGTAGAGGACTGATTTATATGCAATGTGCCTCCAAGCAAAACAACCTGTTTGAATTCCTTGGAGACGCTAAGCAAATATCCGCCTGACCTGAGCCAAGCACAGCATTAGCACGGCAACTGGAGAGGACTCTTCTGCAGAGCCTGACATAAACAGCAGTAAAACGTCGTCTCGGCTGATAGGCCTTCTCATAAACAACACTGTCAGAGCGAGTGTGTTCGAGAAGAGATAGCATCGAAGGCTCCAACCCGAAACAAGAGCAGCCATACTCAGAGGTAAGGACACGCGGTGCGCGGACAGAGACAGACGGCAACAGAGCCTCACTGCGAGCAAACAGCCCGAGTGCAGAGCAAAAAAAAATAAAAATCTTTAGTCTGAACTGCCGTCAGATGAGCTGACCTTATAGCGATCTTCCTCTGCTGCCAACTGCAGTTTCAGGTTTTCGTTGGTCTTCAGTTGTTCTTTAAATTTCACCTCCATCTTTGCCAGCTCGTCAGCAAACATGCAGCTCCGCTCCTTCTCCTCCTGAACGGCAGAGCAAAGTTTGTTAAAGCAGGTGTCCTCTTTTAAAACAGCCGAGTGCATCATGTGTGTCACACCTTCGGAGAAGAAGGTTCGTCTTTAACAACAAGCTTTGAAAGCAGAATCATTCAAAGGAATGCAAAGGTTTTCTTACCACCAGCATCTGCTTGCATTTTCTGTACTTGTCGTTCCTGTCGGACGCCTCTCTGCTGATGCCCTTCAGCTTCTCCTGGATGATGGCTTCCAGCATGGGATCAGCTGAACCTGGACTCCCTGTGAAGTCCACACAAACCATGAATTATTACCGATTCATCTATCGATCATTATAATGACAGACTGGCACCAAACATCACACGCTTTATCACATCTTATTTCTATCTGCGAACAGCTTTTTAAGACCAGCATCTATTACGATTACTTGCTGACTGACCTCAAAGGCAGAATACAAGGCTACACCTATGAAATGACACAGCTAGTAAACTTACTCAAGTTTAACACCTAATCCAAGTGTGTTGCTAATAAAGTTAATATCCATAACAAACATGTTGGAAAAGTGAAGTAGGAATTACCGGGCACTGATGTGTCTGGACTCCCTGATGCAGGGATTACTGTCGCCTCTTGAACGGAGGTCCTCTTAACGTCCTAGAGACAGAGAAAGAAAAAAAAACGTGCTTGAAATGAATTCTAGAAGACAGCAACAGCTCACTGATGACGCTTCAGTTAAATCAAAGAGGATCACATGACCAAACATTGATACAGACAAGAAACGTTTTTTGTACGAGTTTACAAAGAGAAATAAAATCGACATGGTGTTTTCAATGTTCATGAAGATTTAAGTCTACAAAAAAAAGGCAACGTTGGTTCTGTTCTTTCACTTGCCGGGTACGAGTGTATATTTGATGTTTTTTCCGATATCTGGTGGGACATACCCCTTGCTGTTCAGAGAGTCTCAGCACTTGTTTTTGCAGGCGCTGACATTCCTTGTATTTCTCCTTGTAATGTTCTGCCGCCATGTGCAGCCGCAGCTTCAGGTCCTCCACTTCTCTCTGCAGCTCGGCTACAACAGCTGGGTCTGCAGCCGCTTCCTCTTCTTCTCTGGCCTGGTGATAAATAATAATTACAACACAACCGATTGGACCCAAACACAGCGATATGAGAAACAGCTCGTGGGGGAAGATATTGGGACCAGCGAGGTTTTCTTCTGGAAACCAAGCTTACTCAGTTTTTTTTTCAGATTGACGTTCTAATTTCAATAAAACGCTTCAACAGTTGAGGTGACTTTTCGGAGCCGTTTCTGCCATCCCCAATGATCCTCATTTTACAAAACTGCTCCTCGAAGTATTACGTAGTAGATGTGTGTGAAGTTACTGTTAAATGTAACTTTAACTCTTTAAATGATGGATATTTAAATATAATGAACTTATATGCTCTTATGAAATAAGATTTTCTATTTGTCTATTTTGGATTTCACATTATTTTTTCTAAACCATGGCCATGACTTTGAACATTTTCAAACATATCTTAACACATTGTCTTTTTGTATCTTTCTCCAAACTTTTATATTTCCTCACTGCTGATCACAAAGATCACGAAGATTCCCCCCTGCCTTCCCGTTCATTAAAAACATACTGTAGGTATTAACGAATGACATTTTTAAGACTGATTATCCTCCTTACAGCTTCCTGCTTTGCCTCTGCCTTCAGCTGCTCCACCAGGCGTTCCACACGGGCACACTGGGCCTGAGCTTCAGCTTTGGCCTGACGGAGGGCATCTGCCTCCAGCTTCATGTGGTAGAGCTCAGACATGGTCCGGTCCCGGGTGCTGGAGGCGTCTCTCAGCTCAGCAGCTAACAAAGAGGACTGCTGCTGGTTGGCCTGGAGCTGCTCCTCCTTCTGCCTCAGCTGCTCCTTCAGGGCCTTCATATCTCCCTGTGCATGAAACACACATCGTTTGGTTGGAGGTTTTTACCTATATTTTTTTTTAAATATTTGTGTCCATTATTTATCCTTAAATAAATAGATCACTCATGTGTACATATTTTAATTCCTAAAGTCAAACAGTTTAACAAAAGCGATGCATGTTGTGACTTTTTAACGTTTTGAAGGGAAGGTCTTTGTACCAAGGGGGAAACTTTGGCCAGGATCTCTCTGTACTGTTTCTCCTTGTCAGTGAGGCATGCCTGCAGACGTCCCACCTCCTCTTTAAACTGGGCTATTGTGTTTTCCTTGTTCACGTCCACAGACTTCAGCATCTGCAGCTCTGCACTCAACTTAGTGTTTTCCAGCTCCCGGTTTTTTAGGTGAATCTGTGGAGTACACACACGGACACGTGTACACAAACACACAGAAGCAGTTATAAAACACAAGTGAAGTTATAAAACATACAGTCGTTTTACACAACACCAGCCATGATCATGTACCAAAGAGCATATGACCGTAAAATAAATGATGCATGACCTCAATTACAAAATAGAGACTGAGAAGGGCTCATAAAGTTTGCTTTCTTTTTTTTTTTTTCAAAAGCCCCGGTGTGATAGTGCAACTTAAATTAGGTATGGGCTTTGGCTCCATTTCCGTGGCGACAGTGCAGTTTGTGTGGCACTCCCAGTTCCTGTGTGGTAACCACCACAACAAAAGACAAACAAACACCAGATGGACCAGAAGAAGACGGAATAAGGCATGCCCTGTTTGGACTCATGTTTGAAAGAGAATATGCAGAATTATCACGGTAGTAAAAAGTGAAAAACAGGAAAAGGTCTATTAACTGGACCTCCATTTTCTGAGGCCTCTCATATGTACAAATTGTAAAGCTGTCTCTAAAATAGGAATCAGCCAAACCACAAAGTCTACAAAGTCCTCTACCCTTAAAAGAATGAAAGAACCTTCTTGCTTTCTACGTGAACCTTCAAAACTAATACGTCTTAACCATGATGTGATCACACACAACGTTTAAAAGATTCTCACTGACATATTCTGATCATGCAACTTCAAAAAAAAAAAAAAGAGAAAAACATCACCTTATACAGTTCCTTCTCATCTTTCTCATTCTTCAGATGGGATTCGAGCAAGTCCTTCTCAGACGTGAGTTTCTTCACTCTATCCTTAAGACTGAAAAGAGATCATAACATTGTTAGCTCGTCCACCCAGTGTTCCATTATTGACCACAGTATTATTTCCCATCATGTGTTTAATGTATTTCTGCTGCACCTGTACATACAACAAGCTGCTAATGTTGAAAAATAAAGAAAAAACTAAAAAGAAGAATAAGGTTGGTATTTAAAGTTGGACAGTTGGTATTTAAATGTCCTCATTTGAACACAACTCATCAAAGTCTTTCTGCTCAGATGACCAAACAACACACAGGCAATCTTTGTGTGAGTTTATTCGATGTATCTGATCTTCTTTAAACAAAAATAAAAACTCTAAGCAGACTTCTTTGTGAATGCAGTGTCTTACTATCTCTCCAACAACAACAACAACAACAACAACAACCAATCCATCCTGAACTCACTTGTCCAGCTCAGTTTCTTTCTGAAGGCCCTTCTGAGTGACTCCAATCAAGTCCTCCTCCAGCTGGATCACTCTGGCTGTGGCCTCGTCCAGCCTCCTCTTCAGCTCCTCTTTCTCCTCTTGGAGGGAATGGGATGAATTCTGCACCTCCTGAGAAAGCGCACAACAACACACAAACGTCACAAACAGGTGAAGTAAAACGTTGACAAAGAGGGCAGTACTCCCATGTAGAGTTGAATAAAATAAATCGGCTTTATTCATAACGTGTTCATAAATCAGGTTATTCAGCACATTCCCTCTCTGTCTGTGATTTTTCATTTGTGAAAAAGGTATCTGTAAAACATTCGAGGTTTATTGTGTTTGAATTGTCTCTCTGAAGAATTCTCAAACGTACAAAAAGACAAGAAAAAGAAAAAGGAAGTCGTTAGTTTACAGTACGTTTATAGGGTAAATTCTGGAATCTTAATATCCACACCACATAAAAAAATCATATAAAAGTATAGTCATAAAATTAACAGCCACAAAATCTGCGATCATGTTTTCATCTGAAAGCCATTTCAGAATGAGCAGCTATAGGAATAATTACTTACACAGCTTTTAAGACTTCATGTTACACCATAAAAGTCTGTTTAATAACTTTGATAAAACATTTTAATCTGTCAGTGTGTGATTTATACTTCGAAGGCATCCCCAGTTTGAGTAGCTCTGCATGCTTGCAGTCTTTCACTAGGGGGGGCTAAGAGACTGTTTGGACAAATGTGCAAAAAAATAAAATAAAATCCTTGAATTCACTTGAAGAAGAAGAAAACAGTAAAACAGACTCCAACCATGTTCTCTTCGGAACATTTAACATCTTGTGCAGTTAGATAAGCAAAGTCAAAACCAGGAGGAACTAAAGCACGCAACAAAGGATTTTAAAGTCTGGTTTTAAAGATTGCATGTTTCTAACGGCCCTTCTTCACTCCTCTCTTCCTTCTAAGCAGTTCATTTCTCGGCTTACTTGGTTCTCTCTTCTCAGCTGGACGCAGGTTTCTTTCTCCTGCTCAAACTCCTTCTGCAGACTCTCCTTCTCGACTTCCAGCTGCTCCTTCTCCTCCTGCAGGAGCGCCATGTTTTTGACCAACTCTTCTTTCTCTCGCTGGGCTTCTTCCACCTTTTGCTGCACACGGAGAGACGCATCATTCAAAACGTTTCGTGTCACGTGTGGAATTACTTTCCTCTGCGACAGATCGCGCTGCTGTTGAACGTGTGTGTTTGAGTTTGGTTTCCACTGTGAGTGGCTTCCTTGTCAAACCTGTACCTCGAGGAAACTGGCCTTGGTTGTGACCACCAGGATGTCAGAGTTGCATTCATCCTCCACCGTCAGCAGCTCGTCCTCTGAAGGGCTGTTTGCGCGGAACTGGAAAGGCGTGCTGGCTCCCCGGATCTCCCCTTTGTGGGTCACATAACAGAACTGGTAGAACTCGCCGTCATCGTTGGGCACATAATATCCTGTGGAAAATATCCCCCCCCCCCAACAGTACCGTCAGTACAAAGAATCAAAAAGTGAACATCCCTTCACAAAACTAGCTTAAACCTTCCACGAGTGAAAGTGTACATAGTGTTTATGTCCAGTTTTATCTCATTCTATTGTCTTTTTTCCCTTTATTTAATTAATGTAAACCTGCTCATAGCTGCTGTTTTTTTGTTGACTTTTTTGTTATTGATGTCATTTATATTTCCTGTTTTTTCTGGAGTTGCTGTAACAACCAAATTTTGCCCCACTGGAGGATCAATAAAGTTTATCCTTATCCTTAGAACTGCACAAAGACATTCATAACAAATGATGGTAAAACTTTGTGATATTAATAATAATGTAGTTGACTTGACTTGAGCATGTAGGACAAATCCTCCCCTTGTTTTCCATTTCTTCATAAACAGTAGTATTAATAAAACACAGAAACTTGAAATATCATCATCCACAGAGGAGCCATCTGTGGAGAAAAACTTCTCATTCATTCCACACCACTATCTAAGTTTGGGCCATCCTTCAAGCCTCCCTCTGATATCTGCTTTTTAAAAAGGTGTTAAAGTTACATAAAGCCGTAGTATGATCTTACCCTGAAAGACCACTGTTCGGTTGACTGTGGTTCCCTCCGCATAGTTCTCAGGGAGAGGCGACCACAAGAATGTGTAATAGTCTCTCGCTGTGCTCCAACCGACCTGTGAGACATTGAAGGGAATCCATTGAAGCAGACGTTCTCACCACATCAGTGTAGGATAATGACAAGTGAGGAACAACAGGAAGACATGTTCTTTAAAATCCACACTGCTTCTTCCAACACATCAACTACTGGATTGTCACACTTGTGTGTGTGTATGTATGTATGTGTGTGTATGTGGTTTTTAAATCTATGTTTGGGTAATAGTCTTTGTGTGATGGCGCCAACTAGGGGACTTTCTTTCTGTCGACTCCTCGGCCTGCAGGTGACCATGAGCCCCTGTCGTGAACAAGCCAAACTGTGGAACTGCAGCCACAACTCACTTCTAACAGGAAGAGGAAAATAGGTGAAAATTTTATACACAGGTGACTTGAAAATAAAAACCCAAAATGTAATTATACATTTTTTTTTTTATGTGTTGTTAACTGATCGCTGATGAGCGGGAGAACAGAAAATACATCCATAACTTCAACCCGATGCCATAAAACTGTCAAAGAAAATCAGAGTCACTTCAGGCTGGCTGGCTCACTGTGCGCACACTCAGGAAAAGACGCACTTTGAGACCAGTCTGTTACATCAGACGTAGGACAGAGTTTGAGTTGTGCGATGCCACTTTCAAAGTGTTCCCGACTTAAAGCATTCACACAGATCCATCCGATTTCAGTAAAAGCTGAGGAACAGATGTTGCCGGATGGGTCATTTTCTCACCTTCATAGAAATGGGCCTAAAGCTTCAATACTGCGAGTGTTCATGAGAGCCAGAGATAGAGGGCCCTGGTGCATCAACCCCCCCCCCCCCCCCCAACACACACACTCTTTACCAGTGCAGCTCCAGCCTCCAGCAGTAAAGAACAGGAAGCAATTAAAACTTGCACCTAGTTAGTGGGTGTCGTTACTCGAGGCGAGCGCGTAGCAGTCCACTCGTTAAAGCAGCAGAGGTGCTGGTGGTGCGCGCGCTTAGAACAGACAGGTCTGTAACGTGTACGAATGGCAGTGGAGGAAGTAGAGATGGCAGGGAGGCATCGTGAAAACCTGACTGTTAAGCTGCAACAAGACAATTTCAGTGTTTGCCTAAAACTTCTCGGCACACGCTGATCCTGAAATCTCGTGCGCCTCCAAAGTTGATCCCGCACAAACTAAAGCTCGACACATGGACGACGGTATTATTGCTGCAGGAGGTTCTGTGCTCGGTGCCAATCACACTTCATGTGTTCAAGCGTGAGTTATTCATGATTCACACCGAGAGGCTGCGCTCAGAGAATGATTCATTATAAAGGTGAACCCACTTTCATGTCCCGACAGCATTCCTCTGTAACGCCCAGAACGACCTAAAAGATGACATGTTGCCGGTTAAATCGCTTTAAGATCCAAGCCTGCTGCTGCGCTCATGTAAACAAGAAGCTCTTATCTATTCAGCGTCAACACATTCTTTTGGTTGTTGTATTCATTCATTTATTAAGACTGTAGTAAAGGCAGGGTTAGTTCATTTTTTGAAAACTTGCATGATTTTTGAAAGTAGCACCCCCTCCCCTCTGTGCTCCCTCAAAAAGCCCCGCCCCTCACTTAATCGCACTAGCGCTATTGGTCCAGAAGCTGATTTCAGCTCATGCATGCATGGGGTAGAGAGACTTGATCGGTTTATAAAAGGTGGTCGATTGCCGACATTGGTCGAAGTTTTGACGTGTTTACAGCTGCTCCTGATGACTGATTTTTTGTTCCTCTTTCAGAGCACATGAATTAATAATTACTGTCAGGACCTGAAGACAATTTCAACCAGAATCTTAAAAAGTGCATCTGGAGAAAATGACCTGCCCTGCCTTTCAAAATGACACGTTAAATTAGGGACGTAAAGATTCATCGGCGAGATTCAAAGGTGTCGAGGTTCAAATCGGACTCGCAGTAACGCCATGAAGCGTCAGCAGCCATACAGCTGAGGCGGTTGGTTGGAATGAGCCAGCGCTGACATGGTACTGGAAGCATTTTTGCTTCCCAAGACAGAAAATGAACGAGGTGAGGAGGTAACAGGTGGATAAAAACTGTGAGCATACACTGCAACAAGACACAACGACATAAAGAGCACAACCAATAAGATGCAGCATTTAATCGACACCACATTAAGAAGGCCCAGTCCTCTCCTGATTCTCCTGAACAATAAATCATGACAGTATCGTATCCTGAGTTGAGTGAATCGTTGCGTCCCTCCATTAAAGCATTCACTAACAAATGAGATAATCATTCACTTGAAATGTATTTTGTCTTCATCGTTCAAAATCAAAAATTCTTCAAGTTATTTTATCGACCGTTTCACATTTTATCTGATGGCCCCTTTGCCAGAAGTGACTGTATGTGTTAAGGGCCTCACACTGGTGCACATCTGTCTACTGATATCTCTCCTCGTTTTGTCAGCTCTACCAGGAACATTTACACAATTTAGCATCCTGGACTTAGACTTTTCCAGCTCCGTTCTATTTCAGAGGCTCAACAAATTAGTCATTTTAAGATCCACGCCGCCAGTTGGTGAACTTCCTCTGGGCTGAACACAGACGGGGGGGGGCGTGCCATCCAGCTTCAGCAGAGTGCTGAATGCGAGATTTTAATAGCCTCCGGACATTACTTGATCAACCTCCAGCTGCCTCACATGACCTAATAGCTCACCACATATCCCCTTTGCTACACCACACACTGTCTATGAATAGCACGAAGGAGTGAATCATTCATATTTTCCTCAGACACAATCAATATAAGGCTTTTCCTAACATTGCAGATTAGTGAAAAGGGTAAATCTCTTGTATGTCAACCTGTCTCTGCTTTGCATTACATTATCTGTTAACAGTGTGACGAAGTCAAAGTGTTTCATATAAATACAGATATAACACATTCAGGAGGAATGCTAAACAAAACTGTTTTGCTTGATGAGATTTGGTCCCCGCTGTCATCGAAACAAACATGTGGTATACAGTAGACTTAGACTACTTGCAGACTCACTACAGCGTCATACATTCTTGAATTTCCCTCGGGATCAATAAAGTATCTATCTATCCATCTATCCAATCATTAAAGGTCTCTGGATTCTTTTTCTCCCCTCTGTGCCCATCAATGCTCTGTTAACTTGTTTATATTGTCTAAGACCTGTAGTATCTTGAATTGAACCTGTAGAATTGAATTTCCCTCGGGATCAATAAAGTATCTATCTATCTATCTATCTATCTATCTATCTATCTGCTCATGCAGTAAAGCTGCAAAGGATCCAAAGACACTGTTATATAGACCTGAACTAGAGTTACAAAACAGTTAGAAATGAACTGTATGACATCAGCTTGAATCTTTAAAAGGCTGGGCAGGACGGATTATGGGAAGGAGCACAAAATTGGTTTCCCATATTATCGGGATCAATGTTCCAATGCAGCAATATAAAGGCTTCCAGATGGAGGAGTATCCCGTTTGTTACAGAGGACTGAAGCTAAGATGCACTATAGTTTCTTAGTGTGAGCTTAAAATGTACGATGCAGTTTAAAGGCTGCATTCTTAATTGTTCCCAAAGCAGATCTACTTCAAGCAAGAATACATTTTAAATACAGAGGTTTACTTTGAAAATTAAAATTCTTGAACTCAATCCAATCTACAAAACCAGTTAGGAGGTCTGTTCACCAGAAAATCAACCACACCGAATAAATTCACCGGAGAAATAAAAATATTGTGAAACAGTTGCAGGATCTGGATCATTGGGGGCTGCTTACTACTTATTAGATCCATTAGTTGACTAAACGTTCATTTTTGTGAGCCTCAACCTCATCTTTGGAGGACAGGAGTTCTCTTTTTTTGTAACCTACAGACAAGGTATCCACTTTCTACCGCTGAGTTCCAGTTGAACTGAGAAGTGAGAAATTCTGAGCTCCAAATCGGAAGTGTCAACTGGAACGCCTCCTGAACTCGTATTTACTAGTCAGAAAGTCGGGGTTGCCCAAGCTGCCTGAGTTAGAATCCAACATGGCTGCTAAGTACATCAACCGTAACATTAAAGTCGTAACTATAGTGTTTATCAGCTGCTTGCTTCTACTTTTTTTTTTGATTAAACACCGATAGTACTGTGCACGTTCTCTCTGTGGACATGTCGTCGTTTTTATTTTTGTGTGTTGTTATTGTCTGGTATTAGCTAACAAATCAAAGGTGCTCCTGGACTTGCCCATGTTGCTTTTCCGACTTGCAACTGGAACACGCTCAACTCAGGTGTGACGTTATTCCTCGCTCCGACTTCCCAGTTCCGAGGTAAATGGAACACAGCATTTGTTCTCCTTAACTCAGCGTATGCACTTCCCGTGCAAGTAAACAATGCAGGCTAACTTTCTGTTATCATGACCTCTGCTGTCTCAGGGCATTGTTGATGTGTCCATTGAGTAAACATTTCATAGGTTTAAAAAAATTGTTATTGACATATTTATCAAAACCCTGAAGACACAACATATAGTATTTATTTGACAGTGTGTCTATTCTTTAGAGTTTTCGTCATGAAAAAGTGTGTATAAGTGTTATTCACCTTAAATATGCCGACCCAGTCTTTAGGATGAGGTTTGATGAACTGCGTCAGGGTATAGTGACATTCCAGCGCAGCGTGAGGCAGGTAACTCTTACCCACATTCTGAAAGATGACGTGAGCAAAATTGGATGTGTCCATGTTGTTGCTTAGTAATGTCCCTTCCAGGAACAGTGCCATAAATCACTCAGCAGAGGCTGTAGAGGAAGAAACCAGCAATCAAATATGTGACAAATAAAGAAATGGGAAAGCTAAATGAAAGCAACATGGTGCTACAAAACAGAAACAGATTAACTGACAGGAATCCTACAGTCACAGTCTTGTTTGGGGGATTATTGTATAGAGAGGGGAGGGGGACAGCGGGTGTGTATTGTAACCGATGTCTTGTGTCCTGCCTGTCTGTATACTGCTACTGGATGACCTGAATTTCCCTCGGGATCAATAAAGTATCTATCTATCTATCTATCTATCTATCTATCTATCTATCTATCTGTCACTGTAAACTATTGATAGAATCAAATCAAATTTAACTAATCAACTGATATTCGAACAGAACCGTGGCCAGTTAGCAGAGAACACACAATATATCGCTATATGAGGGACCGCACCTTTTTTTCAAAACAAATGCACAACGTGCCACATTCCTCTTTTCTCAGTTCAAATTTGTATAGACAGACAGATCTTCTAGTGTTATGTTCAACAATCATTCAAGTGACAAATTCCTGTTAAATAAAAAAATTAATATTTTAATGATGACTAACTTGGATGTCCATGCTGACTCATGGTGGCTGATAACGCTGACAAAATACAAATAATTTACTTTTCAAAAGGTCATATTGAATTCACCACATGATTAAAAAGAGCTAAAATAAAATAAATTTGAGTTAAAAGTATTTTAACTTTGCTAGTAAAATTTTAGGACACACTTAAATCTGGTACCTAACATTTCACAAAATAAATTTGATATTCAATACATGAAGAACCTGGTGGTTTAATTGTAGTTGACACTACAGGAACATGTAATAATAACAAGACATGATCCTGTATAATGACAGTCATTTTATTGGGTTCCTTATTTTGTAGGATACATTTAAATCTGGCACCATTTCAGTGAATAACTAAGATGCCATCGCATTGCCTTTTAGATTGTTTTAATATTCTAAGCCACAAGTCAACCTAAATAACGTGCCAACTCATTCAAATAAATAAATTATAGAACAGCAGACTCAACTTCAAGCATCTGATTTCCACTTAACTCAAAATACTTTTCTAATTTAGTATAAATGATTGTTATTATTTAGTCTTCGACAGATATCATTTCGACAGAAACATGTTGGATTACTGCACTGTTGTCATTTACTCAAACGTAAAGAAATAAGTCGCACGGTTATGTCACACTAAAAATGAAAGAAGAGAAATTTCACACAGAGATTGCTGAAATAAAGTCAAGCTAAAAACTAGGTGAGGCCTAATGTGAAATCATCATATCTCGCCTTGTTAGCAATGCAGCTAACTAGCTAACGTCAGTTACATACTTTAACACGGGTATATTGAAAGGCCAAAAACATGCGTTTAAGTGTAATGTAAAAATATCAAGACAAAATGTTACTTTTGACTGGTTAAACATATGGCGTTAAACAAGAAACATGACAATGTCCTTACTGGAAAACAGAGGAGCTAACCAGAGAGCGATGCTAGCAGGACAAGGTTAGTCAACGTAAACAGTTAGCGTCTCAAAAAAACATTTCAAACGCTGACAATATCAACAATGATTTTGTTATAAGTCACAGCTATAAAATAATCTTTAAACGTACCCAGTTGCCATGTTGAATTACAGCTGGAATTTGAAAGTGTAATAAAAACAATTGTTGACGCAGTTCAGTGCATTCCCCGTGCCCTCTTCCTGGAATAATAACAACATTACGTCATTTCCGGAAGAGTCCTACTCGGGAATCCCGTCTGAAAACCCGAAACATGAAAATAGAGGTTGTGTGACCTTAATATTTACAGTCTATGGTTGTGTTTAACATACATAATTGTTATCTAAATTCACAATATTTACAGTCTATGGTTGTGTTTAACATACATAATTGTTAGCTAAATTCACAAATATATATATCATGACGAAATTATTTTGTACATATTTAAAGAATAAGGATTCCAGTGGTAATAAATAATAATAATTAGCTCTGGAGTTGTGTTTTGAATGTCGATGTATTAAAAATCTTTTAAAATAGGGGGGGGGGGGTTCTTCTTAAGTTCTGCTCAAACATGTTTTATGTCATTTTCCCAATGCACTTTTCAACGGAAATTTGGTTGGATGTGCATTGATGAAAAACTATTCTGTGTAAGCTATGACAAGTTAAAATGTATACAAATGTTTAAATCAGTCGAAATGATTTTACAATTAGGAATAGAAATGCATATTACATTAAATTCAACGTTTTCTTATTAATTGTAAAATTTCACTGCACGGTTTTTGCAGAAAGAGTTTTGTAGTTTGTATGAGAGCACGGAGAGCTCTAAGGCCCTCCCCTCCAGCTGATTTGCTGAAACTGGGAGGCGGTGCAGCGAATATCTTTGATTTGATTGGAGGAAAAATCCGCCATTAAATGACGTTTTACTGCGTCCTCTACGTAGGACCAGAGGAAAGAAGCATGGCCGCTGTGCTGAGAGGGTCTCGGTACATAGTTGGAAGGTGTTGCAGAAATGTCGACTTTGCGTTTGGTAAGGACAACAAACTGAAACGATGTACACATAATGCACCTGGCTGCACTATGCTATAAAAGCTGTAGTGGTTACTTTAAGCCTCTCTAAGGCTGAAAAAACAACTTTGGCTTTACATATTTGAAGATAAGTTTGAGTTGTCGCTAGCTTCACTTGCACACCAGTCTGCTGTTTAAACAGCCTTTCTTTTAAAAGTACATGTTGTAAGTACGGCGGGTCTTTTGACAAACCTACAAACTATGAGTTAAATATTTCGAAACGCTGACGGGTCAAAAGTAATTGTATGCCATTGTGTCCTACTGTGTGCTGACTTATTGTTAGGTTCATTATGTAATGTCAGTCACTGTGTAGTGCACTTTGTCTGGTTACATTGCGTGTATGAAGGTGGCTATTTGAAGCCAGTAAAGAACATAAAAGCCTCTGAATTTATCCATCTTATTCTGTCCACCTTTTAACAAAGTGTCTGTATTGCTGGATCTTGTGCGCATGCTCGTTCATTTTGAACAACGGGAAGATATTGTTTCGATAAAGTGTGTGGCTAACATCTTTCAACAACCATTATTGTCCTTCTTTAATTTTTGCGGTGATCCATTTAAGGGCTGAGCCTATTTCTCTCTTAATACTTTGAACCCCCAAACATGTGTTTTGAGGTTGTTGTTTTTTTTATGAAATAGGACCAACATAAATATTGAAACATGTATTTAGCACAGAAAGAAGTTTTTATGATAATATATCTAAAGGAAATTTAAACTTTTCTATGAAGTAAGTATATGAGGTACATTTGCAGCTTAAAATACACTAATATTAGCAAGAGTTTTAATTGCTTGAAAAGTATTTTATTATTGCTTAAGAAGGTACAAAATCAAATCTGTCCACTTATATAACGTCAAAAATGTTTGCATACAGTTGACTCGCAGACGAGCATTTTTGTCCTTGAACAAGGTTACACTATGTCAAATCATTGATCTGCTTTGGCCATTATGTCGTAGTCTCCACAAGGTCTATGGCCTCAAAGACACAGGTGGGGTTTGTTGGTCTGGGCAATATGGGAAACCCGATGGCAAAGAACTTGATGAAGCACGGTTATCCAGTTATTGCTACTGATGTTTTCCCGGAGTCCTGCAAGGAGCTGCAAGAGCTGGGAGCTCAGGTGAGGCCGTAATTTGTATTAGCTGTTTACATTTTGAAGAAGTTCTCCTGTGTATTTTCTCCTCACACCGTGATTTTTTTCCCCCCCTCAGATTGTGGATAATCCTGCTGAAGTAGCAGACAAGGCTGACCGCATTATAACTATGCTCCCCTCTAGTCCCAATGTGATAGAAGTGTACACTGGACCCAATGGCATTCTCAAGTAAGTGCTTCTCTTTAATTGTGAATTTATGGATTTAAGCCGGATTCTGACTTGTGTACATTTTTCAACAGAAAGGTGAAGAAAGGTTCTCTGCTTATTGACTCCAGCACCATTGACCCATCTGTTTCTAAAGAGATGGCTGCTGCTGCAGAGAAGACAGGGGCAGTTTTTATGGATGCACCAGTATCAGGAGGTATGTTTGACTTTTTTTCTTTTCTTAATACAGTTCATGGCCTAGTCTATAAAATTGTGTACACTAAATAATCAGCACTTAAACTAATTCAACCAAATCAGCCAAAACAAAACATTCATGACAGCTGAAATGTTAAATTTGTCTCGAACCCATTTAAGTTATTGTGGAGGCTACAATTGAGCTGTCAAATGTTTCACACAACACTGAGGAGTGTTTATATGGTCAGGAGAACATTCAGTGCAATTAAACTGCTTTAATGCTCAACTCTGATCTCTTGCTCAAATCTTTTTTATTTTTTTTGTTCGGCTCTTCATGTTCCCTTTCAAATTTAGTATGTAGGCTGCTGAGTGAACTGGTCATGGTGCTGAACCTACCTGCATGACCAGGAAATATTCACATTTTAGAAGCAACTAAAGGGCTTAAAGTAATCAGAACATACCAGGTATTTGGCGTTCAGATGTTACGGGGTAAGTAACAATAATAAATATGAGAACATGTGGGAATTTGTTGTCAATAGGCTTCATGAAGTTCAAGCCCATGGACTTCAGCTACCATTGGTATGCGAGTAGGTTTTTTACCCTTATGATTGGTGCTTGAGATCAATGAAATAGTACTGTGAAGGTGCAAGTGTGTCTATCCAGACCCTCTAAACAACCAACAACAAGAAAAATAGGTAAGATCATGTCTTCACTGCCTGACCGCGAGTCACAGAAAGGAATCGCATTAATATTTTTTTTAATGTGCATGTTGTATACTCATTTAAAACTAAAGCTTTAGAAACACTACAGCTGTGTAGTCCCCATATGTATGCAAACATTTAAATGAACGTGTCCTTCATCTTTTGAACATGTGTTGATGAGGAAAAGACTAAATCGTGAGCAAGTTGTGCAGAAACGGATGTGCAGAAAAAGTTGCCAAAGTATCAGATACGTCGGAAAGGAAGATATACATGGTCTTATCAGCATCTCTGATTTGTGTGACATTATAAATCTATTATAGTGAAAAGCAGGGAAGTGACTCTTATCATAGGCGCAACATGTTGTCTATGTTGATCAACTGCTTAAATTTAACAGACTGAACCTAAATATATCACTGTATTCCAGTTATGTTGGCAAATCAAGTGTTGCATTGTTTCAGTGGATGAACAGCACAGCATGCATCTGTGTAAGGAGGAGTGTGTGTTCTCAGACTTCGTTGGAGGTCCACATGCTCGGGGTTTGTTTGAACTTGGCCTCTTTGCCACTTTCTTTAAATTGATTTGGGCCATTTAACAGCTTAGCTTTACAGATGAGTAACACGTCATATGCTTCCATTGTGTGCAAGTGCACATGGATAAAAAGTTTCCTACTCTGTCCTTTGAACTTGGATCTGTTGGTGTGTTTTGAGTGGCTGCAGCAGTTTAACTAATATCAGTGTCATACATTGGTACATGTCAATCACCAGTCATTAGCGCCTGAACAGAGCTTTTCTCCAGTAGTGAGACAGAAATCAAAACAAGTGCAGCTGCATGGTAATGACCGTTTCATCCAGTTTGGTTAAAGCTATAACATAAAATCACACATGGAAGTGGGGAGGTAATTGAGTCAGCATGTATCCGACAGTTCTCTCTTCGTGTGAAATATATTACAGACCAAATGAGGTAACGACCATTTTTCAGTGAGTTCTCTCTGTTATTATGATACTAAAGTTTGAGTCGAAATCTGACGACAGAAACAGGGATATTTATGAAGAGGAAACTTTTCTCCATTTGTTACTTTAAGTAAAAGATTTCGAATTGGACGCTTCAGTGGAAATACTTCTGCTGGTGAAACTCAAAAGACCTGCTTTCTTTTAGTAGTTAAAGAACTTATCACATGTTTGGTGTCTGTTAAATTATAGATTATCATAAAATATGAAAGAGTGTCATGGTTACAGATTTGTGTGGTCATTATTACTTTAATTTTCTACCCTATGTAACATTCACAGATCTCTCTTTGGCAGTTTTTAGTAAACATAATGATCATATAAATTGACTCTTTGAGTTCTTAAATATACTTGGGCCCGACCGATATGGGATATAGTGTTCTGATAACGATGTTAGAGAGAGAAAAGGTCTGATACGATATATAGGCCAATATCTTTCTTAAAAATTTGGAATCTGGATAGATTGATTTAAATGTACACATTTATTGCGTTGATC
This sequence comes from Symphodus melops, assembly GCF_947650265.1. Classification (NCBI taxonomy): domain Eukaryota; kingdom Metazoa; phylum Chordata; class Actinopteri; order Labriformes; family Labridae; genus Symphodus; species Symphodus melops. The sequence goes on along the minus strand of NC_136695.1, from coordinate 17,844,996 downwards.
CCTTTTTTTTTTTTTTTTTTTTTAAAGATTTGTTTTTGGCTTTTATGCCTTTATTATAGAGGGAGGACAGTGGATAGAGTCGGAAATCAGGGAGAGAGAGTGGGGAGAGACATGCGGGAGATGGGCCACAGGCCGGACGCGAACCCGGGCCGCCCGCGCGTGAGGACTGAGCCTCAATACATGGGGTCGTGCGCACTGCCGCTGCGCCACCGGCGACCCCTTAAATGCAGTTTTTACACACTTATGGAAAAGATGAAGAGCACCAGATGTTCACTGAACTGGAAAGTGTGTTTGAGCATCACAGCGTCACACTGTGGGGAGTCCATAATGCTTGTTGTCCATACATCACACTCTGCTGGAGTTGGATACCTGCTACTGTAATCCAGTGAAACTCAAATTACATTTGACGAGTGAATCAATCTAGTAAGATCTGTGATAGTCTAGTATTGGTCGGTTTTATTGGCTGGCTGACTCATCCGTCTGGCTCGAATCTAAACTGTCAATAAACTTCTCCAAAGTTACACAATTAGAGGATAAATTGTTTCTGCAGAGCAACTCATTGAACCAGTGTTCCTGTTTATGTTAGCAATCTCTGTGTCACATTGACTTGTTACCGTTTTGTTTACAGCTTCACTCTGCGTGAATGTAGACACCTTTACCAATGTCTTCATTTTTTACTGAGCCGAGCTGCTGTAACTCCCAGTGTGTTCCACTAGCACAGTCATCATATATTCCAGTTGGTTCAAAATGCTGCTGGCTCAACATCTCACGAGCATGAGGGAGGAGAAAACATTACACCCATCTTGGCCTTCCTCCATTGGCTTCCCGTAAAGTTTAGGATTAATTAGAAGACTCTGTTGGTTGATTTCTTGGCTCCCATGCAGCCTGCACCTGGTTGTTGTATGTGACTGTGATTTTTTTTTAACCCCCTGTGAACCTGAATGCACCATCAAAAGTACAAACTGATCATCAAACAGCTGTTCGTAAATCTGTGAATATGCTGACTAATCTTACTCTGGTGTCAGAAGACTTGAACATGCTATATGCGATTAACTGTGCTTTCTACACCTAAATGGCTGTAAATGTATACTCTTATTTCTACATCAGCATCAATTCACTTTATATAGAATTTTGAATTTCAGACTTATTTTAATATATCGTTACTTAGAATCCATTTCTACTAGAGTTTAAAAGTGTCTACTTTGTGTTTGAGTCACGTTGTTTTGATATCTGCTTCATTCATTTTAAGATAGCTGTTCCTTCATACTCATGTTAATGTCTAAGTATGAGATGTTAAAAAGGAGGCATGTCAACAGGTGGATTTCCTCGGCCTTTCCATATATTTATATCTGTTGAGCATACGCTGATACAGATCTGACAGTAAAGCAGTTGAGAGATTTCAATCCAAATGTTTCCATTCAAAGTGAAACAGATTGTGTGTATCAAGCCAGTGTTTTAAAGACCAGACTGTTGATCAGGGGACCAAAGAGTAGTGAAACAACATGTGGAGCAATGTGGCTTTGTCAGGCAAAGGCAAGGACAAAAATGTAATCCTCATTTGTTAAGTCTTTTTAGTTTTGGTGGACCTTTTTGTGCCTACTACTCTAAAACTCAAACGGCTTCAAAAGCAGGGACGTTTTATTTTGGTTAACATCCCCAAATGTTCCAATCTATTATGTCTGTATTGGCACAGTGGATAGATCGGAAAGTGGGGACAGACATGTGGTACAGTGGCCATGAGCCGGATGCGAACCCGGGTCACCCACACGACTGTAGCCTCCATACATGGGGACGCACGCAGTGCTACGGCGCTACTGTGACTTTGATTTCAAAAAAAAAAAAAAAGACTTAAAGCTATTTAATGCGTTCTTAACGAACATTTTGATTTGAAACATCTCTGCTTGCACATGGTGTATTTTAAGTAAGCATTATTTCACCTTCCCAGGTGTGGGTGCTGCTAGTTCTGGTAAACTGACTTTTATGGTGGGAGGAGCAGAGGAAGAGTTTACTGCAGCCAAAGAACTTCTGAGCTGCATGGGAGCCAATGTTGTGTACTGTGGCCAGGTTGGAACTGGACAGGTGGGACAACATATTTGCTGTTTTTGACAAATTTCACAATGTATTGGTCTTTCACATAACATGATTAAAAATGTGAATACAGCTGTTCAATTCTAATTTTATTTTATTTTTTAACAGGCTGCGAAGATCTGTAATAACATGCTTCTGGCAATTGGAATGATAGGGACTTCAGAGACCATGAACTTGGGGATCAGGTGAACAAAAAGCAGCATTTGACATCATTTAAATAGTCACATCAAATGAATTGCTGAAGCAACTAATGTAAGTGATTTTTGTTTTTGTTTTTGTTTCCTCCATTCACAGACTTGGTCTCGATCCTAAACTTTTGGCAAAGATCCTGAACATGAGTTCAGGTCGGTGCTGGTCTAGTGATACCTACAACCCTGTGCCCGGAGTCATGGAGGGAGTCCCCTCTGCAAATAACTACCAGGGAGGCTTTGGCACTCAGCTCATGGCCAAGGTCAGTTTACATACTTGTTACACTGGACTTTCTTCATTTAAAATTTAAAGCTTAATTCAAAGTTCTTACTTGTAGCCCTTTCCATGAAAATGTTTTTTAAATTTGTCCAAATAATAGGGGTCGCTGGGGGCGCAGCGGCAGTGCGCGCGATCCCACGTATTGAGGCTCAGTCCTCGCGCGCGGGCGGCCCGGGTTCGCGTCCGGCCTGTGGCCCATTTCCCGCATGTCTCTCCCCACTCTCTCCCCCTTTCCGACTCTATCCACTGTCCTCCCTCTATAATAAAGGCATAAAAACGCCAAAAATAAATCTTTAAAAAAATTTGTCCAAATAGTTAGTACAAGTTCATAAAAGTGAACAAAAACAATATGTTCCCATTAGCACGGATAGTTTTTGAATTAGAGGACAATAAAATTTGAGTAGTGTTTTGCTCTTAAGTTGGTAATTCTTATTCATATTATTGATACATAGTAGATTCCTCATAACTTAATCATGGACCACTTTGTGTGCAACATGTCGTGCATCTGACAGGGGTTAGGTTACAGTGCTAGAAAAATCACTTCAAGTGGTCAAACCACTTGAAATGGTGCAGTGAATTGTTGAGTTAGCGTTCCTCTTAAAAGGGAATCAAGTCCATATTGTAGCAACATAAAGAAAAATTCTCTGGTATGTGGACTTGTGGTTTAGGTTTAAGAGTTACATTTTCAGTCCCTTTGGTTTTGTTTAATGTATGTTTGCTTTTCTTTTTTTAGGATCTCGGCCTTGCACAAAACACAGCCACCAACACGAAGACTCCTGTCCCTCTCGGCTCTTTAGCCCATCAGCTCTACCGTATGATGTGCGCTCGTGGTTATGCTAATAAAGATTTCTCCTCAGTGTTTCAGTTCCTGCGTGAGGAGGAGGGCCAATAATATCAACCCCCCACCTCGTCCACAGCCGTGCCAGGCCTGGCCCTGCAAAGGACTTAAAGCGTAGTTAGGGTGCAACTCACCCTGAGGACTGTGTTCTTTCTTCCAAGGTTGTAAAAGACAGTGGGGCCTACAGAACTCCAACACAGCATGACAGATCATGAGTGCACTTCCCTTTTTAAGAAATCATCTTTGTGTGTTTTTTTTGTTTTTTTGTTTTTTTTTGTTAAATTGCAACACTCCTTTTCAGTTTGTAGAAATGAAGAATTGTCAGATATAGAGATGATCCAAAAGATGATCTTTAAATGACAGCAACAGTTTGATGGGAATCTGGTGTTAAGAAGATAACTCCTTTTATCTTTTTTGTTTTCATGGCTAAACCGCTGCAGAATACGGTTTAGTCTCCACATATTTATCTATTGTTTGTTACCTGTCATTAATGTGTTTCTGCTCCGGGGTAATTTTCTTGATATTGGAAATGTTACTTTGGGATAAGACTGTTATGTCATATCATGTTCAAAAATAAAGACAGATTGGTGTATCTTAAACTTCGTGGCTAATTAATGTACCACCTAACTGGCAATGTCACTGCTTTTGTTTTTAAACATTGGTGTTATCTGATAATTAACAGATTTTTAAAAAAAAAAGAGAGAGAGAGACGTACTGGAATGACTTGTAACAGATGTGTTTTTAAGGCCTGGAATACTGTTCTCCTGAATAACTTCCACAGATGTAAAGGGAAACGGTCTGCGGGCAAGTATTATACGCATTTATTTATTTTCTTTTAATGAAGTTGTTAGCTGTGAGCATCCAAACATCAGACACAGTAGACAAAGGCTACTATGTCTCGCGATAACGGATATAAAAATTCTACGTCGTTCTCATTTGGACCCTTAGTCCCATGTCTGTGAGTACTTGCATCTAATGACTCAAATAAATTCTGTCGCCTCCTGCTGATTTAGTCACGATACAATGTTGGACGAACATGTGCGTGCAGCAGCTCTCTGGCTCCACAGCAGATTCAGTGACGGGACGACGGGCAAGAAAACAAAGAGACCGAAACGGCCAAAGATACATCAACTCTATTGGAACTATATTATCCTAAAAATCACATCCTTGCTCGAAGACCCTTTTGAATAGTTGCCTAAATGGATTTTATTGCATGATTCCTACTGCACAGCTATGAAACAAAGTTGTGAGCATTTTAACATCAGTGGGCCAGCCTCAGTAGATTTAGTTTTGGGATTTAGATCCTTCCTATTCTATCCCCACTTAGTCTGACTCAGGAGGACGGCATGTTTCTGATCTGGTTTGCCAAGAGCCACTGAGGGGCCAAGGTGCCAGAGGTCATGCGATCACAAGGCAAAGTCATAAAAAGTCCATTAAGCACTGTACGCTAAGAGCTGTGCTGTCATCTAGCTGATAGGTCCTGCAAACAGAACTCCGCTTTGGTCTCAGGCCTCCAGCAGACTGGGACACACACACACTAAATGCTACAAGGCTGTGTTTTTTCTGCTCTTTTAATTTGTGCATAGCCTTTACATATTTAATTTGCAATATGCACAAACAAAAGCTTGCGTCCTATTGATATTTCGTATGTTGTGTAAATGGGGAGAAAGTGTTGCTGCTAGCTGTTATGACTATTCAGTACACATTTTTGCTGTTGTGGATTTGTCCTTATCCAAATCACAGACTAATGCAACAAGCCTAAACCGCTCTTTGTTTCAAATGAACCACCTAATGCACTTTCTGCAACCCATTTAAACTGAATAACGAAGCATAGTGTGTCTTATACGTATAATCATTAATGATTAAATTACGGTGACTCACTTTAAGAGGTTTCCTATAGGCTAATTGGCATACAAGGATTGTTTTTCATTTATTGTAGGTAATTTGTCATAATTAATCAACAAATTCGCACACAAAAAAAACAATGTAATACATCAATATTTATTGTTTAAGATTTAAAAATTATTTTTCAAAAGTTTCAATTTGTTCTTTTCTGTACCATCTCGTGTAATAAAACACAATGTAAAGTAGATTATTTTGAGTGTTTGTTGATGGTATTTCCAATTTAAGAAAAAAAAAAAACTAAAAACCGGCATTACCCCTAGTCAAAGTGTTTGTTTTCATATAATATGCATGTGGTTTAGTTTTCGGTGCTGACCTTAACATTTCCCTTTCCCCAGAAGCAGCTGTATTTTTTCGTGGACGTTCGTCCTCTAAAGTGTGAACAACGTGGCTGAGCAGATTTCTGTCTACAGCTCACACATTTTCTAAATCATTTTCAGCGACATTAAAGAAAGTAGACTACTTTACCCATAATGCACTGTACGATTTCAGTCCATATTAGTTTATATCGTATCATAACAAAACATAGCAAAAATTTAACATGAATTTGTCCAGTTGAAAAACATTCTGCTTCCCTTCTGAAATGTTCACCGCTCTCACTGCCTACGAGCTATGAACTTGGGCCATAAAGATTTACAGCCTCAAAAGGTGGGAAAACTCTATTAAAAATAAAAAGGTGCTCACATTCCGTTTTGCGTTTGTGGTACTGCCTCAGAAATGTACAATACAAACACCCCTGGAGTAAGAACATTTAGTTTGACACCAGTGTTTGCCATCATGGTGATATTTAGCTGAAGGTTTTTGTGCCCACTGTCTGCTAAACTGCAAACATTTATTGTGTTCACTGTCATACAGTCATGCCGATGAAGGAGATGTGTGTATAATATATGGTAAATGTGCCCAAATGTAGAAGTTATTTTAGCTCTGCTCCAAGGGACAACAGGCAACCCATTTCATTTTACGCAGAACGCAAAAAAACATGTAGACACTGGTTGAATCATGTGTTTTCCTTGAAGTAACATTTTAAATAAGAAAAAGAATAGTGAACCTGACCAGCTTGTCAGAAATAACGGAATTTTCTGTGAAAGAGAAATATGGTCGAATTAAGGAAAGAGACGGAACATTTTAAAGTATCTTGCTTTCAAACCAGCCACTTCAAGGTGTTTTGATTCCTGGCTCAAAGAGCCGATTTGGCCTGTAAGCAACTTTCAACTTGACCTTGGCCTCCAGCCACGACTCAGCTCCAAATGCAGCCAAATATGGCCTGTTTTTTGTATTTTTGGCACCCTCTACATGTTTGTATTTACCTGATGTAATACCAAATTTGAGGATTAAAGTGATAATACTGTTATCATTTAATTCATAAAAAGTAATTTATAACAGAATATTAAGTATTTCTTTGTTGTTCCCAACCGCCTGTGTAATCTTTATCAAGAGCCTAACTCGAACCCATCAAACCGCTTCTGAGGTGATGGAACATTTTACACGAGCGTGCCTCTTTGTCTGAAAGAACAGAAAAAGTTTTAAATATTATGCTGAACATAAGAAATCTATTTGAAAACATAAGTCAGACTTGCTTCGCCTACAGAGAGAGACACACACCAAAATGGCACGCGTAATTGCGCATCATTCAGCCTTCAGAAATACGCATGAATGATTTCGTTTTCCACGAGTTGTTGGAATGACTCAGACAGACAAACTTTCTTTGATTCAAAGTTCGAAAAATTCAAAACAGTGCGACTCGATTGCATATAATGTAAATTTATCATCAAAACTGTGTGTTTAGCACAACTACTCATATGTCTTCATAAATATGCGGCTCGATCTGGTTGATCTGATGTCTAGACGTTTATCAGATTGTTTGCATATCACGTGCTTGGCCCTGGCCAATAACCTCGCGATCTTTCTGTACTCAGGCGTGCTGGTATCGTTACTCTGCCGGAGTGCCCGTCTCTGCTCAGTTGAGTGGGTTTAGAAAAAGAGCTGGTCCTCTTGATGTAGGGCATGCTATGACCGCTTCATTACTCCTCCACTCGCACTGGATCGACCCGGTGATGTTTCTCTACGACAGCGGTCTGGATGAAATAAGCAAGAACATGGAGGGATTTACTGGAGGCAATTTTGCAGCAAACCAGTGCAGGAATTTGTTAGCGCATCCAACCTCGCTGGCTCCCAGCACCACTTATAATGCGAGTGAGGTGCCAGTGTCTGGCATGGGGGAGCCTGGCAAACAATGCAGTCCCTGTTCTGCTACTCAAAGCTCTCCAAATGCGTCTTTGCCTTATGGATACTTTGGCAGCAGTTATTACCCGTGCAGGATGTCACACGGCAGCGTCAAAGCGTGCGCGCAGCCCTCTGGATATGGCGATAAATACATGGACTCATCCGTCTCTGGTGAGGAGTTCTCAACCAGGGCGAAGGAATTTGCATTTTATCAGGGTTATTCCTCGAGTCCATACCAGCCCAGTTACCTGGACGTGCCTGTGGTACCTGCACTGAGTGCTCCATCTGAGCCCAGACACGAGTCACTGCTGCCCATGGAGCCCTACCAGCCCTGGGCCATCACTAATGGCTGGAGCGGTCAAGTTTATTGCGCCAAAGAGCAGCCACAGTCAAACCCTCTATGGAAATCCTCTTTGCAAGGTAATTGTTAACGTTTTTATTGACAGGAAAATGTGCAAGTTGCAAGTGGATGTGCAGGTAAAAACCTGTAAATATTTGAATATAGGGCAAAAGAATTATCAAACATTTTAACTGGCATTGTTTGAATATGCACATTACAAAGCCTAACTTTTTTATTTCAATTAATTATGTTCTATATGATGCAATATGAACAAATTCAAATGTTAACGCGCTTTTTAAAAAAATCTCCACAGACACCATATCTGGAGGGGACAGTTCTATCCGCCGGGGGAGAAAGAAGCGCGTGCCATACACCAAGGTTCAATTAAAAGAGTTGGAGAGAGAATACGCCGCCAACAAATTCATCACCAAGGATAAAAGGAGAAGGATATCAGCACAGACGAACCTGACTGAGAGACAAGTGACAATCTGGTTTCAGAACCGGCGCGTAAAGGAGAAAAAAGTGGTCAATAAATTCAAGAGCCCCAGTTAGCTGTGAGAAAATGAAATGAAACGGGGGAGGGAGTGTGGACACGGATGTGCCTTCCTCCAAAAAACTGTGCGATAATTTATTACATGATATGAACTGCCTGTTGGTCGCCAGAGTGACTCTGTTTTTGACCTGCACATTTCCTTCCTCACGTTTAATTGGAACCACTCGGTGCAGCCTGTTGACAGGAGGTCGGAAATGGCTTGCAACATTTTGACCAAGGCGAGTTTGAGAGGACTCCTTTAATTACTCGTCAGAAAATAAGACATTCTCGAAGCCACGGGACACCCCTGTGCGATCCTGCGTTTTTATATAACTGTCAATCCGGAATTTAAAATGGATGGATGAATATATTCTTAAAATTAACATCTAGAACCAATTTACAGCAAATAAACATTTCATTTACAGCCAGTGATCATCAAATATAATATAAGTGTAACACAACGTTTTTAAATGATGGAATACATTTTTTGCAATTACTCATTTAGGGGGATAAAGAGAGGGGGGAAATTTGCTATCTCTTTTATGTCAGACAACTGGGACAAAGCTTATGCTTAAATTCTCCGTCTGGAACTCTGTCCTTCAGGATGTACCCTTTGGTTAATTTAAAGTTCGTTAATCTACCAGTATTAGAGAAAGCAATCAAACGTGAAGGCGAGCGTTTTAATACTTTCTTCTGTTTTGATTACTTTTCTTTGAACTCCAGGTTTGAGCCTGGGATAACTCGTCTTTTTTGTCTGGCTGACCTGTGCCTGTCAGTCACCAAACATTTTGCAGAGAAGTGCAGGAAACTCTTACATATATTTAAACATGTAAATACCCCGGCTGGCACCATCTTTTCTATTTTTTCTTGACTGCAATAGCCAAAGTTTTTGACAATAAATATTTGCAAGACGTTATGGGATTTTTGTCTGTTTTATTTATCATTCTCAGACCAAGTTGGAAAGTTTTTTAAGCTTAACAACGAACTTTACAAATCATTTTCCTCGTCAACAGGCCTCCATCAGATAGTTGAGTCACTGCAGGCCTCAGGTTTAGGAGTTTATGTCGCCATCTAGTGGCGAAAGCATGTCAGCACAGTGTTCTCACCTATCCTTATCATACCCATCTGTCTGTACTTAAATGTCTGCGCGCGCGCGTGACAGAGAAATATCTCATACTTTTACCATAAGTCTGCTTTTTTCTGAACTTATGAAATCAAATGAACACTCTGAAACGTAATTCAAACAATAAATAGACTGATTCTCTATTGAGAACATTAGATGTGCACAAGTAAAACTTGAGGCATATTTATTTTCTTAAAAAATAATAATTGTAGAGGATATCCTCTGTTGTGTCATTAACTGTATTCACATTAACACATTTGGCTCCACATCCCAGCTCATTTTGTTTTCTTACTGTTTAAAAATAGCTTTTTCAGAAATAAGTGATCATGGGTCATCATGTGTAATTTCTTGCCTATAAGCATATGTAATCTTTAGGGACTGAAGTTTGCTTGAAGCTTAATCTGTTCTTTGATTTTTTTTGAAAATGTAAAATTTAACATGTCGACAATTTTGAACATGATCACTTTATTATCCGTTATTGCATCTAAAATCAGAATTTCTAAAGGTTAAGTTTTAAAAAAAAATTATATACCCTATACCTCTCTATCGTATCCTTACAGTAGGATTTTCTATTATTCTTTTTTAACGAAGAATAATAGTGTGAAACAGACCTGCAAAAATCATTATAGTTTAGTTGCCAGTTTTTATCTTCTACTTACCAAAAGGAAATATAATTCATAATAATTAATGTATTATGATTTCGTCATGATCCGCATTATACAGTATACCATCAAAGTGACATTTATTAGCATGAATGTTAAAGATTTCCCACACAAATTATTGTCAAAACCAATAAAACATATCTGCTTTGGGAAAAGTTTGACGTCATTTTCTGTAGAATTAAAGTAAGAGCCTGCAAACACCTCCAAACTGTTCAAACACTCTTTAACACTCTGTCCACTTATGACAACCTGTTGGTAATAGTTAGGTTATCTGTCACAGATTCTGTTTCAAATGTTGGTGTTATTATTGATCCACATTGACGAGAATAAGATCTCTCAAGAAACCTCTGGAGGTCGTCTGCATCCCTGTGTCATTGCGCCCCCTAACAACCAGACATGTTAGTGCATCTCACTCACGAATACCCGTATGTGCAGAACGAAAGCCAGCTAAAAAAAAAAAATAAAAAAAAAAGCACGAGTAACAACACTGATGGCCTCGCAAGATGTGGTCTAGAATCAAACTAAATAAATCCACCACTAAATGTTCTGAAACTCTTTACATTGAAATGTAAAATGTGATCTGAGATGTGAGGCCCTCTCCAAGACATTGGAGTCAAATGAACACGCACGGTACCAATGTAAGTGTTCTTCATTAGATTTAGCTTTAATAACCTCTAACTGATATTGTGTGTTATGGTGGACGTTTATATGCGTTTGTTTGGGTTGCTTTCAATGACATTTCAGTGAATAAAGTTTTCTGCGAATAAACCAGGAACAAATAAAAAATAAAATGACTGGGACAGAGCTGGCTTTAACCATTTTTTTTAAAATCTAACCAATATTTCAACTTTCTGACAGCACATTTAGAACCACCAACACATTTTTAGAGTTTCTGTTCAGTTTTTCATCTGCAGTCCAGAACATTTGATTACAGGATGTATATTTGTGTCAACACCGCACATACTGCCACAAAATAAAGTTAGAAAGGTTTGTAACACTTCTTTTTATAGAAGTTATGAGACCGCTTAAATAATGACTTTAGAGAGACAATCTAACACACATTATCACATTGAACACATACAGATAGTGGAATAGGAGGTCCGACGAGATTTATCTTTTAGACATTTTACGGGAAAATCTTAAATAGCATAACAATAAACATCCGTTTAGAACTTCAGCAATTTAACATTCGAGGCAATAAAGACTCCAAAAAATAAATAATTTTAAGATAGCCTATCTGCAAACATCAAATCCTCTTACATGTTACGATTTTTTGAATTTCTAGATATAAGTGGTTCCGTTTCTTGTTAAATGTAATCCAAGATCCTAATCTAAACACATTCTGAGCCCCAGCACCAAACACAACATTGCACCATGCTGTCATTGGTTTACAGCTCCTTTATTTCCTTCAAAACTATCATTGAATTATGAAATATTTTCCTTTCACACCAACAAATTCGTATTATAAAAGATTTATACATCAAGTGTTCTTTTTTTCTTGATAGTGACATTCAAAGTTAACAACGTACAATTTTTAAGGACGAACACGGGTTTTAGACTATAAGAAAAGCTTAACACGCTCGTATTTAACCACAATATTTACAAGTAGTATAACCTATAATATTGTATTATTGTATAGTAAAATGAACTCATGCAGGAATAGGAAATGTAAGAGGCGCACCTAATTTTAGGCAGTTAAATGAAATCAAATACCTCCTTCAGTGTCTGCGAAATCTCAATGAAACCACACACTGTTTATATTTTAAGATAAATATCAGTTCTTTCGAGAGATCTAAATATGTTAGTAAATTTGAATAATGTAACGTTTTTCACAGACTAAAATATGTTTCATACTTCTAGGTGCGCGTGCTTCTGATTAAAGGCCTGATTTTTAAATGCATAGTTTGCACCTTTCATGTCACTATAAAACAACCAGTCTTGACTTTTATGTGCAAACAAAGCATACACGTTGTTTAATAAGCCCAATTTCACCTTGAATATAATACAGTTTTAATGCACCTTAATTATTATTCCACTATACTGTTGGGTTGAAGCGTGTCAAATGCGACTATTACATCTAATACAGTCATTGGTTTTCCTCACTTGAAAACCGGCTGGAGGTCAATGTTTCTGTTTACGTGCAGCCTCCATGCTGAGCCGCCATGCGATCTTTATGAAAACGGTCTCACTTATATTCGTGGATTAGCGCACACATACTGACCCGGGTTAAACGTGAACCCAGTGTGTTTGTGGTTGAAACTGCTGTGAGACGCGGAGGGATACTAGGCCACTCCTGCAGCCTGACCAGCCTATTTACCGTGCGTGCCAGAGTATTTTTTTTTTTAATCATATGAAGTTATTGTTAAATTTATCACGTGAGATTAAATAAGTAAGGGTTTCAAACCGTAAATGGGCGCCATTGAAGTCAAAGCACCTGTGCAGTGAGAACGTTTCAGGTTCTCAGCCTTTGATTGATTAACATTGAATTCGGACTAAATTCAAAATAGACTGCAAAACAAGAACGGAGATATGAGACACATGTGCCCACTTATCTGCAGTGATGACAAATGGAAATGGATTGCAGTGTGGGAAATAGTCCGTGTCCAAAGACTAGAGCCCCCACCCCCACCCTAAATATCTTAAGTATTCATAGCCTATAAACAGCATGTGGATGTTTGCACTAGACGTTAAACGCATGCTCTGTCGCTTTGTCGTGACGTCGTTTTTTAACACTTATATATGAACTCAGCCCTGTTCTTTCCCTCATCTAATAAGTAACCAGACATTTCGATTTTCACACAACCTGCACGTGCGTAGTGGTTCAGTGCCATTGTACGCGCAATCTAAACATGTACACATTAGTTAGTTAGTTAGTTAGTTAGTTAAACAACTTGTACGCATACACAAAATAAATGTATAAAAATGCTGGTCCAAACAAACACACGACAGACAAAACACGGCCCTCTTTAAAGGCCATTGTCTATATACCTCACTAGATGACTCGAATTACTCCGCCACTCGTGTTAGTAAGTCTAAATATAGCCTGGGTATTTAAATCATACCTGCCACGAGTACAATAATGACCAATTTTTAATTAGATTTATTTCATTCTTAATATCTTCCAAAATAAGTGACACACAACTGTTCGTGCCAAATTATCACAGCATGTTGTTTGTTTGAGAAATAGAAATGCTGTTTGGGTTTTAGGGATTTGGCCTTACACGCGTGACAAAGTGCCTCACTCTTAATGGGACCTTTGCCTTTGAAACGTCTCCTCCGAGTTTAAGGTTAGGGTTAAGGTGAGGATTATCTCGAAAAAACGAATAAAAAGCTTTACAGAAAACATAACAAACAGTCTTTAAACTTGAAACATAATGTTCTTGTTTGTATTTACATTGTCCTGGGTTACCTCAACGATAATTATTATATGTCAGAGTCAAATCAAAAACGCAAAACGTGTTTTGATATCCAGCCAGTTCAAATTGCATAAAATATGTCTGTGCGTAACTCCTTGGATGTATTTTCCTTCCCAAATGTCTTCTTTATTGACTCATTGCCTCTTATAGCTTACACATTGAGGCGTAGGCTAGCTGTCATTTTGTGCCAGTGGTCACATGGCTTTGGCCCTCAGGAATGGATAGAGATGGATCCCCACGTCAGCTTGTACGTCTAAGGATTTCTGCTCCAGCAGTCTGTCTCAAAGTGACTGGAGCACTGTGCGCGGAGGAACTATGAGCGGATTTTTTTAAGAACGTTTTCCAGCAGCAGAATATGGATTTTGATGAGCGGATCCCTGCCTCTAATATGTATTTACCGAGCTGCACTTACTACGTCTCCGGAGCAGACTTCTCGGGTCTGCCTCATTATTTAACCCAAAGCCAGTCCTCTTGTCCCGTGACATACCCCTACCAGTCCTCAGCGCTGCCACAGGTCCCGTCCGTGAGAGATGTTGCGTTCAGGGACTATGGGATTGACGCGTCCAGTAAATGGCACCACAGCAGGGGGAGCCTGACGCACTGTTACGCCGAGGACATCACGCACAGGGATGGCTGGACAACCCCGTCCTCACGGGGGGGAGATATCCTGGTGAAAGGCAGCTCAAGCGCGGGACACTCGGCCGGCGTCACAACTTCGACGCCCGGGGGTTTCTACGGCAGCGTTGGTAGGAACGGAGTTCTGCCACAGGCTTTTGACCAGTTCTTCGACACCGCGTACGGGAGCGCGGAGAACAGCACGACACCCACAGCACAAGCGGCAGCAGATACGGACAGACAGGCTGCCAAAATGAGCCCCGCTCCAGCACACGCAGGCTCCGACACGGCGGAGAGCTTCAGCCCCAAGTCTTCCTCCGGACACAGCGAGGACAAACGGAGCAGGAGCAGCAGTGAGTAAAAGCTGCTGAATGCGAGCAGGAGAAACATCTAACGTGCTGCTCTTAAAGCATTTTATATGCTGTTTTATAAGCATGGAAGGTTTATGGAGGGCCTGTAGATTTCCCCTATAACAAAACTATGTTTGAAACAACAAGATCACGTGCTTGGGATTGGAATTGGCCGTGAAGACTTTGGCGTTAAGCTTGCTTTACAGTATTTTCTCTCCACATTACTCCACATTTTTCTACATTAATGTGCGTTAAAATGCTAGTTAGTTCAATATGTATTAGTCTATAAACCTGTAATATTACGGCAAGTCATTGTACAACACGTTTAAATAAAAATATAACATTTTAAGAGATTTAATATGTATTATCAAAAATCTTTTATATTTGGAACCATGTTCCATATAATTAACTTCTCCGTAATATATCTTGTATTATGTCAATTTTGGGATATTTAGTTTTGTTTTTCTCCAGGTTAACTCATGTAAACTGCATGCTGAGGCATTTGAATTTGACTTTGCGCCAGATGAAGGCTTAAACCCTGCAGCTTTTTCAAGATAAATATTTACACATTCATTGGATTTGTAGGGATTTAATACAACAACTGCTTTTTCTGGCATTTCCCCGCTGACTCTGAAACAACTGCTCTTCACCCACAGAGAAGTAAAAAAACAAAATGCACAATACAAGCATATCAGATACATGATAGCCATGACTGAACGAAGGCCCCCGATCTTTAACAAAAAACAATCAGAAAGTAAGGGTTTACTGATACACGTTTTTTTTTTTTTTTTTTTTTTTACAATTTCCGACATGCAATCCTTCACGTGCCCCTCCAGCAAGTCCAGTCTGTGTTTACAGATCTGAGTCCTATAGGCCTGAGAGGAGGAAACACTTGAACTCCAAAGCTTAACTCAGACCACCACGGCTGTTTCATACAGGAAATCAGAGTAATGATTCATCCTGCTGTAACGATTCTACAATATCTAATGTGCTAACCCTTTGCCGTTTTATTTCTCCATGTTTTCAGGTGGCCAAAGGACCCGCAAGAAGAGGTGTCCGTACTCCAAGTATCAGATCAGGGAACTGGAGAGGGAGTTCTTTTTCAGCGTTTACATCAACAAAGAGAAGAGGCTGCAACTCTCTAGGATGCTCAATCTGACTGATCGCCAGGTGAAAATCTGGTTTCAGAACAGGAGGATGAAGGAGAAGAAATTGAACAGAGACCGATTACAGTACTACACAAACCCTTTGATATAAAGACTGAACTGAGACTCTCGTGCAAAAATGCAAAACACTAATCTACAACACACATGTACAGCAAACTGGACAGAATGGCGACTTTCAATGTGCGAAACCTCATAAAGATTTATACTATTTATACAATATGTTGTTATTAAACTATCATTATTATTATTCTCTGTTTTCCTCTTACCCTCATGAACACATTTAAAAATGTTGATGTATAGGTGCATGGCGCGCGTCTGCTTAAATCCTCGTGTCTGAATTTGCTTTTATATAATCTAATATCACACAGGAGGATGACTGTCCTGCCATTTAAAAGAGGCTACTTTACTCTTTAGATTGAATTTTACTCTCCAAGTGAACGCACGCACACGAATTTTTTTTATGGCCAGTAATCTGAACAAAAAACGGGTTCCTTTGTTCACTTCATCTTTAAATTGTATTACAAATACAACTTGTGAATGGAAAACTTAAATTTTCGAATTTCTAATTTAGCTGACAGTTTGGGTGGTGAACAACTGCACGAAAACTTCAAGTCAGTGCTGCATAGTTAGAGAATGAGTTAGGTCTTAATCTGATACCAGTTCATGCATTTTAAAGCTGATATTTAACATCTGCGTCTGATCCTCTGGAGCAGCGAATGTTGAATCCATTGGCCGTAAAGTTGGATTATTCTTGAAGGGCAAACGTTGACAAAACAGGAAAGCCTCAAAAGGAACATAATCCTTCTTTGTTGTATATAACAACATGGCTCATATACCAGGTACATAATATAGAGGTTTGATGCTTTTTGTACCCCCATGGCTGGAAATGGGATCCGCAGCAGTTATTATTTGATATCCATTACAAAGGCTTCTTTCATTTCTGTTTAAAGGCTCATTTCTGACCTAAAATGAACCTAGAAAATCTTGTCGGAATACATTCAGGTGTAAAAGCCAGCTTATTTGAAATGAATTTGAATCTTATGCTCTCAATAAAAGTGAATCCACTAAAAGTTAGACAATGCGAAGCGTCAGACAGTGACAGAGGATATAAAAAGAGGATTGCAAACCCCGGATAATGATGGCAATAATTATAATCTGTATGATAATTTATCCATTAGTTGTTCAATATAGAGAATGTACATCAATAACCAGTCACTGTGTTCAGCTCATTGAGATTTGTTTGAACAAACAAAAGCAGGTTAAAATGATCGCATTCGCGCATTAAAATGATGTCTAACGATGGTTTCAGGTGGTTTTGTATCCAGCACCAGGCCCCTGTAAACAACTTGAATGGCCGGCTATAAGCTAATAAGGGCACTGATTCCTTCCTTATACTGTGCATCCTGTGAGGCTCCCTGGAATTCCGCTTTGATTGCTGCACATCCTCCCAGTTGCTCCAGTAACTTGGCCATAAAACGTCTATTCGTCTGGAGCATTTGGAGTGTAGTGCAATAAAGCGTCTGAGACCAAGGTTATTAACTGTGACTAAGGGGCTGAAAAACAGCGGCTGGGAGCATTCATAGCCTGTGTCCACGGACCTTTGCGGCGTCATTCGTTTCAGCTTCTTACCGGGGTCGGAATATTCTGCGTTTGTGTTGCAGTGTTGGAGGCCCTTGGCTGTCTCTTGCCACTGGGTGGCGCTCCTCAGATCAATGTCATTGCCGTAAATTGAGATATAAGAGAGTTTTGGACGCCTGGCTGCTTAAAATACATTATGTTCACATCTCAGGATCTTATTGTTAAGGTAGGCATGCAAGTTTCAACTTTATGACTGCTGAGTTTCTGTGTGTTAATTCAGAGAGTCTGTATACTTTGTACTTCATCTTGGAATTAACGTTTGTATATCATGTGTAGATGGTTTGTTGCAAGAGAAACATTACTGAAAATATAAGCACAGTTAAAAGAAGAAGAGGAAAGATGTTTATATTTTTCCTTCATCAAGTTGAACCCAGGTTATCATGTTGCAGTTCAGCAGAGGTCTGGAGTAACTAATGCGCACAGAGTAACAAGATCACTCGGGCCTAGAGTTTACACGTGAAGCTCACGAACTTTAATCCCGCTTTAAATCAGTTGAAAACGGATATATATATATAACGTTTCATGGAAATAGATTTCAATGTATTTTGTTAAACAATGTATCCATTTTTAAATAAAAAACGTTAATCATTTGCTTAAATTAATGGAAACATTTAGACGTGCTCGTGCGATTGACGATTAAAACCCTCGATAAAATATACAATAGTGATGTATGTTTAATATTCATTTTTAACAATAATATAAAATTGGAATTCATGTTATAAGACACAAAAAAATGGTTTTATGGGCCTAATAATCTGAAAGAGGCTCACCCACAGCGCACTCTGAACCATCACACAGTGCCTGGATTAATGATTATTATCATTGAAGCTGCAGACTGCAGCAGGTTTGACGCCATATAAATTCTCTGTACATAACTCTAATTTCTAGACTCTGGGGCTCCAGACATATAAGAAAACGGACCTGTCCTTTGTTTTATTTCAGGGTATACTCACCTTAGGAGACATTTTATAGCTGACCTAAATCTGCAGTCCTGAGCTATCAACTTCGAACACTGCTGGACTCTGCTGGAGGTCTTTCAATGAAGCATGGGTTGAGGTATGACTTTAAAAAAAATCTTATCGAGTTCAGTTTATTTTTTGTTTTCTTTTTTTCCCCACGAGAACCCACCGTATCCGCTCTTATCAGCTTACATTTCATTCACTTGGTTTGGTCTGTACAACAGAACAATATGTCCGAGTACTATTTTTGTTGTCTATGAAATAAGGACTGAAGATAGTCCTTAAACAACCCCTTTAAAAATCATTATAAGACATTAAACATTGTCTCCCGGACATAACCACAGATCTTTATTTGCTCTATTTTACACACAGATGTTTATAAAGACTATAATAAGAAGAGTTGTGGGGATCTGTCTGAAATTGAGGATTAAACAAAATTAACAAAATTTGAAATTTTATTCGAGTTAGGGTAAATATTCTAGGTTTCAACTGGGACTACTTTTTAGATTAAATTAAGATAAACGACGATAAAGTAACTAGGGTTTGTGTGTGTCCTCTTTTTTTTTGAAGGATCCTGAGTAAAAACATACACAGTGACTAAATGTTACACCCTGTTGTTCTTAGAGGAGATAATAGTGATGAACAGTGGAACTCTACTAAGTTAAAGACTACAGTAGTTTTGCTGATGTTAGACGACAATTTGGGCAAATGTGGCTCCAGGGCTTTGTTCAGCTGTGACGCTGAGTTCAGTAGGCCCGTGTCCTCTTTAAAAAGGTGTTTGGACACTCTTATTGCGTTTGCAACCCACAATATCCCCACCACAATCAGATCAGATGGACTTCGCTAAATTGAATGGAAAATGGCCTTTTTGATTCACACTCCCTTGTCTGTCCACGAGGAATGTCATATAATAACCACCAGAGCAGCCCAAGAAGGGTTAAAAGTCCCTCCACCAAAGAGTCACAATGGACCTTTTGGATTTTGATGCACCCTAAGCTTCTCAGAGGCACCCTTCATTTTTACAGTGCTGTTAAAGAGGCCATAAAGCTCTGCATTGTACATAACTGTTAGAGACAGCTTTCAACTACTGAGTTGTCAAACAGCGTTGTTGTTTTTATACATTTACATAGCCAGCTTGGGGTTTATAGGTGGTGATCGAGGCTCAAAATGTAGGATTCGAAGGAGATTGAAAGATTATGCCTAAACCCCTCTCATGCACCACTTTCAACCCCTCCACAGTCCCCTCTTTATTTTAGCCTAAAACAAAGTCTATGGCACAGAGGAGCTGCCTGCTCGGACTGGGAGGAGTCTTTGGTCGCCTGCTGTTTTAATTGGCTGCAGGCTACAGTGAGAAGCATGAGTATCAGTAATTATTCAGCAATGTTTTGCACAAGAAATGTCAGCCAGAAAGGGATATCTTCATCCACCGTCAAATTACACCTCAACGATGACATGCCCCAACAACCAGACTGGAAATTCATTTTTTGTGGACTCTTTAATCAACGTGAGAACCGACAGTGGTTCATATTACCAAAGTAACGGCGTGTATTTGCCACCGGCGTCGGAATATTCATATGGACTCTCCGGTGCGTGTTTCCCAGGGATCGGTAAGCGAAATAACGAGTCAGTCAACCAAAGCGGGATCCCTTCCTCTGCTCCGTATGTTCAAGGGATGGAAACGTGGCTGGAAACCTCGAGATCGTGCCGGGTGGATCAGCCTAGCAGCGGCCAGCATATGCCTCAGTGTTCCTTCTCCCCGAGCATAAAGGAGGAGAGCGCATACTGCCTTTACGAGTCTGACAAATGTCCTAAAGGATCATCGATAGATGACATTTCCTACTCCGGCGCATCGTGCCCGGTGAGCGGGAGCAGCCTGCCGGTCCCCGGGTACTTCCGTTTGTCTCAGACGTACACGTCCTCCTCCAGGCTTTACCAAGATGTCCATCCAAACATGAACCACTTTACCCTGCAGAGACCTGCGCGCTCGGACAGCCAACCCTCCCAGACTGCTCCTGCTGAGCCAGAACGAAGGGAGAGCCACGAGGAGGCGCCTATCCCTGCGCCCTGCGCCCCGACCGGAGAAGAGGACAGTCGGCTCTCCTCGGACATCTCGTCCTCCCCTGAGCCCGCTGAGACCTGCGGTGCAGAGTGTCCGGAGAAACCCGTAAAAGGTGAAGATCAGACAAATTTATAGATTAAGAAATGCTGCAGAAATAGCAAAAAAAAGACGCATCCATGTTTTAGACTTCCAGTGTGATTTTCAAACACAGATGAATGCACGGGTATGACTTGTGATTTTCTAACCATAAATAGCTAGGTCAACAGTCAGACACTCAGGTGCGCGTTTAACGGGTATTTACAGCTTTATTAGACGAGAGGCGAAATTGAACGTGACCAATCAGAGCCTAGAATGAAAGCTATGATTCAGGAGCCGTTTAGAAAACAAACACCACAGTGCTTCATTACAACTCTATTCAACCAGGCATCAACGATTTAGTCTAAAATACATCTTTTAAAAATCAAAATAAAGTCACGATATAAATCATTATTTTTTTTTAATTATTAGGCCCATCGAATCTCGAGCAACAACATTGTATGTGCAGTCTGACCGGTTTGTCCTGCAGGAGTCGGATGTTTCCAGTATTTCAGCACACTGTGCAGGTTTTATTTATGTCTAAATAAAAATGCAGATAGCTGCAGGCTACTGCTATCAAAGCTACTCGGTGGGGCACATATCTGTTTCTGGTAGAATTGCTGATGTTGGTTATCTACAGTATCTACACGGGGCTGTGCGTAAAATAGTGTCAAAAAAAAATCGGTTAAATACAGAAATCTGTCATTACCAGTCTTTAAATTGTTGATGTATTTAAGTGCCAGTTCAAACTGTAGATTTCTTCTCACTTTATTTTTAGTCCAAAGTAAAACATATACATATTTGTATTTTAAAATGATGTCAGTTTTTGTCTATATTAAATGTTGTATACGTTCTTTGTGAAAATAAGATGTTTGTTTCTGAAACACCTGTTGACTGTCTTTTGCTTCACATTAGATGGAAAATTAGAAACCACGGCCAACTGGCTCACAGCGAAGAGTGGCCGAAAGAAGCGCTGCCCCTACACCAAGCACCAGACTCTGGAGCTGGAGAAGGAGTTCCTCTTCAACATGTACTTGACAAGGGAGCGTCGCCTGGAGATCAGCCGCAGTGTGCACCTCACTGACAGGCAAGTGAAAATCTGGTTCCAAAACAGGAGGATGAAACTGAAAAAAATGAGCAGAGAGAGCAGGATCCGAGAGCTCTCCAGCAACTTCAGTTTCTCATGAGACTGTCTGTGTCTGCGTCTTTGGCGCCCTCCACCATCCATGGCAAGGGCGCCTGTGAAGGGCCCCCACCCACCCAACTGTGAGAATGTCCATGGAAAAATAGGACCCTACTGCTAACTTATTGATTGTTGCTCTTTCTTGTTTTAATGTCTATTGTATTTATTAATGGCTCCATTTGTATCGTTGATGCATTGTGTTTGAAGTGCTCAGACTGTGACCCGATGTTTCAGAGCTTCAGGCTTGTACATTTTGTATTTTCTTCCTGAGGATGCCATTAGACTTTGCATGCTGGACTCATCCTTGGGATACTTGTGTTACAGTTACGTGAAGGCCTTAATGTGACAGCTAAAATAACCCAAGAGGTCTGATGAACATTTGCACATTTTGTTGGTGAAATTAATAAACCATCCCTGCAACTGCAGACTTCTTATTTCATTCAGATTCAGACTGCAGGAGCTGTGCTACTTGCTGTTGAAATCTTACAGCTGGCAGCGGCGCAGTGCATGGTGCTTGTACCTCTGTGTTTAGGACTTGGTCCGCTTTGTGAACAGTAAATATTATACCAGTAGTAGAGGCTGATGTCCTTCATTGTTTAAGCCTGTTATGAACGTCTGGTGAGTCTGCACAGTTGGTTCATTTTCAGTCCTTGACAGAAATGTTATCAAACAGTTGGAGAACAACATTTTCTTATCAATGGCAGTTCTAAGTAGCCTAATAAAGAAGTTTCCTAATTTTGTAAAACTAACCAAATTACCTGATAATGTTCGTGACAACCTGTCACAACTTACAATCTAAATAACGATCTGACCTTAATAATAAACATGTTAGACAATATGAGTGCGAACTGACCATAAATAAAATTGTTTCAATTTTAATATTTTTTCCAGGCAAACAGGTTATGAAATTATATAATGTCTACACTTTTTAAAGTAAATAAAGATTTGAAATCCATTGAGAGGAGAGCGGGCTGTTGAGTGGTTTAGGTAGTCTCATGTTGTTGGGCTATAATATTTCTCCCACAACACGAAACTGCCTGGATTACCTCAGTAAAACTCATCGCATCGCAAGTGAGGCTTTGAATTTCTTGTCCAACGTATTTAAACATTATCTCTCACTGCAACAAGTCCATAGAAAATCTTGTCTCCGAAAGCACAGTAGTTTATACTGTTGTGCGTAAAAGGAACCGTTGAAGACCATTTTTGTATTGAATTAGTTTTGGGTTTTTTTGCATTTAGAGGTTTAATAATGTTTCGAGAACTTGGATGCTGCATGGTACTGCGACAAAGCCTGTTTTGACCATTATTATAATGAAAACTACATCTAGAACGATTGTGAGAGGTTTTTTTATAAGTTAAATGGCAGGAAGTAAAGCTGTAGGCCGGGAAATGAAAGGATTAAGGCTCGTATATGTCCAGCAGAAGGACAGACAAGGCCTCGGTTATGATCATTGCAGTCTGCCAGTTGCCTAGCCGTAGGAAATACCGGATGCGTCTGCCTGCGCCAGAGAAAGGACACAAAGGCTGAGCTTTATTGGTGATATTTAGCTTAGACAGCCAGGTTGTAACCTGAAGAAAAACAACTCAATTGCCCGTGATAAAAGGACTGTTATATTGCACCCAAATAACCTTACCCTGTTTTCCGTTTTAGCTTGCCTTCAATATAGCCTCAAACCCTGGCGCAGCAATGTGCACATTGGAAACCACCCCATACTGTGTTTAAAATTTGTCAAATTAAGTACACTTTCCTTTTGAATTTTATTTGTTGTTTTTAGCAGCCCCGAACAAGAAGAACCACATTTTTCTTTTCCAAAAATAAGGAGAGAGATTGCATACGAAGTTTTCTTATATTTTGTAAAATAAATAATCCAGTGATGTTTTCATGGGTGTACTTTTATTAGAAAAGGTTGTTTAGTGATTAGACAGTGCAGACTTCAAAGTTTCCCCCCCTGCTCCTCTTGTTATCACATCTGTGTTCAATTGTGCCAACACAATATCTCTTGACAAAAATCATAACGTTTATTGCTAATAAAACGTAAAATTCCCCAATAAAAGCGCGGGGATTTGCTATTAAAATATGGTGGGGAAAATGGTGGCCATTTACTTGAGCAGCAGGCTGATTTATTATTTATTGTTCTGTCCCACGGTCACGTGTTCGGGACGCCCTATCCAGGCTTGGGCAAGGTTCAATTTACTGGACGCATTGAACCCCTCGTTGGTGCAGGAAAGCAGCCCGTTATATGCAATGAATTCGTTTTTTCTCCGCCTTTTTGGACATTAACTCTCCATTTTTCTTGCATTTTGTGCAATGTCGACGTTGGGAACAAGTTTTTATATTGAATCGCCTGTTCTTTCCGAGCAGGAAGACATGGCATCCAGGTTCTCATCAACTGCAGGGGTGGAGCAGGCGATGCTCACCGAATATGGCGGACAAGAGCCATGCCCTTTGCAGGCGAAATCTTCTATTTTTGGTGGATCTTGGAGTCCGATCTCGGGCCACCCTCCAAACACAGCAGCTCCAACCTATATACATCACCATTACACCAGTGGGGACTGCGATGGCATGTTTACGCGTTCCTGGGCGTTGGATCCGGTCTCCGCGTCCCTGTGTCTGACGGGATTACCATCGACAGCAATGCATTATGAGATCAAACCCGAGCCTCTGGTCGGGAGTGCTGAATGCACAACTTTGGAGACGCACACATCGCTTTTGTCCGACATTGGAAATGAAGCATCGCTCACTGAGATTCAACGCGAAACCTCGACCACGATTAAATCTGTTGAGGAGGAGAGCCCGTCAGCGGAAGAGAAGAGTAAGCAATGCAAAGTTCCCATTTTTATTTTGTTATTTTAAAGGATTTATAAATAGATGAACATTTCATTAACGGATCTGAAAGTATTGCTTTAAAAATCCAGGCCTATCTGAATCAGAGAATGGGCGTAGAAATATCTTGAACATAATTTGATTTTAACAGAGCCTTTACATCCAACATCAATTTGTTAAATAAATAAATAAGATCGAAATGATCATTGTCAAACTTCAGTGTACAATTTAAAAACATCATATATTTATATAAAGCCTTATTGGAAATCTTTGTTTTCAAAATCTGTTCTGAGAGCTTTATTTTTGCCCCCCTGTTTCCAGATGACCCTTCATCCAACTGGCTTCACGCAAAGCCCACCAGAAAAAAGCGTTGTCCCTACACAAAGCACCAAATCCTCGAACTGGAGAAGGAGTTTCTCTTTAACATGTACCTTCCCCGGGACCGTAGATATGAGGTAGCAATACTCCTGAATCTGACCGAGAGACAGGTGAAAATCTGGTTTCAAAACCGCAGGATGAAGATGAAGAAAGACAACAAAGATCGTCGAAAAAGCAGTTAACTTGTGTTTTGGACTGAAGCTGAATAAGAGCCTTAGGAGGGGGGAAAGGGGGGGGGGCTATGTTGTTTCAAGTAAGGCAGGATTTTTTTGTAGTATTTTATGTTCGTCTCGTAAGAAATTAAATGTGATTGTTGTATTTGTTGCACACATAGTAAATTTACTGTAGAATATTTGTTATTTGCATGTACTGTAATGATCTTCGACTACCTGAATGTCACAGCTACCTATTTGTGTGATAATTTAACTTATTCTTTTGGTAATCTAGATGTTTTTTAACCGCAAGCTTTTGATCCATTTGTAGAACCAATGTGCACACTTCAAATACCTCGTTCCTGTTTCATTCAAAATAAAGAGTAGTTCAATAGAACATAAGAACAGTTCAATGTTTTTCATTATAGGCTACCATTACGTTTTAAAAAAACAATTAAGTTAGTTAATATGATTACATATTATTTCAGTCCTTCCACATGTTTTTTAAACAAACTTCGACAAAGTCAGAGTTTTTCTAGACTCGTTTATTAAAGCTCAAAAGATCCTCAACACAACGAATCTTCGTATATATATATATATATATATATATATATATATATATATATATATATATAACTTATTCTTCTATATATATTCTATATATATATATATATATATATATATATATATATATATAGGAAGAATATTAAGACATTTTATTTTATTTTTTTACTTACTCATACTGTCAACTTTTCCATTCTATCTATGGCTTAAGTTATCAAAATAATTTTGAGTACTACAGGCCTTGTTTTCAACCGACACACTTTGCTATTAGGAATGCAAGGCAATATTTGTACTCCAATAAGTCGATGGAGTGATATAAAATTAAAGTAACTGGAATACAGTTTTTATCGATCATTGAGACGACTTAATTATTGTCTGTATTGTAACGTGTCTGGTTACTTTGTAGGACCTTTCCAGCCCTTTGAACGCCTCACAAATGCCCTCGTGCAATAAACCACAACCACCGTCTCCACTTTTTATAAGGTGTGAAAACAGCAGAGCAGCGAGGGACTCTGTGACTGCAGTGAGGCAGCTTTTCTACAAGACCAGACAGTCAAATGTGAGATTGTTGTTAGACATCTCTCTCTTTTACACACACACACACACACACACACACACACACACACACACACACACACACACACACACACACACACACACACACACACACACACACACACACACGTACAAACAACATAAACTAAGGATAGCATTGGCCAACAGATGGTAGTCTCCAATAACATCAACAACCAACAAAAAACAAGCAAACAAACGAAAGAACATTGTGTTGCTGTTGACAGCTCGATGTCCTCGTGACGGTGTCCGAGCAGAGTGCTGCTGCTCCCTTATCGCCAGCAGGTGGCGGCAGCGGCTCGTGTCATGGAACAAACCGTATGATGTGTTCTGGGTAAGCCACGAACCACTCCCAATTTGACACAGACCTGCACCTTTCGTGTCGCTTTCGTCGTATATCATGTCTTCCTGCCGCGTGGCTCTTTCTGTTTCACTGTATCGTCATCTGTGGCATAAATTACTCCTGAAAGATTATTATTTCTTATTCTTATTTCAAGTCTAGACAGGAGTTCCTTTGAAATTTGCAGCTGCTTCTATAGAAAACACAAAAAACGTTTATCGAAAGACTTTACTTCATTCTTTTGTGTCCTAGTTCAGAGGAATATGTGCTTTTTGTAGAAATCTCAGGTGGATGCAAATATCTGACATTTTATTCATAAAAAACATTAAGGACAAGCATGAGACATCTACAGCAAGAAATCAAATACATGATGGCGCATTTTGCTATATATCTCAAAGCCACGGACTTGGCTGCATATACACAATATTCAAAATCTATAAAGATTTAACAACCCCCCCCCCCACACACACACACAAAGGCACGTAATCCCTCATCCTCCTCCAGGGGCTCGATTAAAACTTTCTTGGATCATGACTCAGTCATGAACTTTTTTTGAACGGTTCAAAAAGTGAGTGTCTTTTCAACCTTCCCTCCTCCCTTTTTTGTTCCTTCGACATCACCTCTACCTCCCTCCACCTCCTCATCTACCTCACCCTTACCCCCTTCTTTACGCCACAGAGGTCACCCACATGCAGCTCATTAAATTTCATTCCTTTTTTGGAAAAAACTGTATAAAGCTATCAAGATACATACGTTCCTAATATAAAAATATAGATATATTCCTAATATAAAATGAAATGAAGTCGGAAATGCATCGTTGGAAAATTGCTCATGATTCACTGTTTATCTTATATAAAAGCAGCTACTGCTGCAAAAAACAGAGAGTTGCCTTCAGTGACCTCTCACAACCCTCATACATCAAACCTCATGACACCACTGGTGACAGAGGAGGCCCCGAGTGAGCCGTGGAGGAGGCGTTCAGGGGAGCATGAGAGTCAGTTTCATTTTCACTGATCCTTGCTGTTGAGCTGAGGTTTTGGTTGACTTCAGATCAGAAGTTGGAATGTGATACTTTTTGTTTGCTATCTTCAAGGTCAAAACATTTATTTAGACGGTTCCTTAACAATGTCTCAAAAATTAACCAGTGTTTCATGTAAGTGTATGTGTGTTTTTTTATCAACCTCACACCGACTGGAAAGCATGCTTTTGATTGCAAATCCCTCCTTAAACGTGTTTCTGTATATATACAGGCTACGTATATAGGCTATACGTATAGCACTCAAAGATACAGCCACGTCTGACGGACACGGAGAGGAGAATGATGTAGTGTGAGTTGTATTTTTTTTTCTTGGTGATCTGACGTTTTTTTCATTGTCACGTCATCTTTGATTTTCTATGAGCCAAGACGATTTGTCCCATATGAGCATGTCAGTGATTTCTTTGGTATTTATCTATCAGTTTTCACTACAGTTCTGCATATGTCGCCGCGCAGAACAGTTTGATTTGTGGCTCTTTGGTGCGCCTGCAGTCATATCTGTCCAATCTTCACGTGATTCCACGCGGCCCAATAAATAAAACTGCAAAATGAAATGAAAATCCTTACGGGATCACCACACACACACACACACACACACACACACACACACACACACACACACACACACACACACACACGGAAAAGTAATCATCCAATAACCAGTTTTCAACAATACGGTTGTGAATAACATTGAACAGCTGTTGTGTAATAAATTTGAAAGTAACGTGCACTTGGAATCACTTCATAATGTCGTACAACAATCAATTTGGTTTAGTCGTTTATTTTGTAAATCTGATTTAAAACTTCACGCTTCACTATATCACACCCACAGAAGCCTAAAAACACACATACTGGATAGGTAACACATGGAAAGGGGTTGCTCTTTGTCACTGAAACCTCCCGTCAGTGGTCTCAGTTTGGCCCACTTGCTTCCCAGATGTTCCTTGTTGTCTGAGAACAGACGGGATACGTGCCGCACGTGTGAAGATCTCGTCCAGACACTGTCTGTCTGCTATCAAAAACAAGCCGCCAAATGTTGCTTTTATAGCTGCACAGCGCCAGACAGGAACAGCCTAGATCAGAATGTAACTGTAAAAAAAAGAGAAGAAGAAGAACAAAAAGAAGACGAAAATAAGTCCTGTGCAAATATCAACTAGCAGGGACAGAGTTCTATTTATTCATATCTAAATAATAAAATATCTAAAGACTGTTCTTTGTTCTCTGTATCTTTGGTGAATTTCCAAAGCTGAGTCGACTTAAATACGCGCTCTTACCACTTTATATAATTATAAACCATTTTTTTTGTAAATATATAAAGGTAAATACTCAAATAATCTTGTTAGTTTAAATATTTGCACCAACAGTTAAACATTTTTGCTTGACAACTAGCCAAGCACGAATTTAAATGTAATATTACTTATCAGTTGAAAATCAATTCGCGTAATTTATACTATTACATTATCTGAATGATTTCATACAGGTTCCAAAAGGACAAATATATTTTGTGTTAAAGAGCATGCATGCTTACAATTACCAATTAGTCCAAATACACAATTCTAGTCGCCTCAGCATTCAAGTAAAACATTTTAAACATTTGTGATAGAACAGAATCACTTGAAAATCAGTAGAAAGCTCTTGCTCTCAGAGCTCTCAGAGGTATGAGGCTGAATGGGTTTGCTGAATGCGGACGCACTCACCTTTGTAAACAATTGATTGTGCGTCAAAGCTGCTCCATTCGTTTCTAAACATTTACAAGTCAATTCTTGTCTTGTGTTTTAAATTAAGTCCTTTTTGCAAACGAAAAAGCGTCACAGTTTTACATTTGGATGTATATTGAGCGAATGTAGAAAAAAAAACACCTTTGTGCGTATAATGGCCGTGCGTCTCCTCCTTGCTCCTATTAAGAAAAAAAAAACTGCGTTTCTATCTAACTTCTCCTCTAGCTTACCCAGAGAGTGACCGTTCTCCTCCTGGTCGTGTATGATCTAAGGGAGCGTTAGATGGTTTAAGTGTATTCTTAGGGCAGCGAGCTGTCAGACCTTTTGGCGAGAAAGATTGATCATGCGCAGGCTACCAGGGCTCTTTGTTTAGAGCCGGAGCAATAAACAGCCATCAGATCCCCACCTTTTCATTGCTTCACACTACAGTGGCAAATTATTGCCCCTTTCCGCCATGTTAAAGCCAATAATGCTGAAGTGTATGGATGATGACTTAACTCAACATTACATTCCCTGCAGGTGAAATAAGCAAAATGTAATGGGATGTGAGACATGGAGCTGTACACTGTAAAACGCTGTTCAATGCCTTTTGAAAAACTTTCTTAGTCAGAAAATATGGTTTTAAATAGATTTATCATAAACTGATAAAGTAACCTTCAAAAAATAAAAATAATGTGATGGGTAAGGGAACTACGACGTAACCAAAATAAGCTTAAATATAACATCGAAATCTTGGAGAAAAGGACCCCCGACCCCTCCCTCTGTCATGTGTGGTGAGAATTTGTGTATATTGGGGGAGGGGTGGACATATTGCTTGCTGTCTGGTGGAGCCTTCCTCTCCAAGCATTTCTTACCAAAAGTCTCAAGATTAACGCCTTGGCACTGATAACGACTGTGGGCGTCGTTATGAGACGCAAATGTGACTGCTGGAATGATTTGTAGGGTGCCACCCCGGTAATAAACGCTCATAGAACATGCATCCTCACAAGCTCGCAAAAGTACAACACTCACACTCGTGCATTAAACCGCGAGGTGAGGTAGTCTGCGCCTGCGTGGACGCGCAAAGAGAAGACATGATGGCATTTGGATGCATTTTCCAAAGGGAAGGGGGCAGTAGTGAACAAACTGACCCCAAAAAACGTGTAAATAAAGCAGCCCCTACCCCCGGAATGAGGCGTTACCCCTCTGACTTTCTCGATCAATCACAGGGGACAGTGGCTCCTTTTGATAAAAAGCCCAAATTATCATTGGGCAGATGCAATCATGTGACAAGCAGCACGGTCTAATTCCAACAATGTCCACATGAAAACATGCAGTAGTTTATGGCTTACAGGTCTCCCTATACGGCTATACCTAGGAGTTTATGGAAATAAACTCTTAATTAATTTGATTTGGCTTGGAGTTTTCCAGAAACCCGAGAGGAGATGAATTACGGATTTGGGCGAGAAAGTGGTTTCATCAACAGCCAGCCTTCGCTTGCTGAGTGCCTGACATCTCTTACTAACCCTGTCGGTGATGCATTTCAAAGTTCATCAATCAAGAGCTCGGCGCTTTCACATTCGACATTGATTCCTCCTCCTTTTGAGCAGAGCATCCCCGGCCTGAGCCACAGCCGCTCGAAGCAGCAGGCGGCTGTGAAAGGCTGCAGCCCGGCGCAGTCTGCATCTCTACCCCCGCATTACCCGTGGATGAAGGAGAAGAAAAGCATCAAGAGGAAGCAGATTTCTGCGACAGCAACTGACTCCTCGCCTCCTTACTTCTCCCCCCAAGGCAAGACATGATGATTAATAACCTCCATGTTAGAAGGCTCCTCATTGTCTGCAAAAAAAAGGAGCTGCATCCACGGGCCTTGTCCAGCGTGGGCGTCCCCTTAAACCAGGACAGGATTTTTGATTTAAGTATGCTTAATCTCATCAACTAACGCACTGACTTGTGATGCAGTGTAAGAGTGTAAATGTTTGACAGTAATGGAGAGTGATAGATGATTCTTACACGGGCCGCTGGCACGTGCGTTAATCTTCACCCTCCGTGCTGTCCTGTCCACGAAGACCCATCATATTCTGCCGGGGCCCATAAATCATCCGAGTTCTTGCGCTCACTTCCTCGCCACAAGTTTTACCACATATAAACACATCCGTATGGAGGAAATGTTTGATTTTCAAATCATATTATTACAATCTTCATTTGGTTTATGTTTGTAGGTTCACCAGAGGCTTCAGATGGTGCTGCAGGCGGCGGAGGGGCATCCCGGAGACTGAGGACTGCGTACACCAACACACAACTTCTGGAACTGGAGAAGGAGTTCCACTTTAACAAATACCTGTGCAGACCGAGGCGCGTGGAAATAGCCGCTTTGTTGGATTTAAGCGAGAAGCAGGTGAAAGTTTGGTTTCAGAACCGGAGGATGAAGCACAAGAGGCAGACGCATAGCAAGGAGAACCGGGACAGTGAGGGAACATACGCGGGCCTGGACGACGGCGACGACACGCCGGAGGATGAGTTTTTCGAGGAGGTTGCGAAGGATGAGAGGTATTTCCAGCAGAATACTTTGACTTCACAACAGTTTCAAAGCGCTCTCAATGGAGAGCACCAGAGCCCGCCTGTTACGCCTTTAAACAGCAATGACAAAAATTTGAAACATTTTCCCAACGCGGCTCCTACTGTTCCAATCTGTGTGTCGACAATAGGCCGGGACAATGATGAGGATTCCCCGGGCCTGGACGTCTGTTCGCAGGATTTCCATGTTTTCTCATCCTTCTCTTCTTTCTCACCCAGTTTGTCAAATACGCACAATCCTTTGCCCTTATCGTCCGAAACGTTTGACCTTTTCTCTGAGACTCTCACAACAATCGACCTGCAGAATTTAAGCTTTTAAAACTCGGTGTATCTGTTTTAGACGCCTGTTTGCAGTGTGTTATATGTCAGTTGAAGCGTTGATTGGGGAATACATGTATATGACAAATGAGGTTAAATCAATCAAGCCTTTAAAGGCAGTTTACACAGTACATTTCTTTATGGCCCATGCGTTTTCAGTATGGCTGAGCAGAGTATTTTTCTTCAAATAAAACTTTATTTTGATTGCGATCAGCGGAACCATTTTGTCTCATTTTACACAATTGTGAGAGCTAATAAATGTAAGGTCTATGCATGAAAAATGTAAAACATGTCAGACAATTTGCTATGAGATACATCCATAATGACCGTGCATATTATTGTCATTATTAAAATAATAAAACATATTTAATGAAAACCCCAGGATATTTTCTAAACTATTTAAATGAGTTCATGTTCGTGTATTGATTCTACTTATCTAAAACTCTCCAAAACACTTCTCCAGCTAGATAGATAAATCGTAGAGCTACAAAAATAAGAAGAATTGATATTAATGTTAAAATGGCATGCTGCATTAGCTTAATGCGTCACTGTGGTATGAGTTTCTTTTGTTTCATTTTGGTTTGAATGAAATATGTTTTCTACGTGACAATTGTTTTGTTATTAACTCTCAGGATTTATTTGACCTAAAGAAGAAATGTATTGCCTACTTAGAAAAAAGTGAGCATTTGCAAGAAGGATTGACTCTAAGAGTCTTAGGCTAAAAGCCCAGCCTTTTCTTGGCTCTCTAATTAAATTTTATTGCCTATAAAACTCACAGCAGTGAGGGGGCCTGTTAATAGACTGATTCGTAATGCCATACAATCTTTTGGAATTAAGAATCATTTAAAAAAAAACTTTTTACGTTCGAAAATATTTAAGGTTAAATTTGAGGAAGCAGACGAATACTTTTTTGCATGGGTGCAAATAATTTCACTGGTTTTGTCATTTAAACGCATAAGCAACAGTTTAACCTGGTCCATCAGCAGTAATGGCTTTTTAACATTTATTTTCATATAGCTTTTTGTTATTATTCTAAAGGGGGTAAGTGAATGTCATTAGGCCATGTGGATTTCCTACACGTTCCCAGATTCCGTTAAATTGTTCACAGCTATACCAGTTGAACCGCGGCATAAAGAAGTCATAGGCTACTCATGGTATATGATTCTGTTGTTTATGACAAACACTGCTACTAAATGTCTGTGAGAAATGGTCCTTGAAAAGCCTTAAGTTTGATTTAGTTTTAGGAATCAAGATTAACGATCAAACTGATCATTTCCAGACTAAAGGCAACCTGATTCTTTTATATTTTCTGCGTTCATCCTGCAGCTCTTGCTGTAAGAGCCTGACAGCAACACTGAACAAGTTGAGCTGGTGAACCGCTTTTCCCGAATAATATATGGTATGAAGTGGTGATCATTCTGAAAACATGACGAAGTCTGAAAATGATGCATGTAAAGCCCAGGAGGCAGAGAGACCGTCAGGTTTGATTTGGTGCTGAGGCCACTTAGCTCTTTTTCAATGTGAAGACCCCACTGTGTCAGCATGTCAAAAGGTAAGATCACTTATCACTAAGCAAACTCTGCTGTAGTTTATTTTTACGAGCAGAACTATATACTTTTATTTTTTTTTACACTTTCTTTTTCAGATTTTAATATGAAAACTACAATATGTATATTTATTCATACAAACTTAAACTTGCTTCAAAGTTGCTTCATTAATAATGTGGTTATATGTGTTTGGTGACAGGCAGATTACAAATGAGTATGATAAAAACAGGAACTATTGAAAGGGAGGAGTTTGTGTGCTGACAGACGAGGAGGAGAGGCTTTGTGGGAAACTAGATACATCAGAGTGCCAGCAGATCCCTCCCTCCACGCAACCCCCCCCCCCCCCACCCCCCCTCACACAGGGATCAAAGGTCAAGCTGGCTCTACTCTACTCTCCAAACTGGGAGGAACTGCTGTTAGGTCAGAAGGGGGTCAGGTTTTGAATGACCACAGAGGAGTCTGAGGAATTTATTGGCTACTCATGGATATCTGAACAGGAAGTGACATCAGAAAAATTGTGTAGGACCACCATGATTTCTGACTATATCCACAGTCCTGTCTCTAAAAAATGCAACAATAAATCTTAAAAAAAAAAGCTCAAGTGAGTAACTTTCGTTTTTTTGGCGCCCCCTATGGACATGTTAAAGAACGGGTTTAATTATTTAATTTAATAATTAAAAACATCATGTCATGATTTCTTTAATCAATTGAACATAAAATAACTGTGAATCTTTGCAATGGAAATCACAAATAGAATGACTGCTTCTTGGTTTCACTGTTAATCCCCTAATATGAAATTTACCCCTGGCAGCAATTTCAAATGAGCATTCCTTCACATCTGCTGATGGTCATGTTTGGTTTTGTAGGTCATACATGGCATCACTAGTCTTTGTAATAATTAAATTAAACTCCTCACAGGGCCCAAAAATAAAATGTTGTAAGGATGAGGCCCATGTCTTTTCAAAACTCCTGGACAGAAACAAAATGTTCTCCTCACCATCTCGTTACAGCACCTGCAGCTATGCACTTACATTTCTTCTTGTCATTTTTCAATGACAACAACAGGGTATACAGTTCAAAGGCTTTGCCTTTTACCCTGGATTGGTTGATACTGGCTGTCAAAAGATGAGAGATGAATGAGTGACACCTTTAAAAACAATGTGACAAGGTGTCTGCTTTCACTGAATACACCAGGAGGCACACCTCCTGCACGTTTTTTAAACTCTCGCATCAAGGGGCTGCATCGGATTAGGTTAAAGAAGTGCTTGTCGTAAATCTTACAAAGCAAATGTCTTAATTACTCACAGAAATTAGTCGTATCAAGGAATTTACAAGTACAGGAAGCACAGACTGTTGTTGATATAATCTTGGCACGCGACCCTCCTCGGCAGTGTGATATAACTGCCCCTTTGATGATTAATGACCCTGTTTTGATTTACAGCGTTGACATATTCATAAACTCAATGTGTCTGCATCATTGTCAGAAAAGACCCTCCCAATGTGTCCAGTGAGTCAGTTACAGCGCAATAGAAATATTGGTCAGAATCAATTAACAACATGATCGACTTTATTAGTCTGTTAAGCGCCATTAAACCTTTCAATCCCCGACGTCATCATCCGCAGCAGCAGCAGGCAAAAATACATGTACAGGCGCACACACACAGGCTGATGGAGCTATAAACATCAGAGTGGGTGTCGAGCAACAGTGGTCAGTGATTTAGCTGTTGAACTTCCGTGTCTGCTTCTTCCGTGTCAAGTGAGGTTTCCTGCTCTTCGGCCAAACAATTCACTGCTGCCTAACTGAAAACATACTCCAAACAATGCGACCCATTCCCGAGGAGCTAACGACGCTCATCTCAGGTAAGATCTGCATACATTCAGCCGATCTGTACATGTTTGTTGGTTTCTGTGTTCTTTTGTGGCTAATTGCAGGAAAAGAGACGTTTGTAAAAAAAGAGGAAGCGTGCACTTAATATGGATGACTAACTCCGAGTCCACCAAATCCTCACATTACAGATCTGCTGATGACTAGAGTTCACAATGTGCGCTTTGAGTTCACAATGTGCGCTTTGACATCACTTTTTCCAACTTTCTCTGTCTTGTATTGCTTTGAAACTCAATAGAACGATCAGTAAGGAGCTATTTGGCTACCTCTAGTGTGAATGTTTCGTGTACTCTTGTTTAGATCTTGAACACTTCCTATGTGATGGATTAAAAGGGGAAAACCTCAGCAAGAAGGCAAAAGAGAAGAAGGAGACCTTCATCAAACGGATTAAGGAGGTCAAGTTGGGGTATGACTGTTTGCTTGGTAGAATATCATGATGCTGTTTTTGAGTTTGGTTTTACACATTAGACATGTGACTGTTCATTGATTCTGATGCAGAGATAAAATGTCTCCCCAACAGTTTTCCACAAGATTTCAAGGACAAAAGTGAGTGTTGTCTTCATAATGAGTCTATTTCCTCTATAGATACACTACTGGTTTTCTAACCTCTTGTCTTGACACACAAACAAAATCACATGATCAACCAAATCTACCACATCCTTAAGATGTATTACTAATACAGTGCATCCAAATATAATAATACCATCATCTTTTTCTTTCATTTCATTTCATTTATTTTCTTTAACAAGGGACAGTGTGCAACGGTGATTCTTTTCTTACAACAGATTTGTCTTCAATTTGAATATCTAATTTGGTTGTTGTACTGTAACGTTTTATCTCCCTGGTCATTTAAGTCTCTTCATATGAGCTGCTCTTAAACTATTGTGTTACACCATAACGTGCACCTTCACTCCACAGCGCTGTTTCCTCCTGCAGGTGGAGATGACTCTGACGATGAGGAGGAGTTTGACAGCAACAACGACGGCGGGTCGCTGCAGTCTGAGCGCACAGACAAAGATGACGAGGCCCTTGAAGGTAAACCACATAGCAGACGCGCTAACTATTAACTGCTGCAAATACAAGTGTTCAAAATTGCATCTGAGTATGAAGAATATAAAAATCTTTGCATCCGCTCTGTGGAGAAAGTGACTTTGAGTGGCACAATGAGGGAGACATTCCAACTGTAACTTGGCAACATACTTGAGGAGCAATCCAGGGGCACAACTGCTACTCCCACCACCTCTTTCACCCCACCTCTTTGACAGCCTGAGCATGCTTTATTACTCTCAACCACAGTCGGGGGACTGAAAATGACTTCCATGGCTGTAGTTTGAGGCAAAAATAACATTCCTCAATATACAGTAGTTTAAACCGTGTGCTCTCAATTGTTGCTCGCGATGCAGGACTTTCTGTTTTAGGTTTATAAACAGAGCATCAGTGAAATACTTGTGAAATGGTGTTTAGGGCTCTGTCTGGGGTTTATGGGCTGTAAGCAGCTGCTAGCTTTATGGCTTCTCTTTCACACAAAGCAACTTTGACACAGCAGTTGAACATTTGCATTGAAGTTGCACACTGCAACAGGAATCCTTCCTGTCAGAGGCATTGCATAGCTTAGTGGAGCCTTGATGTTACTTATTTTTACATCAGTTGAATGTTTTTGGAATTTTTTTTAATATTTAAAGAGTGCAAAATCGGACTTCATCTTTGATTTTAAATGATAAAAACACTTTAAAGAATGGGTTCAGTGAGAACACTGACACCCCCCACCCCCCCCTTTGTGGATCCCTGAACTCTTTTCCAGGAGCTCAGCAGTCTCCACCTGTGGCAGCTCAGGACCTGACGTCTGTCTTTAAAGCGGGATACCTGGAGAAGCGCAGAAAGGGTGTGTTCTCTTCTCATAACATACAAGGCTGTGCTTTTTTTAAAAAAAAAAGGAATGTTACTTCATTTAGTAAACTCTGAATCATTTGTTACATTTTCAAAATGAAGCATAAATAAACACATTTATATAAAGTGAATATTAAACTCCACATACAATTACAACACCCAACAACATTAGCTAATCACGTGTCACGTGATGTACTACAAGACAAGGTTGAACCCATATACTGTATGTGATGCACAGTTCTGCAATATTTAGCTTTTATTAATTTCAATATAAACCAAAAATACAGTATCTATTCAAAGACTGTTATTCATCCTCCCTCTATAGATCACAGCTTTTTTGGCACCGAGTGGCAGAAGAGATGGTGTGCTCTAAGCCATCAGACCTTTTACTACTACGGCAGTGAGAAAGGTACTTCAGTTTTTTAACCCTATTTTCCCAATAATCACACAATGCTGATATCATTTATTGGCAAGGTGTTTGGCCTTCTGCTTTTGTCTGCCAGGTTTTGTCAGTGTCATTGCAGTTATGTGAACACTTACGATAATGTTACATGTCATAATTGTTTGCAATAGACAAACAGCAGAAGGGGGAGTTCAGTATCGATGGCTACTCTGTCAAAATGAACAGCAGCTTACGGAAAGACTCCAAGAAAGACTGTTGCTTTGAAATTTCAGCTCCAGACAAGCGAATATATCAGGTGAGCTCTTGATGCTGATTTGAGTCATTACTCTTCTTAATGTACATAAATTGTAAAAACAAATGCAGACTTGAGATGTGACATGTTTAAACTTGTAAATTCATGTTTGTACCTTGACTTCATTCAGTGCTTTTAAAACCCGTTCATTCATTTGACACTGCTGCCTCTGCAATGTTTCAACCTGACGCGCATAACTTAAAATGTCTAAATGAGGGTCTCTAACATCCAGGCCCTTCCATGCGGAACATTTTAATATGCATAAATGAAGTATTATTTGTTTATGTTAATTATTACATGAAGGGCTGCATGCTGCACTGACAGCAGTTTTCACTTCTCTCCTCTTTCATTTCACAGTTTTGTGCGTCATCAGTGAAAGAGGCGGAGGAATGGGTAAAACAGATTGACTTTGTTATAAAAGGTTTGAACTGTTTCAATCTAACATTCTATTAAACCCCCCTAATGTAACAACTTGTAGCCTTGTAGATTTCAAAAAATCTACAGTATTTAAAGAATGAAATAAACAAATGTTGGCTCTGTTAATGCATGAGTAAAAAAAAATGTCTCTCTGTTTGCAGATATGTCAGGCATCATCCCAGAAGATGAAGAGGAACAGGAACTATACGATGATGTTGGTAATATTGAGCAGGAAGAGCAGTCTGAGGCGATAGATGAAGACATCTATGAGGAGCTCCCAGGTCAGAACACACTGTTTATCCCTGTGGAAATCTGTGTTATTCTACACAGCATGCATTAAATGTCTCTAATCTGCTATTGGGATTTTCTTTTGTTTCAGTCATTTGTTCCTTTTCTGCCATTGCACACTTCCTCATTCTGTTATTGGAAACAGATTCAGAAGCTCTAGCTAACAGTGCACTTAACCATCTATATGCTCTCGTGTTTTCTTTCCAGAGGATGAAATACCCACTCCAGCGAAGCCACCTCCAAAGTTGGATTTGGCGAACAAACCTGCTCCTCCTCCTGCAGGTACACAGCACAGACGTGTATCTATTTTAGCACCACATAGGTTTAGGTGCTTAATTTATTTAATATTAAATTGGACTGGACTGTGAAACATAGTGTTGTTGTTACTTTGTGCATACTCACAGTTCTTAGCCATAGCAAAGGAGAAGTGACGCATACAGGGGAAGTTTATGTGAACGGTGTGACTGAATGTTGACACAATGCTGGAAATAACTTTCAGCTGATTTTGGTAACTTCCTTTTAAGATAAATGACGTACATCAGTTTTGTAAGTACCAAAATACCATGCTGTCTGTCCTTATCTACTGACAGAGAGAAAAATCCCAATAACATCAAAAAGGTCTGAGGGAAACCACAAACAGGAAGTGTTCCTACTTTAGATCAATAAATAGGCTAAGAGGTATAACCATTAACTATGTATTAAACATTAACAAGCTATTTGTATCCTCATTCTTTCTTACTATAGAACTTCAAAAGCTCATCTCAATTTCAGGCCCCTAAGTAAATAAAAGCCTGAATTTTCATGGTAACTGTATTAAGGATATTTTTTTAGTAATGTAGAAGTTTAGTCTTTGACAGTAAATGAAACAAAAATGCTGCAAATAAAAGCTACAACATTTCAATATATATTATTATTTCAATTTATCCAATTTATTTCAATTTATTATTTTCAGATTTATTATTCTAAATTCAGTTTAAAAAAGCTGAAAGCAGATAACTTCTTTGTACTTTTAATACTAAAAGCAGACAACTTAAACAATAGATCACACTATCATTGCATTATGAAAAGAAGCTGTCCTTGAAATGTGTTTTATGTGAGAGTTAAAGGACATATCTTGAACAAATAGAACGCCTACATTCCTAACACTGGCACTAGAGGCCACGCTGATGCCACAAAGGGCTGTTGTTTCATCAGAGAAAGACACTCTGAGGTCCAGATCTCCATCTGTCAGTCAACTACACCTCTCTCTTTTTTGTGTGTTTTAATTGTGAAAGTACATTACTTTCTCAGTGTGAAAAGACGTCATACTCGGAACCCATCCATCATTAATAGGTAGAATGAACTCCAAGCTTCTGTTTGCCTCCACTTCTAGTTCAGTCTCTGCACTGCCTCCTGCTGGTGTTGCTGCACCGTCAGACCTGTGGGACTAATGAGATTACTCATCTCTTATCATCTTCTTTACTCCTGTATCCCTTCAGTTGATAAGAGCACTGACTACCAAAACTACTACCAGGGTTTATGGGACTGTGTAGCAGACCAACCGGATGAGTTGTCCTTCAAACGTGGAGACGCCATTTATATCCTGAGCAAGGTATGCTAAGGGAACCCTTTTTCTTTTAGAGGTAAAACATTATTCTGTCTCTGTGTTTACGAGTTTTCTTCATGCATGGATAAGCCAGGATTAAGTCCAACCAAGCAAAGCAAAAGTTTTAAGAGTCAGAGTAGTGATGAGTAGTGGAATTAATAGCGGTTGAGTAGTCCGAATAGTTCTGCTGGTCCCAGACCACCTAAAGTGAGTTATTTCAGGGCCCTCAGAGAAGTTGTATGTACACATCTCTTACTGGCAGCATCTGGCCCGCCTCCTGGAGGTGGACGACTGATGGTAAGAGGCAGACTGGGCTCGGTTCTCTCTCTGGAACCATGATTGGGATTAGTTGTGTCACAACGGAAACTGTTTTAGTGCTGTTGGCGGAGGCTGGGCTTTGCTGGCACACAGTGCCATTCCATCACTTCCATCTGGACTGTTTCAGCATGCTGTCGATGCTGCCATGCCAGGCAATGAGCAGCCCGCAGCCCACACACCTCTCAGACGTCTCTCACACCTCCCCAAATAGGAATGTGTGTTCTCAGGAAACCCAGGCTCAGTCCGCCACTCCATTCAGAGCAGGTGAGGACGTGTGGTGGACGCACAATTTCCGAGGCTTGTCGCCTTTGCGTGTGTGCCAGTTAATGAGGACTTAGGGGCCGTTCTTTACCTTTATTATGTCACTAAACAGGAGTCCTTTTGTGCTCCTCTGCTTCGTATGAATGCAGAATTGGATTTTGTCTTGATGCAAAATAGTCTAGCATTAGAACATCCCACAGCCAATTGGTCTACTAATATTTTACTTTTACAGTTTTATGTCGACCCTGTGGTTTGCGTAAAATAAAAGTGTGAAATATGCACCATCTAGACTGGGTATATTTCCTGTCTGGTTTGGTTTCTATGGAGCGTGAAGTCAACTGAGACTTACTGTTGTCAACTGGCCAGCTCAATTTCAAAATTCAAGTCTGCCATCTAGTGGCAGCTCGAAGACATGAAGCCGAGCCTTGACATGAAATTCTTTCTTATTTTCAGTATGAATAGCTTTGTTTCCTGATTTATAAATAGACATTTAAATCTTCCAAAAATGTGATTGTTTTTTTTGTCCTACAAGCTCCATGAAAAGGAATCCCTTTTTAATATTTAAGGAGAAAAAAGCAAGCTCACAATTATGCTTTAGGTAAATAATGTATTTGGAAAAAATGATCATCTGTTGACCAGCTAATTGATGAAATGATCCAACACTAATGGAAAGAAACAAATGTACAAAGCAGACAGACCCATCAATGCTTGATGGCCAAATGCTTGTTTATGACTCCTTCTATGTGTTTGGAAAAGGACCCAAGAATCAAGTTGCCCTTTCACTCAGACTGGGAGTGCCATTAGCTGAAACCTTGGTGTTGGGGGTTGTGGCCTGTGTGAGGGCAATGACCATAAAACCTGTCTGGACTGCAACAGCCAGCTGCAACTAAAGGGACGGTCGCTTTCTTCCCCTCCTCCTTCCTTACTTACTTACCTCCCTCATTCTCTTTCCTCCCTTTTCTTTGTGTCCCTCCCCCAATTCCAGAGCCCAGAAATAGCTGCAGTGTTACAGCGAGACCCCCCACTCAGGACCTGGCTGTTGATTATAGGGCATGGCTCGGAGTGAGGGAGAGTGTGGTGTCTAGAGATTCTGCACCCACACCCACCCCCCCATCGCCTTTTAGTCTCAGAACATAAAACTAATTGAGATGTGATGTCTCACTTAATTTAGGTGCTTGATGGGTTGATCAAATGTAAACTCTGCCCAAACAATTTGCTGCTGCATGTTTTTCAAAAATTGTGCTGGAAAATTTGGAGCTTCTAATTTAATAATAAAAAAAGATATATAAAGGAATAATGTTGTAAATTAAATGTCTACATAATGGACAATTATCTTTCATTGTTTCTCTGGGGTTTTTGTAACTGACAGAAATGTTTTTTAAACTTAGATATTAAACTAGTAAACCAAATGACATTACCTGTTTCGTGTTAGGCACATGCCATTATGTCAATTTTTGTTTTTAATTCACAAAAAATGCAGGCAAACTCCTGCACATGACTGATGGCTTCTGGTTTTTAGGAAGTTTCAGTGCTTTTACGACTTATCAACCATTAAAATGAGATTGTGTCATTTTGAATCCCATGGTTCCAGAAATTTTCACAACCTTAATCAGTCCATCTGTCCACCCACAGTCAGTGCTCGAGATCCTTATCCTTTGCAAAAGTATGAAACATTTCTGCTATATTTCATTCAAACTGGCGAAAACAAAGAAATTGATCTTCCAACTGTTGAAAAGTGATAATATACAACATGATACACTTCATTTACCCCTTGGTATATGCTGCATCCATATAAAAAATAATATTAATGGGACAGTAGTATTACCAAGAGCAGGGTATTTGAGTAAATGAGGGCTTTGTCACCAGCGTGCCACATGTCTGTATGTCTGCTTATGTTGTGTCCCACATTTACTCAGGCACAACTTATTTGTGGGCCAGAACTACACAATGAGGTGTTGCTCATTTCAAAGGCCTGCTGCAGGAAGTCATAACGTGCTCGCACACAGTCAGGTCTCGCACTCTCTTACACACACCTTATGTCAATGTGCTACATTATCCCTCAGGGGCCTGTGAAATGGAGTTTGAGACGTGTGATACATTCTTGAAGTGAATTAGTCTCTTTGTATCCGGATGATGTTTAATTTGCCTTCAATTGTCTCGATCATCTGACACCGTGGACTGGACAGCCCCCATCAGCAAACAAGTGTCCATGTTAGCCATAACTATTGCTGTAATCTTTCTCCCTCTACTTACATCTACCACTCCTTCTGGGAGTAAATGGACACAGATGTGCTCCTTCTCGGTCCCTGGGTTTTTGCATTGATTTTATACATTGTGCAGGTTCCTCTTTCTTTGTCCTTGTCAGAACATGATCCCCTGTGTTGATTCATGTCCTGGGAGGACTTTGATATGAGAGAGAGAGAGAGAGATTCTTCTCTTGATCTTCCCTCACAGTTTCCTCCTCACATCTCAGCATGCTGACAGCCATTTGGAGCTATTACTTGTCATGTTGTGACAGATTTATGTCTGATGTGCTTTATACACACTCTGGGTTTTTATGTGTGGAGTGGAGGGGAATGAGTGCAGGCTCGAAAGCAATACCAGGGAGAGAGAATGAGAAGAACGAGAACGAATGAAGTTGTTGATGGGGTACAGTATACTTGTTGTTTTGGAGGAGCGAGTGAAAGAGAATTTTATGCCTTTATCAGACTGCTGAGATTGGCCCTTCCACCCTGTCCTCACATCCTGTTATGGCTCTTCTTCAGATGTGAAAAATTACTTTGACATGACATTTGAATTTTAAGACAGATCTCTTCATTTTGATTTAAAGACACACGTTTGAATTACAGTTTTTTTAGGGTATCGTTGTCTACTTGTATTATAAGAGAAAACAAATAGTTGTGTCATCCTCTCTATTCTTCTTTTTCCGTGTCTGTAGGACTACCAGAATTATGGCTGGTGGGTCGGAGAGAAGAACGGAGCGATAGGAATCGTTCCCAAAGAGTACCTGTTGGAGCTTTATGCTCTATAAACACATGCTGTGTGAGTTGCTACATGAACACGTTTTATTTTGAACTATTGTTTGCTCATTTTGGGGATTGGATGGCAATGAGTGACGAAGACCATGTTTAAAAGTATTTTTCTACTGCTTGTTTGTAGTTTTTTTTATTATTATTGTTTAGCCACAACATTTCTTTTTGCAAATGTATTATTATTAATGGTCAGAGGAATAAAGCTTTAAAAATACCTGTTTCATGAAAGCTTTCGTTCTTTAATTTGGCACTTAAGCCACAAGGTGGCAATAGCATCTCTCCCAAGGCCATATATTAAACAGTGACAAAGATGCTTAGGCAGATTTATAGAAGTATTTTCTGGGGTAAAACATTAGGAATAAGCTCAGTTATCGAAAACATTTTAGGCTACTGAATCATGATTTTTCTCTTATCATGCAGCCAAGTAAAATTGTTAATTAATTGGTCTTTAAATACTAGGACTTCTTTTGGTCAGCTCTTTTATCCCAAGCTTCACAGAAATGCTGGGCTTCTTTTTATGGCACCTGAGAGACAAAGCTGGGCAGAGGATCACAGTGTGGCAGATGGCTGGCTGTGCTGCATGCCTGACTGAAATGGCTGAGGTGCACTAATAAGACAACCACCCTCACAGATAGCAGGGACACTTATCACCCTCTAAGGGGCTGTTTGACAGCAGGCGAAGTTGCATTTGCTGGGCTTATCCCACTGAGGTTACA
Organism: Symphodus melops; assembly: GCF_947650265.1. Lineage (NCBI taxonomy): Eukaryota > Metazoa > Chordata > Actinopteri > Labriformes > Labridae > Symphodus > Symphodus melops. Next base: position 17,800,269 of record NC_136695.1, on the reverse strand, counting down.
CACATACTGTAGATTTTTTTTTTTACCATCTCCTAGCTGACATACACAAGTTGCAAAGCATTTTTTTTTTCATCTATTAGGATCATGCTTTTCTTTTGGGTTGTTAAAAACAATACCAGCCTTACCAAGGTTATTCAAGGTTGTCAGAAAGCGAAGCAAAATATGATCATTAACCAATACCTCATTGTGTCTTTCCTCTATTTTTCTTTCGCTCCTGTCTTTCTGTTTTGTTCCCGCTGAGTGATGAGCTCGTCCTCTGTCCTCTGGGTGACATTCAAAGCCAACATAAATCTTGCTCTTTATGGTACAGTACAGCAATAAAGCCTCTCTGCTAATTGGAGAGTAATGAATTACCATAATTAGTTATTGAATATACAACATTGGATGTGGAAAGGAAGTGCTTTTCTTGGGATGCAGAGAAAAAAAGGTGTTGACACATTACAACATTACTGACAATGTTAATGTGTATTTTGAAGCACCATCTTTTAGATTAAAAGACACTTAAAACATGTTTTTTTGGTAATTTGTGAATCAGAAACACAAATATTTCTTTCCTGCTGACATAGCTCTGTATTTCCCCCTTTTTAATGTAAGGCTATGGGTTAGGTTGCCAAAGGCAAGTAAGGCTAAATATTGCCTCTCATTTTAATGTGCCAATAAAGGATTTCCTTAATGGATGTCAACTACACTCCTACCTCCCCTCTTAGATGTGGACAGCCATATCTTCAGAATATACAGGTTCTTTTATTGCAATTTAACATCAAGATATAATGTTTCATAGATAAATGCCACTATGCCATTAATCTAAGGAACACTAAATTACACTAATGATACCAGAATATCCCTAATTAATACTTACAACCATAAAAATACTCTTTTACCAGCCAAATATATAAAGACAGAGCTGCTAAGTAACGGTAAATAACATTGGATGTGTTTAAAAAGATGATTAGAATATAAAACAAACGTCTCTTTAGGACAGAACACATTCAAAGTCATTTTAATCTTGATCTGATCAGGTATTATTTTCTACACAGCCCACTCTAACACCTGTTATACTTTAAATGACACTTGAAACGTCAGGACACGGTCACTCTCATGATAACCATGACTTTTTTTTTTGTCATGTACAGTTACCCCTGAGGTTTGTTGAGAAGGCTAAAGGCTTGATCTATACCAATTTAGAGAGGTAATCTTGATCAAGCTGTCAGCTGTTTCTGCTGCTCTTTATTTGGGTCACTCAGCCATAGATCACAGCACAGCTTCATACAGAGTTTCTGTCAGGAATAACACTGCTTTATTTATGTGGTATCCCCTGGCATTTTGCAGGAAATGTATTACCTTTCCAACTGGCCCTCTGTCAGCGTTCCATTAAAGCCCCCCCAACCCCCCATCTAAATCTGAAAATCTGATACAGACACTTTTTAAATGCAAGTCACTCTTAATTGAGGTCACTTTCTGTTAACATAACTCATGGCAGCTGACAAATTAAGTTTTTTTCTGCAGTTAGCTTATGACATAGTGAGGAGACATGGTGTATTTAAAGTGAAAGCTAGGGCAGAAATAATGCCAGGTGGATTTGAAAGTCATTAAAAAAAAATTCTTTCATCTCTTTTAAGATTTTCCATTTTTATATTGAATTTGTGATATTTTATAATGAAAACTCAATGGCATGCAAAAACGTTTTTTGTACATTATTTATTACAAGCACCACACCCTTTTCTTTCACATGTTAATTTTGCGCATCCTTCTTCATCCTACTTGCGGCAGTATGTGATGACATGAAGACCGAATCTCTCAGAATATGGAGTGAAGACAATGTTTCGCCTCTGTCTTAAAGCCCAGTTTTAGGCTTTGAACACATCATTATTAACCTCCTATTGTGCCAATTAATCTTGTAAACTGATAGTTGGGGAAAAGTATTAGTAAAAATTCTTTATTTTTTATTAAATTTAAATTTTATTGTCATATTTCTGGAATTTAGGTGATGCGTGGACACTGGGAAATCCATCAAATTCACATGGCTCCCATTTACCTTTGTCATCACGCACAGTGTTTGAATACTGCTATGAAAAAGTTCATGTTGTGTTGCTGTGTTTCAGGTTGGTAAACATCCCACATCACTTCAATCTCACTGCTCCTCAACTCTTTGTGTTAAAAAAACACATTTAAACACCTGATATTTAACACTGATGTTAATCCATTTTCAGCTTTTGTCACCATTTGAGTTATTGATATTAAAGGGGGAAATCCGACCTAATGATGCTAGCTAAAGCTATTTTTGACTTTCCAGCCCATGAATTTGGAGGAACATGTGAATATGGTGAATTGCAGTGGGAAGAAGGGAATTTTTTAGTACCATCTCTCTTCCTGCTTCTTGTCTACCAAACAAAGAGGGGGATAATTGACTTACTGTAATAAACAATAATTTTGTAAGGGAGTGAGAGTAGAAGAGCACTTTTTATTTTGTTTTATTTGTGCATGCTGCTTAGTGTTTCTTGATACTTATTGTGAGAATGAATACAAATGCGAGTGTCCCAGCTGATGTTTTGAACTGATGAAGTTGTAGTCACTGCAGGTCTTCTTGTCATCTCTTTCTCTAACTGTAAGCATCAGTGTTGAAAAGCAGTCTCATATTCCTGGCTGATGTGATCGGTGGCCTGAGCTGTCAGACAGGAGCAGAGCTATGTGCTGACATGTCATTCAGGGTAAATCAGTCTTATCAAAGTGACAGGTGTTTGTCCACCTGCTATAAACATCTCCCACGCCTGCTCCAGCTCCTTGCACATTATTTACAAGGCTCCAGCCTCCGTACTCTGCCCCTGTTTACTTTCTGGCTGTGGCTCTAATATCAGGTCGCTGTTCAGCCTAGATTTACTCTACTAGTTAGTGCCGTGAGTAATGACCCTGGATAGACTGGGAGGATAGTTTGTAATCAGCAGAGGTCAGAGGTGCTTTAACTGTAATTACAGCCCACTTTACACTGTACCTTTTACACCTCCATACAGCTGACTGATACCTCCTCTCTTCTTCTCTTCACCTATTTTACCCCCCACACAGATGGATAAGCTGCACATGGTTGTAAAGAAAGAACCCACATTCAGGTTAAAGTTCCAGCTCAAATGGCAGCTCTTAATATAGTAACATTTCTGTGTGACAGAGGAAGTAAAGGTATGAGGGTTGAGTTATATGAGCTTGCTGAGCGAACATAGTGTCACTGGATATAGCAGATAGTTGCCATCACTCCTGCATAATGTCAGCTTTGGTATGTGTCCAACGGAGGTCCTGCCAAGCCAACCTGGGCTAATTTAAAGCCAAGGGTACATAAGGAGCATCTTGTCTGTACAAAGTGACCATTCAAACACACAGAGCAGACACAAAACATTGCTACATGAAGTGATTGAAGCACATTTTATTCTCATGAGAGAAAAACTATTTTCTGTTGATTATCTCAGCCTATGGGAAAAAGAAAAATCTGTTCTTGATTACCGACATAAATTTCGGGGTAATTCGTTCAACAGAGCAGATTCTTTGTGAAAATATCAGGACTTTTCTATTCTTTAGAAGGACTATGAGGAGAGACTTTAGAGAGATGAACCTGTTAGCAACAAAAATCGTCAACGATTTGGAGAAGTTAGGCAGGAGGACTTCCTTCATTTATGCCAACTCAGCTATCGAGAAAAGATGTTAACATCTCTTCTTATGGAATTACTCCACGTACTTTTGATCATCTTGCTGTTTTTTTATGTTATTTTTGTTTGTATTTTTGGCTATGATATGACAGCTTTAGAGAGACAGGAAATGTGTGTAAAGAGAGTTGGGTATGACATTCACTAAATTTAGTGACAGGACCTGGAATTGAACCTGAGACCCTTGTGACGAGAACTGTAGCCTCCTTTCATGGGATGCCTGCTTTACTGACTGAGCAGCACTGAACTGTTATTACAAACCTACTTCACTCGTGCCAGAGATGTTTTAATTTACTTGGTCTGAATGTAATCTCATGTAACTTTGATATGTACACAAGTAGGTTGCCAAAGGCAAGTACATGAATCAATCCCTTGAGATTTTTTAATCAGCATGGGTAAACTGAAACTCTACTTTGAACTTTAATGACATGTCATTAATGTAGTGCTGGTTGAGGTGTCTTTTAGTGAATTCCTATGAAAACATAAATTAAATATTTTTGATAACTTTTTAAATTACATTGTATCAATCTGTTTTTTAGATGATCAAACAAATGTTCTAAATTAAAGGTTTAAACATGTTGATAGATGTGTATGTGTTTTAGACATTATCTAAAAATATGGACACCCATGTTTGGCAATCCTCATCATCTACATGCATATTAATTAACTTGACACAGAACTATTAACATACCATGAATGATAATCATGTGAATTTAGGAAAGTCATTACATATGTATTACATGAATAGCAGGTGGGGTCATATGAGTAATTTGTGACTGTGTGCAGACACTGGGATGATGGACTGCGTCTGGAGAAGACAAGCTGAGCTGGCCAGTGGATCTACTGCAGAGTAAGGAGAATTTAGACTTATCATAAAAGATTTCTCCTTGCCTCTTATTTCACTCGGACATTTTTATGTTTTTTTTATTTTCTACCTCATTGCAGCCGTGAGCTGCCTGCTGATTTACACACACTGGCAGTGAAGCACAGAGGCCTCGGGAGACGATGCCCTCTACCCCTCCATTTTTTCCCTCTCCTCATTTCTCCACCCCTTTATGGTCCTCTCTCTGGCACCATCGGGAGCTTCTCCAGTCACTGAACTGTCCAAAGAGCCCCTTCACTACATGTTCTTCATCCATAACAAGGCATTAGTCAGGATGGGTAGTTATTCACACATAATCTTGTGACACACGGAGGAGCTGTTCCCCTGTGCAAAGAATCAAAACTCAATAAGCATCAGAAGTACCTTGTTTTAACTTATTTATAGCCTTTATGATGCTGTTAGGACAATGTGCATAAGAAGATGTGTACTTAGAACAAGGTTCCACCTTCACCATCTGTTTTAATATAAAGGCAACATGCCTGGTTTTACATCCCATATTGTCTCAGGAAATTATTAAGCATTCATTTCAATGTCCCCCCCCCCCCAGGGCCAATGTGTCTTATTGAGAAGAACGAATTTCATGTGGACCAGCCCCGATTTAAGGAGATGAGAAGCGGTTTCTCTTGTTGGTACAGTGATCATGCGAGCTCACTTTGACTGCTACATCTGTGTACCAAAAGTAAAAAAGCATGCAGAGGTGGGGAAAGAAGGCGTGAGCCACACAGTAAAAAAAGACAGCTGTTAGTTTTAATGTGTGATGGCTAGCTCCTAGTTTGCACTTTTTCATTTTTGATGATTGAACGATAGATTAAAAATTGAGCCTTGAGAAAGAATATTTTTTATCCGCTGAGCAGGTGGAAAGATATTGATACCCAGTGACCTGAACATAGCATCAAGTCTAACATCTGAATCTCTTTTTGTTTTTGGCTGTCAGGTTGTGGAAGTTTTGTGGCCCACTGTAAATCAGCACCCACGATTGGCCTAAAATGTGGGAAACCTTTAAAAAAGTCCAAAGCAGAGGTGCAAGTTATTAATTAACCCAAAGCTTCCAGATCATTTACTTTGCTCCCTCATGTGCCCCCTTAAGAATGTGGTTGTCTTGCTGTTTAACAAGCTACACATGATATCACCAGCCTGTCATGCCTTTTTTCATGTAGCGTGGCTTCATTCCTGCAGGTTTCATGTCCTATCTATTGACAGTGCAGCTGGGCTCCCCTGATATTGACGAATTCTGGTTCCTGAGTTGCAGGCAAAGAGATTTAATATCTCAAGGGCTGCTAAAGTCCTATTGCTACTAATGGATTCTGTATAATGTTGCACTTAAAATGCATGAGCAGCCTCTGATTTATCTGTAATTTGCCTCCACTGGAGCAGAACTCCCTCAATACTTCCATTTGTTTTTGGCTCCACACAGCAAATGGAGGCTGATTGGGATTTCATTTTGTCACATTACAGTTTGATGATTTGGTTCTCTCCCATGTATGAAACAGTTTTCTTCTTACCTTTTTTCGCGATTCTGTCTTAATAACACACCAGTATATGAATAGTAAGGCAGACATTAGATAGCAGGCGTGAGGAGGGGTTTATTATCGCTGTCTCTGCAGAAAGACGTGCTGACTTTGTATGAGGCAGATGGGCATCTCCCTGAGGAGCTTTTCTTCTTTAGCTTACCTTCTTCTGCTTTATGTGTAAAACAATAAGCATTCTAATTAGATTTGAGGGAAATAATGTAAAGTTAATTTCTCCTGTACTCAACTGAATAGGTGTGGTTTTATCTGACATGAACCTACACTGAAAGCAGGTTCATTTTATGGTATCACTCCATCTGACCTCTTCAGGGTCACACAACATGGAGCAGGGAGCTGTTAGCCAATCGATCTGATAGGTTTAAATGTGTCAGTGTTGTCATGGCAGCAGAGTCACACTGACAGGATAGGCTACAGTGGCTGAAGGTTACCGGCCAATGGACCAGAGTCACAGACCATTAGAGCACAGTCAATACTGCTGACAGATCTGACTGAAACCATGTAAACGTTTCAATCCACAGGACTGTAATGCAACAACAAAAGGTTTACTCTCACAGAGAGCAGTTAACATGTGCTAAGCCTGGAGATAACACATGCCCGTGTGATTTACTTAACAGAGACAACATACAATCTTTGCAGCTGTTCAAAACCCAACAAAATCCCTTCCTTAAACTAATGTGACATGCTGCATATTTGCAGATGTTTAGCCTCATACATTAGCTGCCTTCAAGATGTAATGTTGCCAGGATGTTAAAAATACTGAGGTCATAGTCTCCCAAACACACATGCTCATAAAATGCTGACCAGAAACTTAAATTAAGGTATCTAAAACGTTTTAATAACTTGAGTTTTTATATCCCATTTATTCATTTAAGCATCCATTTACACATCTCAAAATACTTAAGCCTTATTCATACACTGGACGCCACAACAATATTCCAACAAACACAATTATTTCAAATACCCTAGAATGTCCCCGTAAATTACCCACAAGGTCTGTGTTTTTATGATATCTCTTAAAAAATTTCCATGCAATAAACAGTGTACTGTATGACACATTGTTCTTAACTGCAGATAATAGAGTGAGTTGTGTTGTATTCTGAGTGTTTGTCAAGAGACACATTGTAAATCTGACATAAAATACAATAAGGTTAATGTTTCAGTTTTGAAAAGAAAAAAATCACTGACTGCACTGACTCACTGAATATCTTCTGTATGTTATTCCATGAATGTGGCAATGACAAGATATATTTGTCTTTTCAAGGACAGGGACTGTGTAAAAAGAAAAGCTTACTTCAACATGCTATGTGACTAATCCAGCACAGGGCTCTGTCTGCTGAGCTTTCAAAATTACATTTGCACATACTCACTTGAATAATGGGCAAACCCTTTTTTGGATAGTTTATTCAAAAGTCTTCAGATATAAAAAGACAGCAATATATCGCTTTGTTATTCATACATAACAGCCTTAATGCATGTGTTTGAAGGTACAGGGTAATGCCTACCTACACTATGACGGACTGACGAAAACATCATCCACATGCTATATTATCATAACTGGATGCGCATGATCAAACATATACTGTACACCCAAAACTGATTGTCCAAAGTGTTTGCTGTTCTCAACCCACACGATCTTTCTGTATGTGCTCTGAAGTAATAAAGAACATCAACGCTGCTGCAAAGTGACAAACCTGTAGTCTAATTAGCGCTGCAGATATGTCAGTAAGCCATCACTGTTTAATGGTCATTACCTCTGCATAAGCATCTTGCTGCTCACTGTGGGATTACAATCTGCACACACGTGCACAGATATATAGAGAGATGTAACTGCAGTGAATGTACACATAGACAGAGACAGATAGAGAAAGGTAGCCTGTCAGTGCAGCTGGCATTTTGTTCAGCAGGGAACAATGAAGCCTGTCTTCTTAACAGCCTTCTCATGCAGGATAGAGTCCTTTGGGATCCCTCCTGACCTCCTGCCAGCCCCACACCTGACAGGGGAGCTGTATGAAAACTGTACAAAGACTCTATTACACGTCATACTGCCATGCACTGCAGTGGCCACCAGATGACAAGCTCCCCTCCCTCACACTTTATGAGGAGGGGGGGGTTGCTGTCACCGTATCAAATATTTCATTGTTTTCTGCACATATCGGGCAAAATGAACCTCGTGAATCTCGAGAAATTATGATTCTTTTGCTAAGAGTGTTTATGAAGTAAATATGGTTACAGCAGACGCTTATGGGTTAAGGGAAAATGCAAAAACATAAATATAGCAACACTGCCATCTTCAGGAAGGTTGTTGCCATATTCTTATAGCGGAACCCACATGAACAGACTAGTAACAAGGATTTTTAGAAAAGTGCATTTAAACTGTTTTTTTTTTTTTCCTTATTTCAAACACAAATGTCTTTAAATGTCTTTGTAGGAGCACAAAAGCCTTTGATTTTTACAAGTGAAATAATTAAGAGATATACATAACCAAAAGTGCAGTATGACAGGGTAGCAGGCACATGTCTTCCTCACAGGTCATAACTTTTCTCACAGTGAGATGATGTTTTCATGTAGACTCAGATATGCGGCTGACATTTTTCTCCGGGCTGGTCCCCTTGAGATCGAGTAAAGCCGTACTCGCTGCTTTGTTTAAAGCTAAATCTTTAATCCGAGGTTCTGGATCTCGACACTCTGAGCTGAAATGACAGGGATGGGGAAAAAAGGGAAGTACAGATGGAAAGTGTTTATTTAGGGAATTTTCTAAATATTACCATGAACATAAACACATTGGTATGTTTATTCAAAAGCATTTATTGGCAAAGAAAACAAAAGGCATGAAGAATTTGTGTCTAAATGGTAATATACATAATTATGGCTGCTGTTGTCATTAAATAACCTGCTATACCGTTCATTTCTCTGGGAGAATACTCTAATTTTTTAGAGAGGAGAACCATTTCCAATTTCTGCCACGTTTATATACCTGTCAGAGTCAGAATCAAATGACATGCTTTGGTCCTTCTTCAGATCCTCCTCAGAGTGGAAACGCCTAAGACCACAATGCGTTATGGCCTGGGCCACGGAATAGTGGGTCCTTCCAGCTGCACAGGCCTGCATCTTGGACACACTGAGCTGTGACTGCAGGAAAAGATGCAGTAAGCTGTCGGACAGCAGCTGAGGGCTCTGAAGGATTCTGGGAAACAAGGGCAGAAAAAAAAAAGATTATGTTAGATTAGATGATGATAGTTTGTGTTATCACTTAAGAAAAGTGATGTCATGAGCGTTTCACAGAAACTTTAATTCATCCATTTTTTATATCTTTACATGTACGTTAAAGTTCACAAGTTTATGTATCTTTGAAGTCACTCTTACTGTTCCAGAAATTTTTGGAGGCCTTTCATCCGCTCAGTGATCTGCTGAGCATTGTTAAGGCTAAAGAAGGGGTTCTTTGGGGGAAGGTCTGGTAGCTGTACCCTTAAAAAAACACACACACAAATATTCCTCAAGAATTAAATTATACTGAAGCCCTAAGCATTTTTCTTTTCTCCATATTCCTGTGATAATGATTAATTTCCTGCTGTTTTCTCAAGATCTCAACTTATCTATGAAATAAATCTCAACATAACATAACCATGATAAGGAGTTAATTTCTTGAGCTCTCGAGAAAACAACCAATATTGATTTATCACAAAAAAGGAGTACAATAAAATGTATTTTAAGGCCTTTCCTAAATGGAACCATAGTTTGATAGCTTTTTATATGAACAGTGAAGGTATAAATGTACTAAATACAGTAAGTTGACTTACATGAGCATTGAATTTTCTTGTAGCTTCTGCCTGAGCCATACAAACTCACTAAACCTCCTTCTTACACTTGAGATCTTTTTGTTGAAGCACACACTGTCGGTCTAAACCAGGACACAAAAAACAAACACAACACAGTAAGCTCCATTATTTACATAGAGAAAAAGTCAAGTGATTTATCACTGTACTCACATGTAAACAAATTTCATAGTCTATGTAGGCATGCCAAAAGTCATTCTTTCGTATCCGCGGGTCCCGCACCCACACACTGACAATCGGCTGCATGGAGAAGGCAGGGGAGACACTGAACTCACTAAACTGTTGGTGAGAAAGAGGAAGCTTTTTACACTTGGAGAGAGGAAGTGATATGACTAAAACAACATGAATCAGGGTAGGAAACTCCCTCAAAATATCCAACCCAACATTGGGAGAAAAAAAGTTGTTTTTCAAGACTGCCCCTGAGTTGACAGCTTCTTAACACAATGTAACGTCCTAAAGGTTTACTTGATTTTAAAGCATGTATATACAACTATTTGAAATCAAAACAGAAAACAACTCTGACCTGCATTCCAGTCTTTTCAATTACTTTTCTCATAATCCATATTTACTTGCTTGAACCTCAGTAAAGCATAGTCGACCTAATCCTGCTGTGCTAAGCACTGAGCATTTTATTTTTCCTTTTATTGTCCAGGGGCAAAGGTTCCAAAAATAAAGTCACAAGACTGAGATAGACTCCCCCTTCTGACAGTAAAATCAAATCACTAACACTCTCTCCTGTTACTGAGTAACTGAGCTGGCATGCAAAATGTGACAGCATGAGCAGATCAATCAAATTCTACTTTGCAAGCTTTTTTTGGCTGTCATGTACAACCCATTAAAACAAATCCAACAGCTTAGCTGATGTTTGTAAATCAGCTGTAAGGAAACTGAAACTGGTCCTCATGTTGTTTCATTATGATTTACCATGTGACAAATGTGAAAAGGAAAAAAAAAAAAGGAAAAGCTTCACAAAAGGTTACCTTTTTTTGTTTTTATTCACAGACTTCACAGATCCATGGTCAACAGTTACAGTAAGTCAGTAGCAGGTGTGTTTCAGTGGGTTTAAGGTTCAGTTGAGTCCCATAACAGTCATGGGAGACATGTCGAGTTAGGACAGAGTCATCAGAATACATGTAATAGGACAGTCTCATGTTTAAAGTGCTACATTTAACAATCTAGTCAGCCATCAAAGTTGCACAGATCAAATTGTTTTACTAATAATATATTCGATAAAGACAATGTACAGCTTTTTCACTTCATTCTGCCAGGACTTTGTGTAAGATCTCTAATTTAAATGTTAGAATTCAACATTGAGTTAGGATACCAGATGTTTAATTAAACAATAGCAACATCTGTTTGAGGCCACAGCAACCAAAACACAAGGCCAGGGCACCCTAAATTGTTATTTTTAATGACCAATTATTGCAGGAAAATTTCTGCACACTCTAAATTGAAAAAATGCTTTGCCACTGTATTTGTGCAATTTAGACTGCTCCCTCTTTCCCTCATGACAGCTTTTGGTGACTAAAGGATTTTGTTTCCTAAACAGCTAAAAACTCCTCACAGGAGCTTTGAAATAACATATTGTATGGTTTTACAACAGGTGGTATTGAAAAGTATGGTTTTGACTAACTTCATTCAAAACAGAGGTGAAGGGAACATTTGGTCTTCAGCAGCTGATTGGAATACAAGTAATTCTTCAGTGGGCAACAATTTAAATGCTTCACCTCATCACAAGGGTGGAGAACGAGTATCACTCAGGAAAAGCTGCGACCTGAAACACCTGAAACAACAAACGTTGAAACAACATGTCTACAATCTTCAGCGCTACATAAACTGGAGGTACGGATTGGACAGTAGTTGGTTCACTTTCTCTACATAGTGCTGCTATCCAAAATATAAGTCACACACTCAATAACTTCTTAGCTAACAACAGTAACAGTAACAATAAAAACACGTCCACAGTGATTGTGTCTGCTTACACAGAACCAAAGCTGCTACAGGTTAGTCTGACCCAGAAAATCAGCCACTCTACACACAAGGTTAGATTTAGTCTCCATCACAGCCTGCACAAAGGCAGAGAGATCTCTTTGAGCACCGCAGGAGCCTGGGCACTTAAAATCCATCCCCGCTGCGGATCTCGCACCTGCTAGGATCTGAAACTCTACACACAGTTTGCCTCTAATTCCAGCTGGGGGAGGACACTCGATGGAGGTTAAACTAAGCTTCAGGTGAGAGCAAATCTGTTTAGCCATGTACTTCACAGCTCCTCTTCTCCACAGTGCCACGTCAACTTCCTCTCATAGAAGTCGATGACCACCTGGGGACACAGTGCGCTGGCTTCACGGGCTGGTAGCAGGGCTACTTCATCACAGTTCTTCCTGTGGGGAAAACAAAGGGGAGAAGGGAACCATGACGATGGCTGCATCGAACTGCTAATGTGAGATACGTCTTTGCACAGCAGCACAAGCTCCTGACACTCCATAAAAAGGTTGTTGATAAAGAGGAAAGCTTATGAACCAGATCCCTTGTTTTTTTTTCTCAATATACTCAAGTTCAGCTCTGTGTTAAAACGTGAAGCAGGATTTAACTGGTTTGCCAGATGAACATGGAGGACTATGAGGAGGCACCACTACTGTGCCATTAGAGTTATCCTCCTCAGATGAAGAGGACATTTACCCTGCATTTTAACAGCATCCGTGCATTATAAAAGCTCCACCCATCCTGCCTGTTTTTCAAAAAGTCATACACTGAGAGCCAAAGCATAAAGAAATGTTCTTGGCCCAACACAGCACCTTAACAGCCACAGAAGACAACATGCAACTCTTCTTACAGGCGCAGTAGCACTGCCCATGACTCAAAACGACAGTATGTCCAAATGTTCCCCTTTAGCATGTTTACCACTTACAGATGGGCCCTGCCTGATGATATCAAGAATGTTTTATCAGCTGGTGGAGGTCATCATCTAACTTCCTACTACCTAACTTAATACCCACAATGATATTCCCACATTATCACATGACATGCTCATAAAAGTGAAATTAGACTCTCCACCTGCTTTGACGTAGATTGAACACGGAGACTGCAGCTTTAAATCACAACAAGTACGGTTTTTTCTCTCATGCAGATGTTTCAAGGACAAAAGAGAGGGCACAGCTGATTTACCATTTGACAAGGAACATGAGCTCTCCCTGTCTGTCTGTGGAGCCAATGATGCATTCAGGCTCGAGGTAAGTTCTGAGGTTAGTGGGGGTGTCTGACTGCTCGTTATTTTGCTCGAGGACATCGCTGTTGGTCTGCATGATGGGAGACCGCTGCTGAGACTGCAGACAGGACTGCAAAGAGAGAGAGTCATGAGGACAAATGTTAAAACCCAAGAACAAAGGGACTTGCCTATTGCAAAATAAAGGAAATGTATCTGCTTTCACTTTCATGAGGATTGTGACATTAACCAATTTCTAACACACCATGAAGTTTCATTATGAACGTTTAATCTTGTAAAAAAATAAAATATATATATAGGAAAAGTCTGCCAAAAAGGGACAAATCCAATACTCACAATAAGTTAGGGATATTGTTATTATTGTTATGAGTGCTTTTCCTATTTGGTCTGAATTTTAATGAAATAAATAATAGTTCACTTTGATATTACAATTAATAAATGAGAAGAAGCACCATTTTCATTAGTGCAATATTTATTAACACAACAATTTAGACAATAACAAAGATGGCCCCAAATAACCAAAATGATCAAAGTTAGAAGTGCGTTTCCAAAACTTGCCGCAATGACAGCGACGTCTCGTGCTCCTAACTAGCCTCATCATGTTGTTCTGAGGCAATGCGTTCCACTCCTCCACATGTGCTACACACAGTTCTGCCAGGTCATGTGGGGGTGGGGTATGAGCATCTGGTCTCTGCTTCAGCTGGTCTCAGACGCGCTCTATGGGGTTCAGGTCAGGGGACATTGCTGGCCAAATGAGGCACTCTGACTTCCTGAAGTCGAGCTGTGACAATTCTGGCGTTATCATCCATGAACAGAAAGTCTGGGGTGTGGGATGACGATGATGATGGGTTCTATGGTGTCTCTGAGGTACGAACATGTAGTGACTGAAAAAATCTACAATCACCAAATCTGTTTTGCACTGACTGGTGATGCCTGCCCAGAGTGTTGCACCTCCTCCACCAAAGCGACCTTAACCCAACCCTTGAATGCCTGCACCAGCTTTTTATATCCCCAGAATGTTGAAATGGATGCACATTGAAAAGAGTTGTCTTTTTGTACATTTTGGTATTGGCCCCAGTATGTAAGGCGCACTGTACACAGTGAGACCATTAACTGGAAAACACTAAATGAGGTGCGTATATCACCCTGATACAATTGCCTCCTTATCCCAGAAATCACTGAAGTGAAACAAACACCTTATGTATAAAACCCACTGAGGACCTCACCATATACCTAACTTATTGTGAGTAGTGTAAAGTACCTCATATCTGGCTTTTAATTTTCATTCAGAGAAAAACCTTCTTGGATTTTCAAGTTGTAACAGCAAACTAAAGCACTGCTCCGTATTAAAAAAGTTGTTTTTTTTCTTTACAGATTTAGCTGAGGAAGTTCTCTAAATAACATGGAAACAATTTAAAAAATCTCAGACAATCCAGCGGTTCATATCCTAAATACTCACAATTTCCGTCTCTTGCTCTGTCATTTCTTCTTTGAGAATGAACCCTACTTCAGTTTGCTCTTCCTCATTCTCCTCAGAGAAATGGGTGTTTCTCAGGAAATGTTCAATCAGTTCAGGGCAGTCCAGATTGTCCTCTGGTTCCCATGTGTTTTCAGCACTGCAAACACATCAAAAGGTACAGAGGATACTTACAATCATGCAGAGAACGAGACACTAAGGGCAAGCAAATGAATTATTCTGCAGCTTATGACTCACTCTGTAAAGCCTTTCCACTTCAGAAAGTACTCAACTCTCCCATTAAATATTCTGCGGCGTATTATCTTTTCAACCACAAACTCCTGGACAACTGTAGTCTCCTCTGTCTTCCTCTGTTTGGCAGTCTGCTTCTTTCTCATCCTGTCGTGAACCAAGAATATATATATATATTTAAAAAAAAAAAAGGGTACTGCTGTTACAGAGAAAGTGACGAACAAACATGACAAAATCAACAAAAAGTATTTATTTTCTTAAAACCGTACGGAAATGACAAACACTGATATTTGACACGACAGTAGTGTGCACTCTGCTGTGTCCTTCAGACAATGCTCCAGACGCTTATAATAGTACTCCACCTGCTGCTGAGTTCAGGAGCACAACATGTTACTCCACCAGCTCTAAACGCAACACGTTAACAGGACTCACACTCGTCCTGTCAGTTCAGCGAAAACAAACGATTGAAAACATTGACCAGTAAACACAAGAGGAAGCGGGCCCGAGTGATGCACAGAACAATATGCACGTACGCTTTTGGTGTTTAATCTCGGCGGACAGCTGCTCGGCTCGGCTCGGCTCGGCTCTGTGTGGGACTCGTCAAAGGAATAACAGCATGCACACAGCGCTGGCGATGCTGCTTTTGAGTGCAAATTGTGTCGCTCGGTGTGTTTTCATGAGCCGAACAACTTTTCATGAATGATTTAAAATTAAAGATGGCCGTGGATGCTCGGAGGAAGTGGTTGCCAAGGGAAAAGGTCATGCCAGGAAAACCGGGAGGAGACGACGGGGACGCGTACGTCGCTGACCAATCAGAGAGCAGTCCGCTCTTCCTTGCCCCACCCCCTCCCGTCCAGTGGTCCGGAACAGCCCTGCCACCCATGGGCGTCAAATGGATACAACAATGGGATGTGTACACTTCGCATGTCAGGCTGGGATTACAGATTGGTTGTGATAATTTTGCAGTTTTATTAACAAATACAAAACCGGATGTTTATTTTAGAGCTAGGCAAGTAAATGACTCACAGTGTTTACAATATAATAATAATAATAATAATAATAATAATAATAATAATAATAATAAACTACTGCTAACAATTATACTATAATAATCCGCAATACAATACAATCTCCATCATAGTAGGATACTATAGACTACTGTATAATACATATACTTTAAAGAACAATATCAATATATATGAAGTTTTACTTTACTGTATTTTTATACAATGTTTTAACAAACTATTATCAAAAACTGTTCAGATAAGAAGTTAATTAACATTTCTGGACATGAAAACAATGGCACATCATAAAATATGGCCCATCGTATTAAAACCACCAACTCGAGACATGATTCAGCTTGTCCAAATACTGTATATGAAGACAATACTGTCTTCACACATATATCAGTAAGGTGCAATACTAGATATTGATGAGGAATTGTTTTGATAGTTTAAATAATTCACTCTAAATTAAGAATGTTTTCTGAGTGCATGAAAAAAAAAATTATTGCTTCTTCGTGATCTGAGCTCCTGTGAGTGAGAGCAGGTTTTCACGGAGAAGCTGTGTTCTCCAAGACCTCCTCAACTACACTGATGAATTCACAGAATGAAACCCCTGGGAGGATTTGATTGGCACTTACCCCTAAGCCAATGGGAAATCCGAAAGCTTCTGATTGGCCAAGTAAGCACCACTTACTGGCCTTCCTTCTTTTGACCCACTCTCCCTTCTTCAACAAATATTCCACACTGTTCTGTTACTCACCACTAAGGGGCGGTGTCTACTTGCTTTGGACCTCAGCGTTCTGACGGCCAAAGGCTCACTGCTCCTGCACTCTGTTCACTAATGAGAATGGATTTAAGGTGCCAAGCGTACAGCCAAAGGCAACAGAACAAAAGACTCTATAGGTGGATTCACAGTGAAACTGCCTCTGATACACTGTTGTTTCTGATACCATATCATCCCCAAGGCAGGATTATGTAACAGGTGTTCATGAAATTCACTTATGCATGCACTGCAACACAATAAGAATCTAACTCAGTTATGTAAATGTCAATGCAATAAATGCGGCACATGGTATCATTTCACAGTCCTGAAAATACATTTTTCATTTTCATTTACTATCTAAAACATTGGGGAGGCCCTGGGAAGTGAAAGAGGCCTCAGTGAAACTGGCGGCATGCAGTCCCTTGCATTGAAGATGATATTATAGTGTGTATTGCATCCAGAAGAGTGCCCTATTAATCACAGCCTCAGGGAATATAGGACACAGCTCTTATACTTGGAGCAAAATCGATGCACATATGCTTCATTCAACTCCCAGTGCAGGGTACCTAACCATAAAGGAGAACAACTGCTGATCTCTGTTGATGAAGCCCGGGAGACAGGCTGCTGTTTACCTATGTGATAAATTATTAATAGTGGTTGAAGATGTTCTCTATAACTTCACACCATTTACCCTGTGTTCTCACAGCTGTGGCTTCAGACTGCATCTCTTTCTGCACAAAGTAATTAGATTTGTTGTTGTTATTGCAACAAAGTATTCACATTTAAAAAAACAAAACATTTATCAACAGAGACAACTCTGGTTGTAAACAGCCTAACTTGTTTTTATTGATGCAAAAATCCCCTTTTAAGGCATATATCTTATTTGACGCATTAGTACATCTTCAAATATGTTAAACTCATTTAAAATCAATGAATGCATTGTCATCAATATGTTCTAAAAGGTCATGAAAGGGTCTCTCCCTCTTGTAAAAATATAAAGCAAGTATCATGTTATAGGGGGATAACCAGCAACCAGGCAAAGGAAGCTAACTCAACATAAATTAATAATGTGGTCATTAAAAACACCAACCTAGTTTTGTTCTAAAAAAAAATTGTTGTACAATATGATAAAGAATTCGGTTGAAACCTGTCGCTTGAGATAACATTTGTTGTGAATTGGCAGTTTATAAAAAGATGTTTTTAGTTGACTGTTTTATAATAATGTGATAAATAAAGTGCACACTTTTATACCTAATGGGTCACATTTAGCTTTTCCCACTTGCAGACCCAGAATCCAAAGCATGTGTTGGTTATCATGTGTGACCTGCTCTTGCCCTCTGACCTTTTCCCAGCAACTCTTTTTAGGGTTTTGTTAAAGTTGCTATGGTAACAGAAGAACTTATTATGCACTGAGCTGTCCCTGCAGGCCCAGGAATTGTAAAAATGCATGCAGTCTGGATTAACTGCTTTGCTACAGTGTGATTCACTTTGTGTTATGCTGTCCAAAGCCTCTGCAGTTGTTTTCCTTATTCGGACAAATAAGGAAAACATTTGTACATTCTAATAGATATTTCAGATATTATTTGAAACTGTGTTTGCCTTTATACCTGTGGAAAGCAAAATAAAGACAATAAATATATATAAATATATATCGTTCATGCACTGAGTTTGTAATGGTAATGCAATTTGAATAAAACCTAATCAACACCTGGCATGTAATGTTGACTCAACCTTTGATTTGGAATTTATTTTGAAAATGTAAAAAATACATGCATATAAACAAGCAGAGAAACAGAATAACGTAATATATAAAAACAATAAAAAAAATAATTATGCAAAAGGAGAAGTTAAACACATCCAAAAATGAGTTGTAAAACATATCAAATCACACAGTTTCTCCACAAGTCCTTTATTGATAACTATTCTGTCAGCTTCCTTATGTAAACAAAGTTATACATATGTATTAGACTTGTCTAATATGTGCAGTATTACCAATTATCTTTTCCCAAAAATCTGTCTAAACATATAATACATGACAAGTTATTGTAAAAAACAACTGACAATAACTGTGATTTGAGTCCTTTTTTGTGCTTCAAACCATGTCTGAACCCTGGCAGTAAAAACTAAACACAGATGCTGATGAAAAGACGTGCTACAGTGTACAGCGTGGAAAGATATATATTGCATTGTGGTCCCTTAAATCCCTTAAATCTGCCCAGCTCCCTCCCAGAACAGCACATTCCTGGGGCCCACTGTGACTGTAGCCCTCATACAGATGTGCCTTGAGAGCCTTCCTGTCAGTGCAGAACTGAGTCCAGATGGCTGGATCCTGCTGTGAGCAGCTGTGGATGGAGTGAGTAGTGTTCTGTGTGACTCAGTCCAAGCCTGACTGGACCCTTTTCACACAGAGGGGCCCCTGGTGAACTCTTAGCACCACCGTGAGGCTCTCGGGTTACAGCCGAGGCGAGGACATCTACATCGGCCCTGTTATTCCTACCAAGCGTTAATTTTGTCACACAAAGAACAGTGTTTGACCAAACAAGGATATTAATGGATTTCCTCAGGGGGGAGATTTATATAAGCTCATTACTTACCGATTGATTGCATTTATACCAAGTGCCTTATTGAGTTCATTCCCACATTAGGCAGTGCAAAAGCTAAGATGCCATACTGTTACCAACTCTGCCACCACTGCAGGAGCTCTCAGCACCTTCATCAGCTCCACACGCCGTCTTCATATCACATGTAGACTCACACACTGAATCAATCAGTGTATCAATGCAATTTATGTCCTCTGTCTGAGTGCTGAAGTTGCAGAGAGAAATGTGCCTTTTTAAGAATTACAGAGGAGAGCAGACCACCTGGATTTGCTCGCAGATATATGTCTCCTGTTTCAGAACACTTAAAGGGCCCCCAGATACTTTCCTCTGTGTTATTTTATACTTTGTTCTGTTAAGGTTAGCTTGGGGGATGTAGCTGATATAATGCTTTGTTTCTATAATGTAACTGGGAATAAATACAGTGGGAATGTCTCATCATAGTTTGGTAATCAGTTTTCAAGTCCTCACAAGTAAAACATCCTTTAAGCTGGGAGTTTCTGTCCAACCTCTATTTCTCAAGATAAGAATGAACTCATTGTGACCTGCAATTTTGATTTCTTGTCATAGATTACTTCTTATAACACACACATTTGACTGAAGATGAAACACAGCTTATCAGCAAATGTAATAAAAGTACCCCCAAATCAATCAATGGTGTTATTATGATAACTATGTTGTTATATTCCAATGTTGTAGGGTGTATTTTAACACATATCTGTTTTATTTAATTGGTAAGACTCTCTGAACTCTTAGAATATTTCAACTTTTATAACATGATTATTGCTTGTAAAATCAGAATCTGCAAAGAAACAAGTAATCCTTGTTACCAAGTCGACGTTGTGGAGTAAAAGAAACATGTGGCTTTGCACTGAACAGTCATGTTGCAAAGTATAAAACTGCATAAAATCTAACAACTCAAGTTCATCTGAAAAAAATGCCTAAACCAAGTATTAAAAAAAACCCATTTGAGTATACTGAATATATGTTGATAATGTACATTTTTAGAAACGTTAGGGATACATTTCTTTATTGTTTTAATTTAAAAACACAACTGCGTTCTTCTTTCTACTTCTAAGGTATAAACTTGAAAGTAAAAAAAGAGGTCTTAGAATTTGAAAGAACCAAATCTAAGCGTGTCTAATTGCACGGGGATATTTCAGAACTAAGAGTAGTATTTGTTTTTTTGTATTAACAAGTGGAGGGGGTTTCCAAACCTTCGTATGGCAGCCATCATTGGATCCTGTATCACTTTGATTGACTGCTGAATGGCATCAGTGACAAGCCCTCAGGGGCCATTGTGGCTCTGAATGAGAATGATGGGGAGAAAGATCGCCTTTGAACCTAAAAAGACAATTTCCCCCCTTCTGCTCCATCGTCTTTTCTCTTGATCTCTCTGTTTGCCATTCTCCTCACTTCTTTTTCTTTATGAGGACATTTCTCTGAGTTGTGTGGCTGATGGAGCTTGATGACTCAGGACAACAGCTAAGTCACATAAAATACTGGGGGACAGGGGAATGTGTCTGACAGTTTGGACTGACTTTATCACAAAAAAATTAAGTATTAAGTATTAATTAAGTATTCTCTATACGTCATCAATTGAAGATATTTTTTGCATGACTACAATTTAGATGACTTTTGTGCTTTAGTTGTAGCTTAATGATATTTATCTGTTAAGGATTATGAGCATACTGTATGCCCTAACATTTACCTCTCTAAGACAATTCTGACTGTTATAATACTTACCAATTGTATTCTTATTCTTACTGAATAGTAGCATATATTTTGATAGAGCATGATTATGATCAATGCCTCTTTTATGTTTTGTGAGAGCAATACTCAAAGTAAATTAATCAGTGGTTGCTTGACACCAAATACTTATAAAGCAATGGCTACTGCTGTCTACAAGGAGACTGTTTGCTTTTTCAGTTGCCCGCCTTTGTCACACAGCCTCTTCTGAGTTTGTCCCACTCTTAAGAGTCCCGAGTCACAGCTGTCCATCACCATCCAATGAACCCGAACAAGGAATGCTCCCTGGATTTTCTCCAATTACACAGAGGCAAAAGAAGAAGAAAGTAGAATGATGTGGCTGAACTGGATGACACATATTATTTAAACACAATTCACCACTTAAACATATTTTTAAGCTGCTTTAATGAACAAGTTGACATACACAGAAGTACATTTTGAAGTTATTAAGATTGAAAGTCAATTTTTCTTAGCATAGCACTTTAAAGACTGCAAACATGTGAAAACAAAATCTATCCAACAATAACACTATTTGCTTGTTAGTCATAGTTTTATAGTAATACCCTAAACTCCCTGTAAAAAGATTGGCTGATTGAATGATACATCTGTAAATTGTTTAAGGAAGATGTAAAATCATCATCTGAGATATGATCTACAGTAACTGAAGACTGCATCATTTAATCCCATCCATTTTTATATACCGTCAAGAAGTTTGTATGTCCACAGTAAGGATAGACTGAAACTAATGGAGAACTAATACATATGTTTTAACCTGGACAGTATCCCTTCAAATTTGATTTAAACTTTTGATTTAAAATACTTTGATAAAAAGATACTTCGTTGATGAAAAAATTGTCCTCAATATTGATTTACCAAAAAAAAGTGAAGAAGAGAAAATCTGTAATTATTTCACACTATAAGAGTCAAATTGCCTTTTTTCTGAAAATGTCTAAACATCTGTTGTTTAACAGTTTTCAGGAAATCAATGTCCAAGCAATTGGACCGTTTTGAAAAGTTACCACAGATATGTCAAAGTTGTAAAAATGTTCTTCTTCAACTCTTTGAGTGAATAATTCTCAAAAAAGGTGTGGATCAATGGGCTTATTTATATTTATGTCATATTCTATTTTATCCACTGTTAGAGTTTATGTTTTTACCAAATACAGTAGAACCTTTCTTAAGGCAATATTGACATATACAGATATTGTCTTATTAATCACAACAGTAGGTTTATATACAATTGCCATGCTTTTAGCACACTCTACATTTTTCGGAATTTCGACAGCTTTAACAGCTGTTAAGTATGTCAGCATTGAATAGTGAGACCGTTGCTTAAAACCTCAGTGTTACTTTGCAAGCTGCTGATTGTCAACTTTGGATCTGCAGGACATCCAATCAGAGTTCAAACCCTTAAACCCAATATTTCTCCTGTCTGGCTGAAAGAAACAGCCCACCTGCAATCACACAGGTCGCACAGGTCTTCTCAACATTTCTTTTCTGGCTTGGGGGGACTTGAAGCTTTTCTTCTTCAGCCAAAATTATTTTGACCATTACCCATTTCAGCTCAGCCAGCCCTAAAGCAGCTCCATGCCATCTGAAGGCTGTAAGTGCTTGCTGTTTAGGCTCCAGTGTGAGCACATGGTGAAGCTAACCAGCTCTTGAGTCATGTCTGCCTGCCATCTGGAAAATAACGTCTTTATGCAAGTCCTGCCAGCAATTACCATGCAAACTCAGAACAAAGGCTCATGTCACACTGGGGTATATCTAGATATACAGGCCACAGTGAGGGTAAGTCCATTCTGTAAAAAAAGGTCGAGTTTTAACAAACTGAAGCAGCTTAAATAATTCATAAAGTACTCTTGAAAATAAAACTGTCTGGCAGTTCCAAGCTCGGGCAATGCAGTCACAAAGTATAATGTATTAGTATGTCTTTGCAAACAGAACTTGGCCACATGGCTGCACATTATCTTTTCTGTTAACATGTATTATATGTCTGAGTTGCAAAAACACAAGATGATACCACCCTTACATCTACAAAGAAACAGCCAGTTACATGCATGGCATGCAACAAAGACTCCAGGCAACCCTGTCTCTGTCCATGTCCAACTTAAAAGCACTCAGACCATCCCAATTAATGTGACTATTCAGTCTACCAAAACAAATGTGAAGTTGTGGTTTTATACATGGAGGCTTATGTGTAGGATTATTTGCCTGGCAACCTGACAATGATTATGTTAATTAATGAGCTTTACTGGTAAGCGGATTTTGTACAAAGACAGACTAATAGTTCCCTTTGGTTCCAGTGTTTGTGCTACACTGAATTCAAACTCTCCTACAAGCAATATATATCCTCATACTAAATTGTGTAATCGATTTATCAATACAATTTAACCACATATTAGTTTTTAATTTACAAAACTATTGCACACATCACTTTGACTCAGTGTCACCAGATCAAATCTCCTTGTGGTTAGGTCGGAAACATTAGTCTGAATAGAAGAAGAAGAAGAAGAAGAAGAAGAAGAAGAAGAAGAAGAAGAAGAAGAAGAAGAAGAAGAAGAAGAAGAAGAAGAAGGAGGAGAAGAAGAAGAAGAAGGAGGATAATAATCAACGGCAGTGAAAATAAGTTAAGCAAAGCACAAGCTATTCCAGCTCTCCATTTTGCAGTGATAGGAAAGGTGGAGTCAGTAGAGAGAGTTAAAATCAACTGGACTTCTCCAGCCACTGAGTCATATGTGACAATCACTGCCCATTTTTTGCTAATGGGTCGGAAATACATTCTTACATGCAATAAACTACAGTGATGAAAAAGATTGCCACTGGTGTTAATATGGCAATGGTTTTTACACTCTTTACAAAAACAGTCTCTGTCCATGTTTGTGTGTATAATGTAAGACTATTAATTATTTCCAGTAAAGATTGTCAAAAGTAGTATCTAAAAATGTGCTCCTCTTTAATTGTTTTTGTTTGAAACCTGTCATTTGTTCTCGTCAGAAGTTTTTATAAACACTTTCAACATTGTACGAACACAAGTAAACAATGTTTTTTGACCCTTTCGACCTTTGTCTACCTAGTTTGTAGCCCTGGGTTATTACTAAGTCAACTAATGTACTGGCACTTACTATGATCCCATCAAGCTTTTAGCAAGACAAAAAATAGGTTTTTATTTACCAAAAGGTTTCTTTTTATTATGATAGGCTTTATTAGAATAAAAACTAAGATGTGCAACAGATGTTTAGAATGTGCAGCATACAACTCAGTGTTAATCAACACTCTGCTGTGAGAAGGCAAGGCAAGTAGAACACATTACACTTCCTATGAAGTAGGTGCTTAAGGGGAAATAAGATTCTTGTCTTACTTTCACACAATGACTTCCTTGGTTTGAACCACTGCCTAACCTGACCTAAAAAATACAACGCTTATTTACATTGTCCATCCTCCAAAATGTCATCTTTAATTACAGTCACAGCCTATCACAGCCTAATCTGGAAACTGTTAGGCTTGAAAGTAAATTGTTAGCAGCTGAGAGTCCAAAGTAAAGTAGGGGTAGCATGGGGGTTGATACACAGGAAACAAGCGCTTACCAGCCAGGAAATGAAATGGCAAATACTGGCCAGCTTATGTTTCCCTCTCTGCTTTAAGATGGATCCAGTTAGTGCTGAGACACCAGAGTTACAACTTTTGTTCATGAGGGGACATTAATAAACAATTCTGCAGCAACATTAAAAGACTTAACGCGCTTGTGATGTGTGGTGTGTTGTCATATGATCTTAAATTTCTCAATCCCAAAAGGAATTTACAGATTTATTCCTACATTTTCTGGGGTTGCTGATCCTATAGGTGCTAATCATCTCCCAAGATATTCTCCGGAAACATGCCAGACAGGAAGTCATGAAAAGTGACTTGCACAGAGGCTAAACATAGCATAAAAAGCAGATATGTGAATATTTTAAAAAAGACTTCAAGGATGAAAGCTATTGTTTCAATGAAAGCCTGACGGTGTGCAACATGATCACCCTTACTCAGAGTGATGAATGAAGTGCCACAGCTGGCAGCAATATATGGGCTTCAAAAACACAATTCTTAGACAAGCTTACCTAATTCTCCAATGTGACGTAAAATAACCCTGAAACCCCAAACAGTCAGATTTTTCAAGTTTAAATTGTTTTTTTTTTCTTGAATAATTGTTTAAATCACTGTTTCGCAAAAAAATTACAAACTAGTAATTTAATAACCAAAGGCACCTAATTTGTTGAGAAAAATACATACAGTACTAATTACAAAAGGCATTACAAAGGGCTTTACTATGTAAATAAAAATATATCACACTGAATAAGACTAATCACCAGAGTAAAGAGATTACAACATGTTTTCAATGTGATTAAAAACAGGTTCAGATTAGTAAGATGAAAAGATAACTGAAATAAATATTTCTGTCATGTTTGCAATAGGTTATGACATATTACACTGAAGTAGATAAAAGCATTTTCACATTAGTGTATATAAAGATGTCAAATGTAAAAACCAGTTGAATGTGGAGACCTCCAGACAGCGGTATATTGTTTGAGTAGTTTTTAGACTACCCAGCTATAGTAATTGAAGAATTTCACGTCATAAGTAATTGTTTTGAAAATAGGTTAGCATAGTAGTAAAATGTGAAAATACAAGATTATGAAACAGAAGTTATTTTTGTTAGGCACAGCTAAGAGGAAACCTTCAGCTAACAGGATATCAAGTTGCTGTTTCCATAGTAACCACATAATGAAGTCTTCAGCCCAAGCTGTGCTGTTATCCTTTTTTTGCAAGAGGTAAAACCTAGCCTATAATTCTCTGTTTTTATTTTTAAATTTTATTTCTGGGATTAGTGCAACTTGGTTTCCTTCTTCTACAATATTAATCCATAATTAATTCTTGTATTAAGACTTAAATTGATCCATTTTGGACGCTCGGTTGCTTAAAATGAAGTGGGAGCTACAGTACTAGCTGTCCGCTAGGGTACATGGCATCTCAGCTAATTCAGTCAGTGAATAACCTCTCCGCCTTATGCAGTCCATCTAGAGAACCTTTCATGCAAATACACCTGACTGTTCTTTCAGAAAGTTTGTTGTTAAGCTCCTTTTGTGAATATAAATCAGGAAAATTGTTGAATTATACTGTGCATACATATAGTTACGGTCTGTAAGAACCGGGATTGTTTTGGTCATATATGTGCAAGCAATTCACATAATGACTATTGTAGTACGTATGCTGTGTTATATAGGCACTAATACACAACTTACAAATACTTTTAATTACTGGAATAAACTACACTGTCCAACAAACATCAAACATAGAATCTCATTCTGTGGGAAACAATTTTGTTAACTTTCCAATGATCAAGTTAATAAATAAAGTCTTGGGCGCAACTGAGACAACTTGTCATTATCCAACCCTTTGCCCTCTTCAGATTTAATCTCATGTCTAAAAATGCTTGCCTCTTCCTTTAAAAAGACAAGGTGTTGACAGTCATAATGTAAAGCTCAACATTTCAAAATGACAGCCCAAACAAATCCTCTTCCTCTCTTTTTTATTTTTCTTGTAGTCAATGGGATTCATCAATTCAATGTTTGCATGTTTGCTGTAATGTTTCAGTCTAGACATATTTGGAAGAATACGTTTACATAAATAATGAAATACATACATATTACCAACCAAAAAGGAATGTGCTAGAGTACCTTTGCATATTTGAAGGTCAGAGTTGGCTGGATGCCCACACAAACTCAGAGCTGTTTCTCACCGATGTGAAGGACCACCTCTGTGTGAGGGCCTGTCACAGCGAGAAAAGATTCATGCTGTGGAGCTCAGGGCTAAGTTTATGTCAGTATAAACTTATTAGTGCCAAGTTCTGAGGTTATGTATTTGACTTTGAGAGGGATAAAAAGAGAGAAAAGAGAAACACTGCTGTCTGACTGAGCTGGGATTTGAGCTCACCGTACAGTTGCAGTGTTTATTTTTTCCTATCAACGGTAAACCGTGTTGATTCAGGACCTTATTAGTAGCTTTATTTTGGCTCTGATGTGGGGCTGGTCATGGAACACTTGCTGAAAATGGTGCGTTCAGCTCTTGGTCAACACTGCACAATCGACAGGGCAATAAAAGACAAGTGATGCCAGAACCAGAAACCTTTCAACCTAATTTATTTAATTTATTTTTGATTTTAATGAAGTTTCCATAGTTTTTTTGTGTGATTAACATACCTTCCTACAAAATTAAACATGTAAAGATGAAGTTTTAAGACAATGAAAAAAGAAAGTGAAGCACACACAAAAGTCTCTTTGGCTTTCTTGAAAGATTGAATTTATTTAATGTCATGCAACCTTTGTAAATTCTTTTATATTCATTATAGTTCACACTTTTTGAATTGTATTTTATATGTTGCTAATTGCTTCTCATATTTTATTCTATTCAATTACTTGTTTTTTTAGCCTTGTTTTTTTCTCTGGCACCAATACACCAAGACACATGTGTATGTAAATGTACTTGGCAATAAAACCCGATTCTGATTAAAGTCTTGAAATAACTCAAAGTTTGCTTTGTCTCTGTAGCTTGATACAACATTATGATGTCAATTCCCGACACTTATGTCGACACAAGATATTCACAAGACCTTTAAAAGCTTAAAAGGTATTTGCTATTAAAAATGTTTTACAAGAGAAGAAATCAGCCTTGATGTAAAAGTGGTCTGCTATCTTCTTGTTCCTTTTACTACCAGTCATTGGAGAACTTTTGATCCACTTCTACGCTTTTTGTCTCAGTCCTTGTTTTTTCTTGCATCTGTTTGGGATGAAGCTGGACAATGAATGGCAGAAGTCCTGCTCTATGAGAGTTAGCAGCTCGCTGGAGGGGCTTGTTTTCTGTCAGGGGTGAAACACCAACCCGTCCATCAGCCTGACGGAGATGACAGCCATTCAGCCAAACCAAAGATCCTGCCAACAATCAAAGGGCTTTTTCATTGAAGAAACCCAGCTCTGGCCTGTCAACACAGAGGGGCGTTCCCAGCTATCAGCAGGAAAAGAGGAGCTCAAGGAACCACCCCTTTTCTGTGTGTGCCCATGATCAAATCCATGGCATTAGTCAAGAGCAAAATCCCCTCCCATGTTTCATTCAAGCAATTTTTCATCTTAATCTGTTGGTAAATCAGTTGGTATGGGTTATTTTCATATATTCTTTGACAGTATGAAACATTACATTCAAGGCTTTATTACTTTTAATTTTTGCTTTGACTATTAACATAGTAGACGTTGACTTGCTTCATGAGAATTGCAATGCTCATATTCACCACATGAGGGAGACAAAACTAAAACTAAGAGTCAAGAAGCTGCATGGCTGAAAGTCTTTTTTTTTTTTTTTTGCAAATGAAAAACTATTAATTAATGCAAAACATTACAGTTGGAAAAACCAAAACTATATGTTTGTTTATCTACCTTAAAAAAATGGATTAGTACTTGTATTTCTTGAAAAGCATGTATACATGAAAAAGAATTTTCTATAAGGGGACAGCCAATAAACCAGCAAACTTGCATATATCAATCACTCATATCCATGTAATATTGAAGAGGCTTAGATTATAACAGACAGCCAGACAAGGTAGTGAAAACACGCACTAATCTCCACAAAGCCTATGGCTTCTTTATGTGACCACTGAGATTGATTACTTTCAAATAAGATGTTTGTCTTTGCTCCACTCAACTAAGTGAATGTCTAATGTTCAGGGCAGAAGAAGAGCACGCGTTTATTCTTCTTTGTCTTCAGGTTTCCTGTCACACTTCATCTCTTACCAGCTTTACCACTGCATTTGTGATAAGTGACCCTTGCTGGCAGGAGGGTGGGGTCTCCAGCTCAACCAAGGTATGTATGGAATGTATCCAACATTTACGGAGACATTTATCTGGATTGTATTTATTAATGACAATGTCAGACACCTGACCTTTGTCGTTTGTAATGCAATGTGTTGGTTTTGCTGTGATTGAATGTGCATACATAACTTTTGTTATTGAATTGAATCAAAAGATAGACTCTGAAGAACACTGTCTGGTCAGGCAGAGCTGCGCAGTGTTGATGGATAGATACTAAATTGATCCAGAAGGAAATTAAAATAAATCCCAATGTTAATTTATGGAACCTATCATGTGCTGTGTACCTCCTGCTTAACCACAGCTGGCAAGTATGGTGTAAACCCACAGTATGCTTTTTGACTTTGATTTTTTTTTTTTAATTATTATCCTTGGGGAATAGTATGTATTATATTCAACAGTATGCAATAATTCTGCATTACAGAAGTTGCTTTGATACTTGCATTCAACATTTAGAATCAGAATCAGCTTTATTACTTTGGCCGACTGAGCTCTCTCTGTACAATGTAAACATTAAATATTAACAATTAACTAAACAATATAAACAAGTAATCAAAGACTAAAATGTACAAGACTCAATAAGATAATAGTGCAGTGGTGAGTAGTGCAAACACATTTACTAACATGCATTTCAATCATATACTTCAGATATGGATGCAGTTTTTCTGTTGCAATGTTATTTGCAAAAAAAAATCAAGCTCCCGTTTACATGTAACTCCCCCAGTCAGGATTCTGTGCTGCTATGGTTGCTGATAATTCACTACCAGGGTTTGTCAAAAGGTTAAACAGTACAGTACTTCTAGATTTACATGTTAGAGTATAATCTAACACAAGCATCTGTTCTGCACAACTTATCTCATGACCTGAGGTCAGAGAAAAACTGAAATAACGACTAGCTGTAAATGTTCAAAGGCTTTAAGTGACTCATGGATGAAGAACAGTTCTCTTCTAGTTTATGGTAAATCATGACAGTGAAACTGGCCATACTTCATAATGACAGTGTGTCCTTCATTTTTTGTGCATTTTCTGCTGCTTCGGCCTTGCAAAAACACCATCTGGGGCCCAGTGACTATACTATGTTTGTAGTGCAGTGGAGTTATAATAAAAGCCTCCTACCATGCACTGGTTTGTGTCTTCCAAAAAACTGAACACCATATAGTCTCCTGATGAAAATGATTATGTAAGGCCACTTTAACATATGAAGTTTGGTGGGCTCAGGGGTGAAGTAGCAACATTGTTTTAATTTTATATTTGAATAGGTTTGTGTTCACACTGCACTTTGTGAAGCGCAGCAAAGCCATGTCAGATGTTGTGTATAGCAACTTGCCACAAGTTGGGGCTGTAGCTCCAGGTCAGTGGATGGTGCAGTTCTACTATTATATTACATTATACAGTTTTCATTTGCTGTTAATTCAAATTATCCAGCCAAATCCACCCCACAATTCATTGCTTTTGAGTTCACTTGAACCTTGTTTGATTTAGATTGCATTCTCCCATGGTGATGTTTGTTTCAACCAAACCATCTTTTGTGCATGTCCGCATGACTTGTTGGAAATGATCCATTAAAAATTAACTGTGTAAATAAACTTTGCTTACATTCATCTTTTTAATGCTCTCGAGAGGAGTTATGACAGTTTGAAAATAGGTTACTGTTGATGCCTTTTTTCTGCCTATACATACAATGGAACAAGACCATTAATACCTTTATTTATTCTATGTAGCAATGGCGAAGGAAGTTGCAGCACAGTGCTTTAACAACCTTTCCCTTGCAATTTGGTATACAAATAACTCAACATTTCATGTGGCAATTATTTAAGTAACTTTCAAACAAAAATGTTTAAGATAGTATCTGATTATTTTGGTTGGATTAAATATAATCTTTGTGTAATTCTAAATTAAGAGAATTTTTAATGAATACAACTCAATAGAATCAGCCAGGTTTTAGTTGATGAGCACTTCCTGTTATTTTGCAACTTTTTTCCTCTTTTGGATTCAGTGACTATCATCTGGTCACAAGAGGGAGGGAAACATAACAGCCTGCTGGTACTGGATTTATACCAAATTTAAGTAATTAGAATTATGTGGGAAGACTTAAAG
Source organism: Symphodus melops (assembly GCF_947650265.1). Classification (NCBI taxonomy): domain Eukaryota; kingdom Metazoa; phylum Chordata; class Actinopteri; order Labriformes; family Labridae; genus Symphodus; species Symphodus melops. Next base: position 17,769,302 of record NC_136695.1, on the reverse strand, counting down.
TACATTTTCCATACAGGGAAATATGTATAATAATCATATGTGCTTCTCTAGTCTTTAAAGTTAAGAAGACCTTCATACAGCAATTAAAAAACAATGAATTAACTAGATTACAAGCTTGCATATCTTAATTATAATAATGTAATGATCTATGGCTCTGGGCTTTAACAATATTCTTAAATAGGTATAAGTATATGTTTATATAGTATATACATTAAGACTTAAAGAGATAAAGACAGCCTAAGCTTGGAGCGATGAATTATTATAGATTAATATAACCGATGTGCTGAAGTGAAGCCTATTGTAACAGGCCTCCCTACATGCTTAATATACTTGGTTTGACATTCAGCACAAAATCCATTCAATAGTGAGTGATTCAGGTAGTTAGTTGTTCTTTGATTTATTCACCAGATTGAATAAGGAGTGAAAACTACAAGACAAAAGAAAATGCACAGATTACTGTCATACCAAAGTTTGATATAAAAAAAAATTAGGGGTCAGACTTGATTAAAAAAATGTAACTAATCTGGAGAGGCCCCCCAGGAGCGTGATGCAGGGTCAGGAGAGGTCGCGCAAAAAAATACTAACTGTGTCGCAATAGTGACACAGGAGAATGTATAAAAATACTCTTAATTTAAATTTTAACTATGTTTCGCCCCAACCTCTCGCAACATCCCTCCCTGCTCTCTGACGGTGGGAGTAGGAGGCAGACGGGACTCGCGTGAGGCTGTGCGAAAGATGTATATATGCATCCATATAAATATTTGTTTTGTTTTTTAAATCAAACACAAAACCTTGACATTTCTGTTTTAATAACTGTGTCTCAATAGTGGCATAGGAGAAGGTATATAAATATACTTTATTTAAATTTTAACTATGTTTTGCCAGATTGCTGTTGGAGTTTTACAAACGCTCAACAAGTGTCATCCTTGTCCTGTCAAAGTGTAATTAGACCACTTTGGCTGTTGTATCTGAACTAACATGCCTTGTTAATTTGGTTCAAAGATTTTCCAAGAAGACAGATGTTATTGTCCAGAAGAAGTCTCCCACAGCCATGCTACTGAAGAAACCCTCTGACTCTGAATGGGACTTCATACAGGTGCTTTATTTGAATCTACTCAATTTAAACAGGTTATTCTTTAGCAATTGATTTGAGTTATATTAACTTAACTTTTAACAAAGTTAGATTTAATTAATAATAATGTGTGCAATCTGTTGCCTCAATTTTATTGAGTAGTTAATGTGTATCTCTTTTTACAATTGTTTTTGTTCAAAAAGCAGGTATATAACATGCAAAAGACACAATCAGAAATGTGATCAGAGGTTTTCCCACGCTGGTTGTCAAAATCCACCCAAACTAACATTTCTTCAAAGGATCTTAAAGTTTTAAACAAATAAACAGATGTATACAGTTTTGATATGGGAGGCACGCCCAACATAAAAGGTAGGCTATAAGGCATCCTGTCAGTGTCTGCAGTAACTAATAGGCCTATATCTGCTTTTATGGAAGCAAATAAGTTCAGGCTTCTTGGATTGATTTATATTCACAACAATGTAGTAAGAGTTTGCATTTTTAATCTGCCCAGGAGTTTGTTCTTTCACTTCACACTTGTCCCAGTCTTGAAGGTTTACATCATCATTGAAGCATCACATGGATGACAGCCCTCTTGAAAAAATAACAACATAACGTTTCAATATTGCACCATAATAGATAGATGGAAACAATGAAATGATCAGTCATGAGGCAAACCGTTATTCTTTGTACATTACCATTAGTATTGAGGGTATAAATATTTATATTCTACTTCACACTATTTCATTTGCAGCGCTTAGATTGCCACAACCTTGTTTCTAAAAATGGATATGGACATTTCCTCTGCAGTTTCAAAGCAGCAGTAAATAGCATTTTCATTACCGAGATTACGTTTACACATATACAGAGCTTAATGTCTTCACTCTAACTCCGAGGGTACGGCAGATAGTTTTGATTCTATTTAAAAGCTGAGTCTCAAAAGGAATGACTCAGGTTTTAAACAAGGTATGAACACCTAAGACAACGTTAAGCTGTCTTCAGGATGTCTGTTTTTCATCCAGTTATTTAGTGCTTTGATTCTTTTTGTCACTGTGTACATATAGTGTAGTAAGACAGTTTAAAGAGGAGTGAAAGACATTGTGCCTGTCTGTGTGTGAGGGAGATAAAAGAGGGAAAAACAAGAGAGAAGAGAAAGAGAGACAGATCAAACACTATATGGCAGTGCAAGGCCTTGTATCAAAAATGAGGTTGGAAGACTCTCCCTCCTCTCTTCATCGTGTTCTCCCCTGATCATCCACCCTGAGGAGAATAAAACCAATCCATGTTAAATTATAGATTAAGGCCCAGCTCTGGCTTTGGCTCGGCAGCCGGCAGGCTGCATTCACGTTGAAATGCTGCTGTTTTACACACTTCCACTGCTGCTACTGTTGCCTCACCTCTTTGCCTTATTAAAATCAACATCAAACACTCACCACAGATGAATAAAATAAAATTTAAAAGAGACTGTATGAATATGTAAAAATAGTTTCAATGTGCTTACTGTACATGTATGTAGTTGAGTTGGACTCTCTGTTTCATGGAGGAGTTAACCCTTTAGCATCACTTTTTAGAGATTTTTGGTATTTTTTCATTCACAAGTAAGGCTTTATTCTTTCATCGGAAAGTACAGAAAACATTCCAATAAAACAGCAATGATCCCTCAGGTAGGTTTCAGTCAACAGCAGAAAAGATTTTTTGTCAGGGTTCGAAGAAGTCACTCACCGTCATGCAATGTCGAACTGCTGGTAATCTGCTAAAGAATGGTGCCGCAACAGAGAATCATGATGTCCCGTCTATTCTTTTTCACATAAAAAAAACAAATAAAAGTTCTTCAAAAACATTACTTTTGATCATAAATCAGTGTTATAATTACAAACCATGACAGAAGAATATAGGTATAAGAAAATATGCACTTGAAGTTTATAACGGTTTTAATGTTCACCCCATGTCACATCTGTTAACGTGCAGATACAGTTTATGATCTATACTGCATCCACTCAGTAGGAGGAGCTCAAGACCGTTTAACTTCCCTTTGATGGGGCTGTAAACCGCTCTATGCACAATAGAAAGAGCATCTCTTCTCTGTACACAAAGGCACAAGCTCAAGCACAATTGTTGGCAGTGTGAACATGAAAATAAACTTAGTTTATCAATTGTCAGTCGCCTAAGCTCCCTTCTTTCCTGTAGCTTTTGTTAAATGAAATTATTCATCAGTTGTCTCTAAAGCCAAAGTTGTGGTGGTTCAATCCCCAGCTCCTGCAGCACGTCTCATAGACATAGCGGCCACATTAGCTGTAGTGTGAAAGCGCTTCAAGTAGTCAGATGACTGGAAGCACTATACAACCTTCCTTTACTGTTTATCATTTTTACAGAGATGCATAAACCACAACACATGACCAGTTTCCATGCCACAGCATTTTATTCACAAAACAGAGATAGATTTACTCCCTTTGATCTGAACTGAAGCACTTTCCCGTCTTCTCTCTCAATGTATTTTTAGTGGCCAGAGTATAAGTAGAAGAAAAACTGCCAATTCTACATCTTGCATAAATATAGAATCCAGTGTATGAAAATAATGAATGTTTAATTTTGGTACAGTCTGTGATCGAAAATAGAAATCTTTATCTGGTCTCAACATCAAAAGTGCAGCAACGATATTACATAACAACATTTAATACTTCTCTACCAACAAATTCATGCAAAGCAAATCTCATAGGGCAGTCAAAGGCATCAAGAAAAGGTCTAAAAATATCAACATCAAACATGATACATGCACTTTAAACATCTTCATCATGCTGAGCCACTCTGAACTACAAAAAGAATGAACTTCGAAACGCAATCTGCTTCATGAGAAAATTGAAACTGCTTTTAGACATATATCATGAATTCAAAACGCAGAGGTTCTTTTAAGGCAAACTTCAGTTTGTGCTGATTTTCTCCTTCTTCGCCAATAAGCTAAATCATGTGTTTTCATGCCTGTGTATAGCATAATAAAAAATAAACTGAAATAATGACATAGGCCTTACAAGTATGGACTTACACTCACATAACTTCTACTAGCCTGATCTTAGATGGACATGTGTCTTTCACTCAGTAGATAATTCAAAAAGAAAAATGCTTTACCTTTAAAGGCAGCTACTGTCACGTTAATTGGGAGGTTGAATACAAACATGAACAGCACACGTCTACACACACACACACACACACACACACACACACACACACACACACGCACTGACACACACACACACACACACACACACACACACACACACACACACACACACACACACACACACACCACACACACACACACACACACACACACACAATTGGCCTGAGGAGTTTGAATTTTTAACAGTGACTTTCCCTATAAAATCAAAACACAAGAGCATTTGGCCTTTCACACTCATCCACTTCATTCCTTACCCAGACATACGTATTATGTGGGTTCTTTGCAAATGTGGCAATGTGCATGTACATTAAATTTAACTGATACTGTACATATGCATGCAATACATGGCCTGAGGCTCAATAAACCTACAAACATTGAAAATAATGCCATGCAGCCATAAAGATTTGCAACTGAGGTAAGAAACATTCATGCTCCATTGTACATTCATAATGGCAATTTATGTGACAGAGAGAAATCACAGTGATTCCTTTTGATTTAATTAAGGTGGTTTGGAGGCAGTTCCATTACAGTGCCTTCTTTGGTTTCATCAGTAGTGTCTCATTCTTAGCTTTTATTTAGGCCAATATGTAGATATGGGTAGATATGGAGAACTGCCTTTTTAGTATGTTTGTCTTAAAGAAATTCTTCCCAGTCCTGAGTAGTGACACTTGGGAGAAATAGTGTGCTCAGCAGCTAAACTGCAAAAAAAAAAAGTGTAGTGCATTTGTTAGAAAATCATACAGAACAGAAAGGGACCCATGTGGGCTATTAAGTTGATAAACCTCTCAATGTTTAGCTTGCTTTAATTCTTTGCTGCAGAGGATTTTTTTTCCAGCTGGTGCTGTTCTATCATCATAAGAACCTTTGTTCACTCTGCACCTCTGATCCTGACTGCGGTTCCAAAGACGATGTTTTCAACTGGCTTCAAAGTACCTATGGAGTCTTGTTGCTCAGTAGGTTCGTTGTCTTTTTGCGGCTCAGGAGTCTCATCCAATCCAGGACACAGGCTGGGCATTGAGACTCTGTGTGTTTCCTGATAGGACGAGCATAGATCCTGCCATTTCTTTCGATTGGCATCAATCCCATCGACCATTGGCTGCAGCTTCCTGTTGAGCTTCAGCAGTGCCTGCGAATCAAATGAGAATTTGGAGTTTATTTTTTCCATCGTTAAACTGTGCCCCAATAAATGTTACACTGGAGACTTCATGGGTACCTGATAAAGGGGTTTGCATATCCCATCAATCCACTCCATCTGAAGAGCAGGTAATTCATCTTTGCGGTTGCGGTCAAATATAGCCTATAGTGTGATACAATTTTGTCATTAGTGACCAAAGGCATTTATCAACAAAATGGACAAAACAACTCACCAAGTCAAGGACAAGGTTTGAATGTATGCTGACTTGACAGCTTTCTTGCTTACCGCTGGGGTCAGCTTCAGCTCAGACCTCTCTCTGTCACCTTGTTCAAAGAATTCACTCGTCACCAGCTCTGCAACCTTATGACATAAATGCCAAACATCATCATTTTTGTTATTTTTTTGCTGCATATAGCAAGTAAGAAATGTGTTGTTTTTCCTTGGAGAGTCTGCAATTTTCACCAGATACCACATGTACATTTACATCTTAAAACATGAAAGCACAGATATGAGAAATGAGACCAGTTGTTAACACCTGTTTAGATATCTTCCAAGGACGAGTCACAGCACCAAGATCGCATGCGGTCATCAACATTGACCTGTCAATGAAATCGATTCAAGCTCAGTTCAATTTGCAATTTGTTTTGCATGCTGCAGTTATAAGAGATTTGGGCACAGTACATATTTTTTATTGATGTAGCACAAACCTGAGAACTTCTCTGTGTCCTTCATCTGTCCAGACAAATTCTCCAGACAGTACACACTCAAAGAATTTGGTTCTGCGCCTTGTAATGCAATGAGACATTCAAGGATGCAGCAAATGTTAAAAGGCAAAAGAATACATTCCAAAGCAGTTTTTATCACATGTAAAATCCATCTTGGGAAAATGTCATTATTTTATTCAGCATGATAATTTACACTTTATTATTTATAATATTCATTTTCTTTTTCAGCTTGAACGATTAAAGAACTTTGAATATATTAAAAAAGGACAACTTACTCAAAGTGCAAAGTAAGGTCTGTGGAGAGAATAGCCTGTTTCAATAGTTGCATCATGTTGCTGTACTCCTTAGAGCAGAGGTTTGCAAAGATATTGTGACCCTATAAGAAAAAATAATAGCACATACAGTACACACTCAGACCAAAGCAGGCAAGGATGAATAATAGCGGATAGAATGTCTTTTTCAGCCTACGCATCGGTAAAGTCATTGCTCACTGTCAAACAAAGCCCCCATTATCAATGTTAATTAGCAATGTATATGGACTTTTCCAGTCCTGTTTTAAAAGAAATCAATAGAGAAATCGTTCTTAATGATCAAACTGATTTACACCTGATAAGAAGCAGCCTCACAAATGTCACTATTGGTCACTGCTGCCGCCTACTCACGAGCAGTTTGTGCCCAGTGTCCCAAAGTGCAAACTGCATAGACCATGCTTTCTGGTAAAGACCACCAGGGCTTTAAACATCTGCTTAAACATGTTCCAAAATGTTCCAATAAGTATCAAACATTTCATCATAGATTACTGTAGACTTTTTATTCGGCCATTTACTATTTGTCTAAAATCAGCTAAAGTAGCTCTTTGGCAGCTCAAACCCTTAAGTTTGTGTAAATCCAATACCATCATATTCTACAAACCTCAGAATAAATTGAGAATTACAATTGAAAAAAAATGGTCTGACCTCACTTTGCAGAATCATGACAGCATGGTTGAAGTGATGATGCTCCAAAGTGGCTGATGTCCCGTAGAGAAGAGCCAGAGCAGAACCTGTCCTAAAAGAAATAAACAGAGCATTGACGAGTTGTTGCAAATGTTAGACACCTGTTTTTTAAAAAATAGACGTGGGCCACCTACTTGGCTTGAAATGCATTGTTGGTGCCTCGGTGGTCCAAGTCATGACACAGACAGCCAACCATCAGTGCCAGTATCTCGGCATCTGACAGCTGGAAGCTAGCTGTCTGACAAAAACAAAGCAGATAGCCATGAACCTACCCATCCACTTAGACGAGTCAGTCACAAGGTTGGATAAACTGTTTTGATAGAAATGGTATAAACTAGAGTAGGATAGTATGGGTTTGGATTGATAGGAATAGTATTGGGTGGGACAGAATGGGATATGATAGGATATGATTGGATGGCATGGGAGCATAAAGGGTAGGACAGATTGGCAGAGGATAAGATGTTATTGGATTTAATCTTATCGGTAGAAGTGGGATAGAATAGGATGGGTTAAGATGGTATGGGAGAAAAAAGATATAGAATGGGAATGTATGGGACTTTTTTCATCATGACGCATTACATCATCTTTATTTATTTTATGTTTATTTTATGCTTGCATGTTCTTAGTAAACATGGTCGACCTGCAAGTTTGTGATTCTGTTTGATGCAAAGTTAAAGACTGCTCCTTTGAATTTTCACTAAATTATGTTTGTGAAATGATCTTTCATCTTAATAATCTCTTGATAGCGGATGGCGGATTAGTTTAAGATCGGTACGTCATGTTCAGCTCTACCTCTTAGATTAGGTCTTTGATTGTATTGATTGTTAAGATTTTATCTTAGCCTGCACCTTTTTTTATTTCACTACTTCTAGTTCTTTCCTTTTGCCATGACTGTCCTCACTTCTGAGAATGTGTCCAATCACTTGTGATTTTATGTTTGTCACACAATTATACTATTTTCATTACAGGCTTTAAAAATAATACTACTGTCATTTAGGGTCTAGTTGGCTTATTTTGGTTTATTTATTGTACAGTCTGACAGACAATAATGTACTATAGGAGCAAAAATGGTGCTAAATGACTCAGGCTGGAGACAGTATGGCATAAATTGCGCATGAATCTGACTTAATCAAACTTGATGTGTTGAAACTTACTGTGATCATGACAAACATGCACTGCGACACATTGAAGGCATGTCTCCAGTTATGATATGCCACAGTACGGTAGTTTTTCCTGACAGTCAGAAGCCAGCGACACAAAACCTGCAGGAAGCCAGACAAACAGGTTACATACATTAAACAAATTAACAGCATGGACTCTAGCATCTGTCCCACAGACTTACCTCATAGTCAATTTTAAACTTTTGGACGACTCCAAGTTCCAGAAACATTCGAAGAGACGCAGTTATCATGGCGTCATTGTCCAAGGAGAAGTCATTAAAGTGAAACTCGTCTATGCCTAACTCACTGCTCAGAGGGATCTTTGCTGCCTGAGAGGAAGAGGACAAAGCTGTCAATCAGAAAGACTATGCACACAATAAAAACCTTTTTGGTTTTTAAATTACACATCACCTTAAACCTCTCACAAGCATTAGTTTTCTTACATTGGACAAAGTGATAATGTGCATGTATGAATTTGGTTTTCTGAAAGAATACCTTGAGTCTGTCAACTTCCACTTTGGAGCAGGTACCATGATAGGACAACATCTAAAAAAAAAAGTGTGTTTTTTTACCGTTAAAAGAAGAATGCTAATGATGAAGCACTGAACAAAAATAAGACCAACACTCAAGAGACAATCATTGCTGTTTAAGGTAATCAATGTTACCAGATATTTCATGAGAGCCAACTCTAGTTGTTTTGTAGTCAATATCAAAGAAAGTACAGCCCTTCTTTCAAAAAACAACTTGTTGCCATGTTTTTTGTTGCCTGAGAGAAAGAGGTGTTTAAGGGAAACAATAAAGAGTATGTGACGGAAATACTAGTGTGTGTGTGTGTGTGTGTGTGTGTGTGTGTGTGTGTGTGTGTGTGTGTGTGTGTGCGTGCGTGTGTGTGTGTTGCCTTTGATGAAAGGTGAGCAGACTGGCACATGCATTTATCATGAATTATTGAAAACATCTGAAATATTTATATCTGGGGAGAACCATGTTTGCAGAGGATATTGTAAGTGCTCAGGTTAGATATGGGGCAGTGGAGCAGAGCGCAGATAGTGACACTAATGAGTATGAAGAGATTCTGTAAGGATTAGCATTAGCCAGTGACACCATCTTACATTTCAATATATACCAGTAAAACATTTTTTAAAGCAATGCAGCTAATAAATGTTTCCTTTCTTTATTTAAACATTTCATTGTTTTAAAAGTGCATTATTCAGAAGAAACTGAAATCATGGGAAAAGACACGAAAATGAGAAGGAAAGATAATAATAACAAAATGTTAAAAAAAATATCAATGTAAAAATCTTAGGTATCTTGATTGGTGGAGAAAAAAAAAAGCGGTGTTGGTTGCAGCTGATTTGATGCAGTACTTACATCCAGTGCAACAGACTGCTTGGCCCATGTCTTCTTCACTTGATTGTACATCATTGTATTGTTAATTCCTAGTCCACAGAATATCACAAACGCCTGTACACAAAGAAATAGGCTGAAAAGACACATACAAAGATCCCTAAAAATGTCCGTTTAAACCTAACAAATACAACTAGGAACACTTACACTTTTGTCCAGTCTGTACTCAAAGTTTAAAATATAACTCACCTCAAACAGTCTCTGATCTGCATCACTAAAGGTCTTCCTGTCCAAACGATTCAGTATTTGAGCAACACCTGTTGGAAACATTTCGTTGAAGATATTCTAAGAACTATTTCCCAGTGGGGACAAAATGATATTTTCGAGTTAATATACCAATTATCTGGTGAGTTCGATTCCAGATAGGAACACACAAGACTGATCTGATGTGAAACCCTGAAGCCTGATCGGCCTGCCAAGAGAGAGGAAACAGTAACAACAAAGAACATTTTTATAGGATCTGAAAGGCCCAACATTTTTATTTTGAAAATGTATCAAAACAATTCACATAAAACCAAATGCAATGCATGTGGCTTAAAAATGTTAACTTCTGTTCTGTTGGATCAGCTGAAATTATTCTGTATTATTTATCGTTTAAAGATTGTAAAATTTGTCTGTGTTTTGGTGCTTGTCTTTGTCCACATATTCTCACAAGTACGTGTGTCCATGCACTTGTGTGAGCTCTAATAGGTGTAATCGAAATACAAATGTGTCCACACCTCGGCATCAAAGCGTGGATCCTGACACACATCGCTGATGTTGACAGGCAGTCCTGTGGAAGCCACCAGCTCAGCAATACTGTTATTGATCAGCCAATCCGAACACGATAGCTTCTCCATGCTTATGTGGCCAATAACACAAACAGGAAACAACAGTCAGTAAAGGGACTTAAATGTGTGACATAACAGAAGTACATGTCGATTGAGTTACAGTATGCCACTTGAAACCCCCTTTATATTAAAAGCACATTGATATTATTCATCTCACCCGATGTCACGGTCCACATTGCACAAAGGAGACATGAGCTCAAACGTCTTGGAGAACTTCACAACCTATAGAAAAAAAACATGCATCTATCACAAACAGCAGCAATATCTTTTAGCAACAAAGGGAGAAGACGTTTGCACAGAGAATGCTCAATTAGTCAATCAAAAAAGGGCTGAAATATATAATCGGTTAGGCAGAAAGAAACTCCATAGCTGATAAAGAGCCCGAACTGAGGTCTCACAGGTGAGTCGATGTCTTCAAGAAGAAGCACAGAGCAGCGTTCACACTGCAGGAGCGTGAGTGCTCGCTGCATGATCTTTCTCACAATTTTTTCCAGGTCTGTCTGCTCCTCAAACAGGTCATTGACCACCTCCAGCAGAGCCTGTGGCAACAATAAGGACACAGTTTTAAACTATTTAGAATTAAAGGTTTTGTCATAAAGATTTGAGGTAAAGAACTGTTTCAACAAATAACATTTTTATAGTTAGTCTCCAGTTGTAATAAGACCATGTTTTGCATGGTTTGATAATGTTTTGCAGACACACAGCTCACATTCTCTTACCCTACTCCTCTCATACTCCTTGCGGGACTCTGAGAAAAGCTTGGCATTGGAAATAGATATTCCACAGAAAGGTAGATACATCTGCAGTACCTTGGTAAAAAAACAACAACAACAAACAAACAAAGATAAGATGCATACATTATATATGAATGTACGTAATATGTATTTTTTAGAAGGCATTTAACTGGGCAGTAGAACAATGGATGGAAGTCATGACGGGGTTAGCTGCTTCCCTGCACAAGTTTCTGTCAAATAGTTTGCCGGTTAATGAAGTATTGATTCAGAGGCAAAAAGGCTTTTAGTGAAACATCAGAGGTCCTAAATGTCTAAATAAGCTGACAGATCAAGACATTTATTTTCTATTTTCAATGTCTTTGTTGTTTAAAAGTATGAAAAGGCAGAGCTTTTCTTTCAATTCACTTTGAGTTCTCTTTAGAGTCACACACAGCAGCAATCTTGGAAATGCTGAAACTTCAGACTCATCACTTTGGTTAAAGCTGATTTCTTTGATTAAGTCCCTGGAGATCATACATATAAAGCTTAGACGGTTCCAACAACTTTATTCTGCCATCTTGTGGACAATAGGTTCAGCTTGGTGAACTATGAAAAACTGTGAAAAAATGGTAAGATGATTGCTACATTACCGCTTTCTAAATTTGGTTTTCTTATTTGTTTATTTGTATTTTTTATTGTGCAAATGTGAAAACATTTGCCAGATGATGTAAAACAGTGCATACAAAACATACAGTAGGAGGACAGTTTAGACATAAAATACAGCAAAACATCAACTAGTATAGACTTCATACAAAGACATTACAAAACAATATGTAATAATAATAAAGACAAAAAGGTAAGAGCAGGTTGAAGAAGAGAGAGAGAGAGGGGCGATGGTATTTCTTTGTTGTGTGATGAATTTGAAAGAGAAAAAGGGTTTTATGTGTGTGAGTCTTCCTCTCTGAGTGTGTTGGTGTGTGTATTCATGTTTGGCTGTGAAAGTGTGTCATGTTTATGTTGCTGGTTAAAGAGCCACAGCAGGAGTTTTGAGGTCAAAGGTCCACTGCTTTAGGTTATGGAGGGAGAGGCTGAGGAGGTTATGGAGGGAGAGGCTGATGAAGTGAAGGAGGGAGGGGCTGAGGAGGCTGATGGAAACGTTACTGGTATCGGTGTTGTAGTTTTGTTGCCAGTCTCTGTGTTCATTTCATAATTTATACAGATTAAGTGAAACTATCACCTTGACTTTTTTATTGCCTGGCAACACACAAGGAATACAAAATTACTTACGGATCAACAAGCTGGGAGAATAAAATTGTATGCATAAACTGTTGAACCATAAATTAATCTTAAACATACAGATTATAGTGAATGTACTTCAAGTGCATTGCTGAGGGAGCAATTGAAAGTGCATCCACTTAAGTGTCTGCATTCGTATTGCACAGCCAGATATATTTAATGCTGCATGCATGGGATAGCGGTTGACCTCCTCTCTTCATTTCTCTTGTGAGGGAACACATTCCCTTTTCTCCACAGCCATTAAAAAAGGATTCACTGTGAAAAACAGTGTTCAGCTTTATAGCTCAAGAGCCTCTGCAGTATGTGTATGTGTGTGTTAGTGGAGTGTGTGTGTGTGTGTGTGTGTGTGTGTGTGGGGGGGGGGGGGGGTGGAGTTTTATCTCCATCTGTAAAATGCTCTCACTGGTTAAACCAACGAGCAATACTACGATAACTATGTGAAATTATTCCGTTAACATGGATCTGATAAATGTTTCCTTTGGCGTCTTAAGTCACAATCAGCCTCACCTTCTCATCATCCTCAGTAAAGGGTGTGCCCATGGGATTTTTGTTGATTGCTTGTACGACCCCAACGACTTCTCCATCGCTGTTACAAATGGCCATGCAGAGGATGGACTGAGTCTTGTAGCCTGTTAACTTGTCGATCTCATCACTGAAGCGGTGGTCCTGGGGAGAGATGATTGCTCGTATATCATTCACACATATTCCACACATTTACACACATATCGTAGTGTAAACATAATGGCAGTTCAAACACACTCTCTGCAACATTTGGCTTTTACGCGCGCGTCAGTTAACACACTCACTCTGACGCATTATCAGGTGCTACTGTATCTCTGTTTTTATTTATGTATTATTATTGTGTTTTTAACAATTACAGAAAAAAAAAACTCGCTTGCACACAACACCTCGATGAAAGACCTCAGGGGGGTTCGCATTGTCATGTTGCCTTAGCCTACCAAGCAGACCAGGGCCAAAATATGATGATGAAGAAGACAACTGGTCGAGTGCGTAACACAATAACTTGTGGAAAGCAATGAGAACTATTATTACGCTTGCTTTTCTTTTCGCGTTTTATAAAAATATTTTTTTTTTAGCATTACCAAAACTCCATCCTCCATGGAGCGACCCCTCTTCAATGAACTTTACAAACAGCTTAGTACAATGTGATCATTTTACTCCCAAGCTCTGTTTCTGTTTACAGGAACACAATCAAATCAGGATCAGAACATAATCGAATCATGATCATCCATAATCATAAGTTCCCTTACTGTGAATAAATCTGCATTCACTGTGTACAGTTTAATAACAAGCTAATACATAGAAATTCAGGTGGGATGTTTTACCTCGTATGCGTTTGGTATATTTACAGTTTCCCCGTGCTCTGCAACATATCCAATGATTCCTTTTCCCCACGGAACCTGTACCTCATTTGAGTTCAAGGTGCTTGAAGATGGTCTGACTGTAGTACCCGAGTGCACATCAAAGAATTTGGACACAAGCGTCCTCTTGTGCGCGGGTCCCTCCACAAGGAACAGCGAACACCTGTCTGCATCCACCAGGATACACACATTAATCAAGATTTTATAACTGAGGTTTGTCAGGTCTAAGTCATTGGAAATATCCTTGACTAACTCCAGAAAAAACTCCCTCTCGTTGGTTTCTTTGAGTCTGTATTTGTAATCGATGGCGCTGGACGCGTACTGGGGCACGTTGACCCTGGACTCCAGCAGCGCGCTCAGGATGTGCGCGGTGGTCGGAGGCAGGGAGCTGGCTTTACGCAGGAGCGCGCGGCGCCTCATGCTGGACTGGGAGTCGTGTTCGCTCAGGCTCACATGCTCGTCGTAGGTCCGGTGTGCGGTCGTGGCTTTGGAGCGAGCAAAGTTTCGTCGCAGTTCCATGTGGGACGATCTGCGACGAAGCCCATCCGGGTTGGTCGGCCGAAGCGGGTCCTTGGCTGCGCCGCTCTTCTCCTCAGCTGTAGCGACTTTGGACGGCGGGTGCTCTTTTAACCATCTGCTCACCTGATCGCACTTTGCCTTTCGAATGAGATACTCCTCGAAAAGATCTGGATGGAGATCCAAAAAAGCCTCTATATCCGAAAAATCAAATGTTGTCATTGTTTAAAGTTGCTTTAGAGACACTCAAATATGATAAATGAAGAGTATAAGCGGTGATCCAGTAAAGCTTCTCAGGGAAGTGTCTTCCTCAAAACATTTATTTATCCATCCCCTGCACTAGGCAATCCACCGTTTTCTTCACTGATCGAGCAGAAGTGGCGAAGTAGACTCAGTTTGTTTCAGAACGAAGGGATGACGCTTGAGAGAGGAGAGACATACAGCTGTCTGCTGTCAATCAGCAGAGACTGAGCTGGGTCTCTGGAGATTTCTGAGGTACACTATGCAGAGGTGTAGAAAAGAAAGGCGCATACATATTCTCCCTGCGAATTGAAAAACTGCAGGGCAGGCTGTTCTCTCGCTCTCTTTATTCTATACCACCAGAGACACTCTGTGCAGGGATCCAATAAGAACCGAGAAACGATTTAATGTATCACATGAAAACGTGCAGGCAGAGAAGTAAGGTGTTTGTTTGAAAGGGGCATTGGATATCATCAAATAAATACTGTATATATAAATTATGGGAGTAAAGGCTGTTGGGGAATATGAACTGTGAAGATTAATATATTTCTTTCTTTTTTCTCAAGTTAATATTGCAAATCCTTCAGTTTTGTACCAGTACAGATTGACTCACCAAAAATCAAAAGATACACAACAAACTTCAGGAGCATTTGTTGTTTCCATGTCAGTATAGGGCTAAAAGGAACGTTGTGGGTCTCTAGCAGCTTTTTGTTTTACCTGTGAGGTTAAACTGGCAATTTGCAATGTAAGTTTAGAATATAATACCCAGTCTATTTTCTCCTGTAACACAAGCTGAATTAATTTCCCAGTGTGTTTCAGAGGTTATGGCTTTACGGTTTATTTTGTTGGTGTGTTCAACTCTGTAGGGTGTAGGCATCATCCTGCATCTGCACTATATGTTTGCTGTATAGTGGAATCACTGCAGTCTGAGGGGCATTTACAATGCAGTTGCAGGAAATGTAATCCGCTGGTTCCGCAGGGGCAGAGCAGGGTAATTGGTTACTGGACTTAGCTTAGGCTGCTTGATAAGTCTTGGACTGAGCCTTTCGACAAGGTCTCTTGGGAATCCCAATTAAAACACAGAATGCAGAATATGGGTCTTGTGAGGACCGACAAACAAGGTAAACCTTTCTGCTTGGAAAGCAGTCCATGACATGTCAAAGGAGAGGTAGCTTGCATTGATTATCAGTCTTGGCTGGGAGCTGGTTGAATACATGTGTTTAGGTGTGGTTTTCAGGTAATAGGTTGTTGAAAAAATGGGATGGCAGATCAGGTGTGCTGTCCTATTTGAAAGGCCCTGAAAATGTACAAAAATGTAAGTGTAATAAATAAAGGTACTGTGTTCTGATGATGATAACATTTTTGTGATATTTCAAGGGAGAGATATCTGCATTAGTTTTTCTCTGTGCTTTCCTCTGTGAATCAGTATGACAATCATTTTTTTTGCATTTATATCATGTCTGATGACCGTTTGTGGCTTTTTGCTCCCTGCCAATAAAATCACTCACATCCACATTGACAGGGATTAGCTGTATACTGTTTGAAAACTCTTTTTTTATACTTAACATGTTCTTTTGAGGACCTGATTTATACGTCATGAATATTTCGTGTTGTCGTGAAATATTTGAGAAATAAAAACACATTCTGCTGGGCTTTAATGTAAGTGGTATTTTCATAGTACTGACTGGGATTATTTAAATGTACTTCTGTTCACTCACCAGGTGCTATAAGAAAGAAAAAAAAGAAGCTCTTATACAAGTTTTAATACTGAAGGTGAACAGCAGCTGAAAGCACTCACCAAGGGCTGACACAATTGTCAAGGTTCCTTAACAGGGACAAAATCTCATCATGGAGTTTGACGATAATAACGATCGTCTGAAGAAGGCCACATTTGACAATTCTAGGTGAATTTTAGGTTTCAAAATCAGAAGCCAGACTTCTCTTAAAAAAAATGAAAGAATGAAACACAAATAAAAAAGACAGAATTTAGAGGACAAAGTCAATGCATTTTTAACATGATGATCCTCATAGTTTTACTAAGTCTTTTGATATGAAACATGTGAGAAAATGAGGAAACCATGTTCATTGCAGATCCTTTTTGTCTCCTTAAACTTACGTCAGACTCTTATGTGTAGTCCTGAGTGAAATGCAAGATCAATTTATCTCAGCTGAAGCAGAGTACCAGCACCATGGACAGCACACAACTAACAGTCCTACCAAGGACGTCTGGTACTATTTTCACACCAGGGCCCAAAGTCACGAGTTACAATCTTCTCCTCTGTAGTCTCCTGTGGTTGGAATGAACTACAGATACTCCATTCGATCTGCAGAGTCCCTTTAAGAAAAAAAAAAAATGACCAAGCTTGTTCATGAACACCTACAGTACTAACTCTCAGATGTGCGCCACTTCAAACTAAAGTGTCTGCAAAATGAAATTGTAGAGTGGCAGAATAAAATCTGAATGAATAACAGTTTAACTGTTTCCATGCAGACAATGAAAACCTGACTCCTGTAACAACACACCACGCACGCACACACACGCACACACACGCACACACACACACACGCACGCACGCACGCACACACACACACACACACACACACACACACACACACAGAGCTTGTATCTGGTTTCAGAGCTTGTAAACCGGACCCTGCTTGATTTTCATTCTGCTTAGCTTTGTGAGATCAGCAGACTGTGAACGTTTATTTTATCAGATTATTATGATGCCCTTGATGACTGGATGATGGAAACTCTGATCAGTGAGTGCACACTAGATATAAAATGATAGACCATATATGAAACATCTGCACAGTTTAAACCCCAGTTCTACAACTGTTAACTCCGAAAGATAAAAACCAACACATTTTCAAAAGGTTTTAGTTGATATTAGTTCTTGTTTAACCAAATCAACCTAGCTATGATGTTGCATCTGCCTTTGGTGTCACAAATGTTTTCATGGCAACACTCTGCTCCCTCACTGCGTGCTGTGGGCCAATGTAGGTCGGGTGTCACTCATTCTGATCCTTTTGTTTATTGTAACTCTGGCTGTCCCAGGAATTCAAACCCACCTCTTTGCTTACAAAAAGACAAGAGAGTCCGTATAGACGCAAGCCTTGTTGGTATCTATTTCAGACGAAGAGGACTCCCTCCCACACTGTACGTACTGATACCAGGAGAATATTAGACACTTATTGGTTATCGCAACTTAATTTCAACTTCATTTCCCCAGAAGGACGATTAGTTCTGCAGGAGTGAAAAGGACAAAAGACAAGACACACATAGAAAGCTAACAAAGCAAAAAAAAAGAGAAAACGGTCTGATTTCTTCTGGACCATTGCCCTGGTAAGTGTGTTTCTAAATGTTTTTTTAAATGGATTTTAATTGTATTTGATTTGATATATAATGTATATTGTTGCAGAATAGTTATAGCAAGATAGTTAGACACAACTTGGCCAAAGCACCTTTCCTCCTGATTCATATTCCTTTCTCTTTACTTAAATGAACATTTCTCTCCATTTACCTTTAAGCCTCTTCCTATACCATCCTGTATTTTGTGTCAGAGCGGCTCAATGGATCCCAATTCATCAGTACACCACAGCATCTCTCCTGATTCAGGTGGCAAATATCCCTATGGCTACGAAGGAAACGCCATAAATAAGTGAGTTTAAACATAACCTATTCAGAAAGTCAAACATAGTTGCAGGATCCAATATTTAAAGTGTTTTACCTCTACAGGCCTATCGTCAGTAAACCCTGTTATTACAATACTGGAAGAAAGAAAAGTAAAGTACGCCTCAATGACCAGCTGTGAGTGGCCATGGGTCTATATTTTCATTCAAAAATGAAGCATTAAATCATATTAGAATATTAAGTCAAACGCATACATGCATTTTCTTTGCATTCTCAGCATACCAAAACCAACTGATGTAAATATGGCGTGAGTAAACCTTTTCTGGTAAATCATGAACAGAATAGAATTAGTTTCTCTCTACTTGCATTTAAACGTTACTTTTGTTTTGTCTCTTTACCTGTGATAGGGAAAAAATGATGAAGATTGCGACTCCAAAGCAGCATCCCTATTCATCCCACATCTCCCAGTTTGCAATGTTTCCGTCATTCTGCTCTCCAGATGATCCTGAAACAGGAGTCAGAGCAACTTCCAAACTTTTCCCCAACCCACGGATCCCGAACAGAGCACCTGATGTCACTCTGCTGAGCAAAACTAAAGGTAAGAGGGCAATGTATCAGATGGAATATATAGTTTACTGACAGGTCAAAGATATCTTTATTTCCATGCACAGGAAGTCCATATCGGCTTGAGCTTTTGGAGTCTCCTGTTAAAAGCAGTAAGAAACCTGTTATCTGGACTGGTGAACATGGCTTCGTAAATGTGAGTACTGAAATAGTGTTAAAGTAGTTTGCTATATATTTTTCAGGTGATCAAATATGTAAAAAGGAGAATAGTTGGCAATAATTTATCAATGTATGACATCTTACTTCTGCATTCAAAGCCACTGAGGGGAGAGAAGCAGCTTTTCTACCCCACTCCTCCACGGTCTGTGCTGCCCAACCAAAAACTTCGAGACTGGGATTTGACATTATCTGAGCGGACAAGTAACATGCTGAAAAATTTAGAGAGGACACATTGGCTTACCTCTTACCAAATGCACTACACAGGTGAAGGTGCCTTATCACTGTTGACATGTTAGGTATTGTAAAGATAATTGTACCGAAAGTTGCATTATATTTTGTTACAAAAACAAGACATATATGGTTATCTGTGTGTTTCTCATGCAGCTGCAGGACACTCCCTTATCTCTAACAGGGCACTTCTACGTCCCCCACTATGTGAGCAGTCCATTACCCCCAATAAGTTTTACAGCCTGCACTCCCACAAGCGGTTTTATTACCGCCAACTATTCTAACACATAATAATATGACACTCCTTACAATATTATAAGTACACATTATGCATGTAATACATATATGAACTTTTTATGATAAGGTTTACAAAAGTTAAAATAAGACTTTTGTGATTAGCTAAATTCAGCCTGAACTCAGCTTGAGTGGAAATTCTCCTGTGAGGGGGTAAAAGTGTCAGCCGAGCTTTCAGCTGTTGACAATGAGCAGTCTCCCTTGCTTCAGACCGGTGTAGTGAGGTGAATCGTCTGGGATCTTTCAACAATTTTAGAAACATAAGAAAAGTTCAGACTCATTTCATTTTTTCATTTCATTCTTTAGAAAAAGAAATGAAAGGGAGCAGAAAGAAGATAAACTTATAATGTATGTCCCTTACCTTTCAGTTGTAATTGTAGGATATTTTCAAAATTTATGTATTAGTCCTTTTAGTAACAGGTGATAATGTAGCCATGATACATAATTTAAATTGGGTTATTTCATATTTAAAGTGTGATTCTTTTCCAGGATCAGGGCCTGAAAACCCTTTAAAGATTGATGACTTCAGAGAAAAACTGAGCGAGCTAACTGGAATGAATTCACTTAAGTCCCCACTGGTAAAGCCATTGTGAACAATGCACCTTTCGCCTTTTGTACAATAGTTTTCATAGTGTGTGTGTGTCTGTGTGTGTGTGTGTGTGTGTGTGTTGCATGTTCACACCTAAAAACCTAATTTAGTTAAATAAAAATAAATAAATAAATAAAATCCTTTCTTTCCCTACAGAGAAAATGCTCCTTCCCTGTGTTTGTTCCCTCGAAACCAACAAAAGGAAGAAGACAAAGGAGCTGTTTGGGAAGAAGCCACAACAGACCATTTGGCTCTGGAACCCCAAATCTATCAACATCTCCAAACCAATGCATTGCTACAGATAATATAAACCAGCCAAGGCTACTGGCGACCACAGAGGAGCATAATATGGCCCCAGACCAAAGGGTTCACAGCCAGTCAAAGAACAGCTCTGGATCCATGGGGGCACAGAGTGCTGAGCCATCCCAGGAGGTCTTAGACAAACAACAAACTGAAAAAGATAGCTCTGCGCACAAGGGCAGAGCCAGAGAAAACAGCAGAGTCCACTTTAATGAAAGTGTGTTGCAGAGCTGCCAAGAGGGTAACGCTGACACAGAGCGACTCCTGGACCTGCACCACGGCCCACTTTACCAGAGAGAGACAGAGGTTAAAACAGAAAAAAGCCTGTGTGATAAAGATGAATCTTGTAGTGAAAATGAAACATTTAGTGTTAGAAGAAATGTATCCAACCTGGGTCACTCAGCTGGAGCCAAAGATCTAGCAGGTACTGAGTCAGAGATATTCTGTAGGTCTTCAGAACAGGGGTCACTGGTTAAAAGCAAAGTAAGTCCACAAAGTCTCTGGAACCCTTGTATTCTGCCGAGGCCTTCTGTCCTACCCGATTTTCTCCCTGAGGGCAGACTGGAGACTCTTAGTCTACTGGATCTTCAAAATTCTTTCAGTAGGACTGCAGCCCATCACAACTTTAACAGGTCCATCACACATGCTGCAGTAAACCTGAGGGATAATGTGGTCACAGGGAAAAAACACGTTTTCCATGGGATTAACTGTTACTACCTGCATGGATGAACCTAATTGATGAAAGTCTGGCATCCTAGAGACAAAAATTAACAATATTCATTTAAATCTTACAGGCAAGCTAAAACCTTACTGTAAATGTGACCACTATCCATAAACTACTGCAGAAATCCAAATGCTACTAATTGACCAACTAAATGACCACATTAAACCTGTCCTTGCCACCGACTGAGTCTTTGCAGTTTGGGCCCCACGATTGTGAAACTTCCTGCTTGGAGATGTCACACAGGTAGAGTAGGTGTCAGAAGATGCAATCAACTGCACATTAGCATCATCAACCTTTGATTTATGCAATTTACATATTTGTTGGTAAAAATAAATAAATATATATATATATATATATATATATATATATATATAGATATAGATATATACTCAACAAAAATATAAACGCAACACTTTTGTTTTTGCTCCCATTTGTCATGAGATGGACTCAAAGATCTAAAATTCATTCCAGATACACAATATTACCATTTCTCTCAAACATTGTTCATAAATCTGTCTAAATGTGTGATAGTGAGCACTTTTGCTTTGCTGAGACAATCCATCCCACCTCACAGGTGTGCCACATCAAGATGCTCATCAGACACCATGATTAGTGCATAGGTGTACCTTAGACTGTCCACAATAAAAGGCCACCCTGAAATGTGCAGTTTTTGCTTTATTGAGGGTCTGGGGACTCAGAACCAGTCAGTATCTGGTGTGACCACCATTTGCCTCATGCAGTGCAACACATCTTCTTCGCATAGAGTTTATCAGATTGTCAATTGTGGCCTGTGGAATGTTGGTCCACTCCTCTTCAATGGCTGTGCGAAGTTGCTGGATATTAGTGGGAACTGGTACGCGCTGTCGTATACGCCGGTCAAGCACATCCCAAACATGCTCAATGGGTGACATGTCCGGTGAGTATGCTGGCCATGCAAGAACTGGGACATTTTCAGCTTCCAAGAATTGTGTACAGATCCTTGCAACATGGGGCCGTGCATTATCTTGCTGAAACATGAGGTGATGTTCATGGATGTATGGCACAACAATGGGCCTCAGGATCTCATCACGGTATCTCTGTGCATTCAAAATGCCATCAATAAAATGCACCTGTGTTCTTCGTCCATAACAGATGCCTGCCCATACCATAACCCCACCACCACCATGGGCCACTCGATCCACAACATTGACATCAGCAAAGCGCTCACCCACACGACGCCACACACGCTGTCTGCCATCTGCCCTGAACAATGTAAACCGAGATTCATCCGTGAAGAGAACACCTCTCCAACGTGCCAGACGCCATCGAATGTGAGCATTTGCCCACTCAAGTCTGTTACGGCGACGATCTGGAGTCAGGTTAAGACCCCGATGAGGACGACGAGCATGCAGTTGAGCTTCCCTGAGACGGTTTCTGACAGTTTGTGCAGAAATTCTTTGGTTATGCAAACCAATTGTTTCAGCAGCTGTCTGAGTAGCTGGTCTCAGACGATCTTGGAGGTGAACCTGCTGGATGTGGAGGTCCTGGGCTGGTGTGGTTACACGTGGTCTGCGGTTGTGAGGCCGGTTGGATGTACTGCCATATTCTCTGAAACGCCTTTGGAGACGGCTTATGGTGGAGAAATGAACATTCAATGCCCGAGCAACAGATCTGGTTGACATTCCTGCTGTCAGCATGCCAATTGCACGCTCCCTCAATGCTTGCGCCATCTGTGGCATTTTGCTGTGAGACAAAACTGCACATTTCAGAGTGGCCTTTTATTGTGGGCAGTATAAGGTACACCTGTGCACTAATCATGGTGTCTGATGAGCATCTTGATGTGGCACACCTGTGAGGTGGGATGGATTGTCTCAGCAAATTTAGACAGATTTATGAACAATGTTTGAGAGAAATGGTAATATTGTGTATCTGGAATGAATTTTAGATCTTTGAGTCCATCTCATGACAAATGGGAGCAAAAACAAAAGTGTTGCGTTTATATTTTTGTTGAGTGTAGATATATATATATATTGATATATTGATATATAGATATTGATATTGATATTGATATTGATATGTGAGAAAGATATCACTTTGTCCACAGGGGTTGCCAGAGTTGACACAAAGTGAGAGTTACTCACTCAAGGAGCTTTAAGATGCTGATTTAGTCCAATTTAATTTTTATTTAATCTATTTTTTTTTTTTTTTTAAAGCAGTTTGCTCGGATCAAATTAGTAAAATTTAAACATCAACACTGAAAAAGAAACTGGTCAGATGTCAGGACCATGAGGTCATTTTCTGACACAAGCATCTGATCGGCTTTAAATACAAGTGGAAGAAGTATAATTGCTAGTCTAAATATTATATTTTATTATCCCCCAAACAATTGCTAAAGACTGATGATAGTCACTGATTTGAATTATTGTATTATTATTTTATATCATTATATAACATTAGATATGCAGTCATTGTTAATGAGATGTTCAGTTTTGCAGCTAGCCTATTATTAGCATTACTTAAACTGTAAACTGGCATAAACAAGAGGGACTGTCAAGGCTCTTTTTGCTCTGTGTTTTGTCAATATTGTAGAGAAAAAGGTTAACACTAATTCTCTTTGGTTCTGTGCTTTTCATTTGCAAAATTCATTAGAACTCTGGATGAATTATACAATAAAAGCCTTATATAAGGCTCCCATAAGCCACAGCTGATTGTGAGGGTAAAATAAAAGACTTGGCCTTCAAAGCTCACTTCTGTGAGTTCACTCTGCCCGCACAGTTCACAAAGAATATTCAGCAGAAGGAAATTCAGAAGGCAGCAGATGAATACTTTAATTTTACAGAGGGGAACATTTGTATGAAGAAGATTTTTTCCCCTACAGATATGACACAGAGTTCACCACAGAACATTGCGCTTGCTGTGTTATGGAATCTATCTCTGTGTTATCTGTGCTGCAGTAACCATCTAGGTCGCACCTGTGAAAGGAAAATATGCTCTTCTTCTCACATAATGTGTTGCAGGAAGGCTGACTGTGAAAGGTGTTTTTGTTACAGTGAGTCCTTGAGCAGCAAGCCTGCAGCCTTGAGATGCATCAAAGCCTCATTCAGGGCTTCAGAAAAAAACCCAATGAATTTGGCTTAACACCTGAATGTACTGGTATTCTTCCTCAATGAATATTGCAGAAAAACTCTGAATTTGTGATGAGGACACTTTTGAAAGCAAACCAAGTCACTGAAAGAAAAAGTGGATTTTATTTATTTAATGCCATTTCTTGATATAAAATTGACAAGTAGCTTATATGAATGATATAAATGATCATGCTTGCACTTGTGTTGCCTTCGATATCAATAATCAATCCATACTATAAGCTACGAGCAAAGTTGCTCTATCGGAATTTAAAGCAACAGATGATTTATCACTTTGATTATCGGCTCAATTTCAAATTTTGCCATTAGAAAAACTGTGATTCACAATATTGTCCAGCAGGTGGTGGTATATCATCAATTTACAATCGTTCATGATTTTTTTTTTTTTTTTTTTTTACAATCGTTCATGGTTGACTCTCTCTGGATACGTTTTTAAAAAAAAGGTTTTGCGGTCACTTGAATGATTTTTACATCATGTATTTCATTCATTTAAAAATAAACAATAATTATTCGACTCCATTTCCTCACTAGACAAAAGGATTTAATAGCTTACGTAACACTGTTAACGCAATAAACAGTGGGCTGATAATAAAAAAAAGTCCCTAACTTAAAGAGTCACGTGCGTTGTGATGAGAGGGAAGTATGAACAGTTCATGTCCTTGCTTTTGGGGACCTCCAAAACGCGTCATGGAAAAGATGCGGTCAATGACACAAACTCCGCCCCTCGGGGCGGCACAGTTCTCTGTCCCGCATTTTAATTGGTGTTCGATTCAGTCAGTCACAGACGGCCTCCCTAGTCCCTCCTCACTCAGTACAGCGGTGGAAGCTGATGCTTTACACACTGCCTGAATGCGGATGGTGCATGTGTGTGCATGTCAGGCTGGGGGAGAACAGGCTGCAAGTTCCAGGCAATAGTTTAGGGGGGGTTTTACGGTCTCCTATAGGGGAAAGAAACAAACTCTTTCTGAACATCTCGGCCATCATCACCTGGGACTGACTGAACTCGGTCAAGGTGAGTGCGGGT
Organism: Symphodus melops; assembly: GCF_947650265.1. Lineage (NCBI taxonomy): Eukaryota > Metazoa > Chordata > Actinopteri > Labriformes > Labridae > Symphodus > Symphodus melops. The sequence continues at coordinate 17,743,964 of NC_136695.1, read as the reverse complement.
TTTTTCTTTCGTAGTTTACATTCAGGGGGTCTTTACAAGATAATGTATATTAAAAATGTTTTAAACATTTGAGGCGTATTTGCTCTTGGAAATCTTGTCATGTTATTAAGTAATGTGCATGTTAAAGTTAAACTGCAGAGGTTGTTTTCCTGTTCTCTGAGGCAGCAGTAGCCTGCACTAGGCGACTGAAACATTTTACAGCAGTTAAATAGTAAGTTGATAGATTTTAGAGTGCTTGGTGTAAATATTCAAAGTGGAACAAGCCAACATTTAAGAATATTTATAACCTCTTTAAACACTGGGTTAAACTCTCCTTTATTAACCATTTGATGGCTTATTCATACTCTTCAGTCAGTCTCCATGGAAACTCTGAAGCCCTTTCCTCTTCCTCTAGACAAGCAGAAACAAGTTAATGAGGTTAAGTCCTCTGCATGTTTGCAAATAAAAACATTGACTCTGAAATTCTGTAAAGAAAGCTTTTAGTATAACAAGCAAAACAATCTTTACGAGTCGTAAAGATGCGCCTCTCGCTGTGTCAGACAGGATCCTTTTTCATATTGGATCTGCTCTACATCACATCTTACCTGTTTCAAGGTGTTTGAAGTCATCACAAAAGAGGATTTTTCTTTTTACATTTCACTATTCAGATGTAAAATAAAAAAGTGTATGCAATGTTCAGCACAATGCCTATGATAAAAATAAAATATAACCCTAACCCTAACCCAAGACTTCCCAGGCAGATATCTATCCTAATCCTTAAATATCAGCTTGAGTTTAAGGGATTTTGTTGAACAAGTATTACTGTGGCTCACATACAATGTTGCCATGATTTAGAGAGTCACAGTGTTATCTCAGTTTGGTTGTTGTGTCAACAGTGCGACAGAGGAGGCTTTTCACTCTGCTTGGGCTAGGCGTGTTTTGGAAAAGTGGGTGAGGCTGAATAGGGGCTACTGAGAGATCCTTTAGAAAAGCCTGTCATGAGGCACAGCTTGCCTCAGATTGGTTTTAAAGGTAAAGAAAAAACAACAACGAGAACAGTGGAGAAAATGTCAGACTTGTTGAAATAGCTCCTGTAGAGATGGTAACATGCTGCAAATCTTCCTGCTTTTTTCTATTGTCACATCTGTTTTCCCTAGTTTGGTGATTGGGACTCTTGTGGCTTCTGAGGGTTTTTGTTCCTATCACACCCAGTTCAGGGATTCTAGTCCAACATAGGAAGCCTCTGAGGGGAGGGCTCAGTAGAATTTGTGGAATGCAACATGCAGGAGAGAAAACAAAACATGCAAACAGTTGGGGGACGGGGACCTTATACCTAGCTACCTTCCTGCCTACCTATACCTAACCAGCGTCCCACCTACCAACCGACCGATCGACTGATCGACCGATCGACACATTGCTCTAGGCTCAAGTGAATAATGCAAGAAGTTAATAAATAGGACCTGCAGAACAGCTGTTGTGAGCATCTTGTGTAAATGGCAGGTGTTGCCTCTTTTTGCTGTGTTTTGGGCAATAGGCCACTATAAATAATTCACGTGGTTTCATATGTAAACAGGTGTGGTTTGACTTGAGTCATAATTCAGGAAGTTAGTTGTAACCATATTGTAACGTGTTTATTTTTTTACAATTAAAATTCAAGTTGAAAGGAACTGTTGAGCAAGAGTTACACTTGTATCAGATCAGACTGAGTTGGACTTAAACTCATTTATTTAGTGGCAGCCAGAAAGCCTAAAGGAAACACGAGGGCTGATTTCAGTTACCAGTGATGAGCATGTCGTTTTAACAAAAGACGAAACTATAGCAGATACTTTAAAAAAGCGTTAAAAAGAACCCATGTTTTTACTGAACTCCTTACATACAGTTTTGGTCAGGTGTTTGGTCAGGGCTAAATAATTATAAATATTCATCATCTTAAAGGATGCAATCTATGATGTACTCAATGGGATACTTGAACCATTGTGAATGTGGCTCCTCGTCCTTACCGCAGCTGCCGCCTGTTCCTGCATCGCTGCTATGTAGTGGCTCATAGAGATAGTAGCAGACATCCAATTTAAGCACAAGACCTTTAAAATCCCCTTTATCCATGTTAGTTTGAAATTGAAATGTACTTTTTTTGCAATTGTCGGATTTTTTTCCGATTTCCCCACAGCTGTTAGCTGCCTGTTAGCATAGCTTCCTAGCAAGATGACGGACGTTAAGTTTTGATTCTGAGAGTGAGGTCCCACCCATTTATCTGTAATATAGTATTTAGTGGGTTGAAAACATGAGGATCTAGCAATGTAGTCTCACCACCTCTAACCACAGCAGCCTCCGATGATGCAAAATGACAATTTTTGCGTCATCAGAAGCTCCTTTTCATACAAGAAATACAGAGCTTTCCCGTCTCAGGGGAAAATGAGGGTGGGTTGCACGACCATTCAAAATACTACCAGGTTTCTAATGATACAAAGCTTAATGCAAATGGGTGATTTACCCTTTAAATAATCTATTGTTTTTTTCTCATTTGCTTTGGGTCATCTTTCAAATAAGAAAAAATCGTTTCTCAAAACGTTCAGCTGCAAACCTCTGAACAATACGTTTCTCATTCACAACCAATTGGAATTTCTCATTCATTCAGGCAAATTGCATTGTCTTGTTACATGTGTGCAAAAGAGCAATTACAAATTTCAACAAATCTGCACAGAAATTGTTTGTTTATGGTTTACTGATCAGAACCGATCAATAAAACTCTTCACATATACATTTTATTTTATTTTTTGAGCCATCATAACAATTGTCCATTTAGTTATCAAATTGGTTAGACAGAAATACTCCACAAATGTACATAATATGGTATGTTTGTGGTGTCTGCTTAATTGGCAAATGATCTGACAGTAATTTTACTTTAGGAACCACATGGGTGTCATTTTGTTTCAAATCTTGACTTTACATGGAAGACTAAAGGTAGATTTTCTGTATACTGTACGTCACACATTGTTACACAAAACAGATTTATTGCACAGATGTATGGGTTCTTACTGCTGTATTGGGCAGTATGGATCAGTCCCAGTAATTTTTACCTAATCTAAATCTAAAAACCTCAGTATGATCAGTGTGAATAAAGTAACATTTAGTCTTCAATAAGCTAAAATCAACAAAGACTTAGAAGAAATCGAAATTTTTTGAAAGCAACTTTTCCAAGGTTGACTGACATGGTGACAAAAACATCCTCAAGATGAAAAAATCCAAAACATTTTAACCAGTACAAACCAGTAAAAATAACAGGCAAGCCAGCCTGCATATAGCATTAGCATGCTTAGTCATGCTAGAAGCTAATAGCTACAATTTTAATCAGTCCTGTAGTGTATTTCAATATACTATGTGGATAGTCTTTGCAGTCAGGCAGTTTATCTCTTTCTGTCCATACATGGTGGATATGAAAGACGATGCCATGTCTAAATTTATCTGCACTCCAGAGACTTAGAGATTGCTTTTTGCTGTACAGAATTGTTCTCCAGTTTTTGTCAATGGGTGTTATTTTTTATTTATTTTTTGCCTATTTTGGGGGGCCATGTCCATGTATATGTACAGTACCCTCTCAATGTCATCATCCTCTGCTTTCTGTCAAGATTTGCCACTTGATATGAAAATTGCTGTTGAGATGTTGCTGTTTCATCTTAATCAGAGGGTCGATTTTTAAGTACAGTAATCCTTAATTTTGGAGAGAAAAAGCAGAGTTGCTCTGTCACGCAAATTGCTGCAGTAAATTTCAGTGCATTCGTATTTTTTTCCCCCCACCAGTTCTTCCAGGGAGTATAGAAATAAACAGGGACTCCACTCTGCGTCCTAATGAGATGGTGTTGAGTTATGAGGCTGTTAGGATCCCCCACACTATGAACAAAAGAGGGGACCTCTGTCAGACTCGAAGCAGACCAGAGAAAAGAAGTGAGATAAAGAGAGGGAGGACGGGGTGTGGGAGGGAAGAAAGCATTTTAAGCATGTGGTAGATTAACAGGATGTGTTGTGGTGTCCTTTTTGTGTGCTTAGCCTATAGTATGTTTGGCAGTATGTGAATGAAAAGATGTCCTCTGTGGTGGGGACAATAGAAAAGAGGCTAAGTCAGCAGATATTTTAACGAAGGGTAAATAATGACTACAGAGGGCGTTAAACTAGAGAGAATTCATTGAAAGAATATTGGTCGAATTTGAAAAAAAATTTTTTGCAGTAAGGAAGTAACGATACATTTCCACACTGAAAAAAATCAATACAAATGAGGGAAATTTAAATCAATATGACATATTGATTATATACTTTACTTTGCGATACAATACTTTTTTTAACCATCCTCTAACCTTATAGTTTAATGTGTCTCATTTCAATGGGAGTGTATGCAAAGTGATCATAAAGTGGACAAGACAAAAACAGTGTGCACAAAGATTATATACCACCACCCTCAACATGATGCAGCACAAATGGTGACACTGCCAGGCTCGAGACATCAGAACTTAATGACATCCACACGGAAGCGGATTTAGAAAGCTGCGGTCGTTGACGAGTGCAGTGGTGCTTGCAGTGGTGTTTTAGAATTTGGACTGATTAAGAAGTTACAGCCAATTGTAGCGACCCAATTTTTCCAAACCATGAATGAAAGGTTCTCTAAACGGAAACAAGTGCAGTTGTTTTGTCAGCTCAGTGTCTTCTAAAAGCTTTCTGTGCTTCATTGCCAGAAACACCGGCTGTAACTCTGCTGTAAGACCTTTTCTCTGTTTCTGCTCCACAAGTTTTTATTTGAAGAAAATATTTCTATTCTAAACAAAAGTTTCTAAGGGTTTCGTTGCAAGATATAAATGCACCCTCTGCAAGAAAGATGGATGTTTTGCATTTGTCAATCATTTTTGCAATGGATTTATTTAAAACTTTTTGAGTGGAGTGTATTGTTACAGCCTGATTCCCTATTAAGAAATCATAATTGGTGTCAGCTTCTTAAATGTTAGACGTTGCTGATTTTTGCCCTTTTTTAAAAGTGATTGGTTCTGAACTGATGGTAAGCATTACACTGAGATAACTAAAAGCAGAGAGAGACTCTCCCTGCTTTAAGCCCAGCCTGCATGTGTTTTGGAGCTGCTCTCCCTAGCCTTGGCAACCTTTCATCAAAACATCTTAAGCAGATCAGGAGCAGGCGTCACCATCTGTTTGTCTCTTTCAGAGAAGGTGTCTGCACACACATTAGACGTGGGATAGCAAACATTATCCTGCTTGATCAAGAGATGTATGAATAATAGATCTCATGTGAAAATGAAGCATTTTGATCCCCTGGGCCAATGATTTCCTGTTGTTTCCAGCTAACCTGTGACATTGGTTGAACAACATATTTTCCCTGGTTCTTTCCTCGGGGAAAAGAAACTTTCTAGACAATTTTTTTTCTGTGCAATCACCCACTACTTCTGAAAACCCTTCACAGGTTGACTAGGAGTGGATTCAGAGAGACAAAATTGTTACTTCTGCTCTTCCTGTGATTGCAGCATGGTGAAGGACCTGTGGTACGCTCTGATCACTTCAGTTACAATGAATAAATCTCAAAGATATTGCTTTCATATTTCAATTGCATCCCTTTCTCTCTTCTTTTCTCCCCAGTCACTGCACACAGCTATGAGCTAATGATGCTATAGCTAATGATGCTATCGTCATTTCCTGAAGTTGCGTACAGAAAATTATGAGACACCATTGAATGCAGTATTAAGAGGGTTCAATGGTTCTGTTTGGCAATAAAGTAATTAGTTTAATCTTTATCAATGCTGCTCATTCAATAATACAGAGTTTGTGTATGAATGTATTGTCTTCCGTCACAGTTACTAGAAGCAACCTTTTGACTGAATGATTTCTAATACCAGGGGTGTATCGTCACTGTGTTGGTTAAACAGATTTTATAGTTTTTATCCTCGCAGATTATACATTTGAAGACAGTTTGTATAGCCTTTTTTCCTGTCCCAAGCAAAGGGCTGAAACAGGGCTCCGGGTGCATGATTTGTTTTGTTTTATGAAAGAAAACATAGTGCCTAATCATAAAATGGATAATTGTATTTTTACGAGTATATTTGTACTAAAAAAAACAACCAAAAAACCTGTTGCATTTTCTGGTAAAATTTTAGTATTCCAATATCACACGTCACATTATCATTGTTTTATGTTTTTTTTTTTTTACATGTTTTACATTTAGTACAGCCTAATATTGGAAGCAACCCACTGTATTCCCTGTTATTTGTCCTTTATAGACAGCCTATATTGATCTTTTTTGTCATTTTTGACCTGTTACTTTAAATATAATAAAAGATTTGGAATTTTGATTCATTAGCATTTTCGAACGCATGAGCTGGGCTTGTTATGAAATCTAGAGTAATGATAAACATATATAAGTGTTTTAGGATAATATTGTTTTTTTTGCTAATTCTTGATCCCACCCTTTCTGTTGAGCCTTTAATGTCTTTCTTAGGAAGAGTTGTTCTGCAATTCTCTAATGAAATAACAAAGACTAAGTAGCGTCACTCCAAGCAGGGTAATGCACAGATGTAATACAATTACAGTTATTAAAGTGGCAAGTGTTAGATGCAGCTAAGTGTGTCTCATTTGGTAGGGGCTATCAGAAAATTTGTAACAAGTGCCCCCCAAGCAAACATAGACAATCAAAACTAAGAGGCAGTGTTTTTTTTTTTCTTCAGGAACAATCTGTCAGTGTACTACTGTCTGGTTAACACGACACAACACAAGGTAAGGTGTTCAAGGAACCCACAGGGCATTCCTTTTGTTAAAATAAAGGCATTAGAGTAGATTGGACCTTAAAGACAGGTTTTGTCTCCAGGTGAAAATCGACTGTGATATACTTCTTTTTGGATAATTATATTTGATCAAACCTGCTGGCCAAACATCAGAGGCTTTTAATTTAGATTCAATTGAGGATGGAAATCAACCAAATTGCACTTCTGGCCTTTTAGTTGGCTGGCACGCACCATGTACAGATGATGGGAAGCAGGTGGACCGGGTTCATGTTCAACATACCTGTGGCACCTCTTCCATATGATGTTCCCCACTCTCTCTACCGACTCTATCCATTGTCCTGCCTCTACATAAAAGGCATAAAAAGTTTCAAAATAAATAAACGAAAAAAACAACAAAATATAATCATCAATTTTTATTTATTTAGTCCTTGATGTGGCCACTTTCATGGCTTGAAATTAGGAATGATCTTCATCTGTCAGGGCAGTCTTTTCAGATAAAATGTTGTTTGAAATGTTCTGTTTTAAGGGTTATCTTAAAGGGATACTTCATCCATTTGCATGAAGCTTTGTATCATTAGAAACATGGTAGCAGTGTTGAATGGTTTTGAGTCCAGCCCTCATTTTACCCTGAGACGAGAATTTTTTTTTTCTTTGCCTGGAAGTTTTCTTCATGTAATGCAATATGACGATTTTTGCATCACATGAAGAAAACTTTCAAGCAAAGAAAAACACATTTTTGCAAATGGGTGAAGTATCCCTTTAATATCATTATAACAGCTTGATCAAGTCGAAAGTTGACTTGTTGCCTCTCTTGAGCAGCTTTAGAGGGAAAGTGTTTTATGGTTTGTAAGCTCCAACATTTTTTTTCACTCCTAAAAGAAGTCTACTAGTCACTACTTTCACTTCCTGTTTCCGGCTGGTGGGAGGCGGTTTAAAGTCTTTTCTAAACGAATTTCTCGAATGACTGTGGTGCATCAGTGTGTGCTGTCATTTTCATAAAAATAAGAAAGCTTCACAGTGGGAGATAAACCATGCAACATTTACTCTGATGAGTCACATCCTAATGATCCCTGAAAGACTGTCAGGCTTTACAGCTCTTTGGCAGACTCTTGAGTCAGTGGAAGGACAGAAGAACATCTGCAACATGAACTGCACAATGTAATAGAGGGCTTTCAGCCTTTGTAAACACATTAGTTCAGCTCAAAAGGACATTAAACCATCTGTAACTTCAACCATGATCTATAGCTGCACTAGGATTTGATGACAGTTCTCTGGTACGCCTGAAACAGCTAAAACTATCAGTTTCTGTTTCATAAGGGAGGATATGAAATTTAAAAAGCAGAAATGTTGCCATCTGCTAAGATGTTTTTGTCTACAACATACAGACACGTAAAGTTAATGTGCAAAAAGATACATTTAACTCTTACCTCCACAGAGTATGTAATATATATTTACCTCAGTGTAGGATAACAGAAGTTACTGTCTGATATGTACGAAACTGTGTGGAAGGTTGTTGGACCTGATCTATACAGTATCTGTGATCTATACACATCTATATATCATACAGAGGTCTTCTTAAAATGTAAAAAGCAGGATAAATGTCAGTTTCTCATCTAAAGCTTCATCTCTAAAAGACTTTTCACCGTCGTCTGACATTGTTCCACTAAACTTTTAATATCATGCTACCCTCATTCATGTGAGCTCCGACACGAGGAGTCATGAAGAAGCGGTGTGGTGAGTCAGATTGCCAGGGAAAAGTGAGAAGTCTGAAGTGGTGTTGTATCCGATGAAAAGCTGTCTGTTAATGTGAAGGGGCACCCCGAATGAATCATGGAAGAAGTATTGGATACATCCTGTAGATAGATTTACACGAGGACTGTCAAACATACATTTGAAAATACTCTATAGGATAATATATATATGTGTGTGTGTGTGTGTGTGTGTGTGTATGTGTGTGTGTGTGTGTGTTATAACTTTTGACTCATAAACTGAACTGTCAAACTAGACAATCAGAGCTGCAGCAGTGTTGTTTTTTTTCCATTACTGTGACTACAGGGAAACACTGCAGAGGCTTATACGTGGTGCATCTAAAGGAACTAAAAACATATGATTAAGCTTGTTTAAAACCCTGATAAATTGTGATTGGCTGGTTAATGCTGACAGCCCTTCCTGTCATGGTCTTGTAAATTGCGTTGCAGACACATTTGAGGTAACAAAAAACGCACTACGTTTGCTTTCCTGCTGATGGGCTGGACTTTTTGTTTTCCTGGCGTTGATCTATTGTTGTGGCATTTATTGCAGCATAGTCTGTCAGTGTAAACCTGAAGTCCACACACACAGCAGTGGTGTAGGCGGGGCTGAAGGAGGGAGGTTTCAGATAGCTACATGCCTTTGTCTCTTCTACTCAAACGCCTATGGCCATTATGCAGCACAACGTGTGTGGATGCAGAGCAGGTAATGTGATTAACCTTGCTGCTGCCTCAGAGTGGTTGTCAACGAATGGCATGTCTCATTGAGTTGAAGCTATCAGGAGATGCTGTGGGTGTGACCATCTACTGGTTTTTATTTTTAGAAAGAAAATTGTTCATAAAAAAACTACGAGGTCAACTTTATTCATTTTTCAAGGGTTTATAACCTCATGTCACAGTTATTGTGAATTGATTATTGCATTGTTAATGATGTTATTGTTGATAACGTATCTTTTGGCCCTTGGTATCTTAGTATCAGAAACTGTTTTTCCAGTTTATCGATTAAATGATTTATAGATTAATTGAATAAATCCCAGATTGATCTTTTGTTAAAGAGAATAATATGTTGTAGCCCTAGATTAGATATCACTGTTATTACTTTGTTTGGAATGTCATTTGACACATCTAGATGTAAATGCACAAAATAAATCATGTTTAAACATCTTGCCTAATGCTTCTCCAAATGCATTAGGCAAGATTTTTGAACATTATTTTTTTGATGGCTTCGCCTGTTAGACTCATGCAGTGAATCTAATAACACAAAAACTCAGCTCCATCTCCACCTTTTCCATGTGTGTCATTATGATTTACACAAACACATCTTGCCTGGTTGGGAATTTCCACTCTAGACATACTGTCGCTCACAATGCATTAGTGTAATGTGGCTCTGTTTGCTGACGTGGTAGAACAGCCACATAATGTTAATTAATTTGTATGAATTGTGGCAGCAGACTTGAGATTGCCATTTCTTAACGAGGCTTAAATATTTTCACACTCAATGGAAGTGATGATATTGTGGGTTTTTTTATACGACGTCACTGCTTGTCTTCATCAGCTGTCACTCAGTGACAACTCTTCAAAACTTGAGCTTCACATAGAGCTTATATTCACCTAGTGTAACCATTATGTACACTGCAATAATGTTAACTTACCAAGTGGGCTTTTCTCATTTCTAGCGACAAATATCTATCAGCGATATAAGTCACATTTATCAGTCCAGATAAACATCAAACAACAACAAACAATATTACAAGCAAAAATAAGGCCTGGCTGAATGGCTTTTAATGAGTAAAAATAGCTGCAAGTGTAATTGCTAAAATGAACTGAATTTTCTTGAAAGAATATCCAATACAACCTAACCCTACTCTCTACTCCCTACTCCCTACAACCTAACTCACTATTTCTAAAGGAAATGTTATAGTTTAAAGTCAATGCCATGTGCCTTATTGCAGGTATACAGTCAACACTGGGATCAAATATATTGACCTATTTTTTAAATTCAAATTAAGGATTTGTTAAACCTGTCAAATTTTCCGAACATTATGAGAAATGAGTTATTGTTTTTATGTTATGAACACTTGCAATACATTAAAGCATGTGCAAACTTCAGGTCCCTTTTTTCCGAGGTGAGGAGCAATATTACCTTCTTGATTGGTTGTTCTTTTTACTACATTTAAACACCTTTAAAACAATTATACTTTTAATACATTTTACTGATTGTGGTTCTTTACTTTCCGTTAGTAAACATCATATAGATTGTTGCTTGGGCAGCATTAACTTAGTTTTCGATACTTTAGGTCTGACTACATCTTCAATCTCTGAATATACATCACGTAGCTGCTTCAGATAAATATGGTCCTTTAATGATGACAATCTGTCTCTCTTTCTGTAAGTGGAATATTAGATATTAATGATTCAAAGCTGCAGTGTCTTCACTTTTAGATGCAAAATTTATGTTCTCTTCACTTGTCCATTTCACTTAGTTTATTTTGCTGAGAATATTTCTGGGTAGCTTTTCTCAATGCATGCAATATTGTGCTTCACCCACGTGGGAAAAGGAATCCATCCTTATGCATTTTTCAGTGAGATGAGCTAAATGGCTTTTAAAGGGCTCGACACTTAAACCCCAACCCCTTAATCTCCACCCTTTCTTCTCTCAGCAGAGGAATGTGCCTGGCACTCAAGTCATAGCCTGCACAGGCCAGTCTGCAGCAAGATGGGCTCAGAGGAGCGCAGTTCAGCAATGTCACAGAAGATATCTTCAGTGTCACGCAGCAACAGCAGCTCCTCGTCCAAACATGACAGTCGACAGGTAACACACACACACACACACACACACACACACTTCTGCAGTGGACCTATCAGGACTTGTTGCAGTCCTACACCTGTGTCTCCATCATGCATTTTTGTTGCTTTTAAAAGTCTTTGTCATCACATTGCATTTACAAATATTTTCCCTTGTCCCCAAGTTCAAAATGTTGGTCTCTCCACATTCTTATTATTTCATAAAACATTAGCACAGCAACTGCCAGTCCACAGGGATTCCTCTGTGTCTTGGGAGGAGAAGGAACTAACAGTAAATGCCTCACCACACAAACTTCTGCCGATAGATGATTGTGGTTTCATCAGATGATCTAGCTCCCATGGCTATGTATAAATGCAAGCCTGATGAAAAAAAATGTTTACGCTTCTCTTCGCATTTTATTACATCAGCAGCAAGGACAGAGAAAGCTGCGTGCACAAGTCAGACTTTTCTTACAGAGAATGTCCACCACTGTCTCAGTCTCAGACGCCTGCAGCAAAAAATGTAAAGAGCAGTTTAATTGCTTAGTTTCGCAACAGTTTCCCATATAACTGACTAACTTTTTATAAATTTTACTTTAGCTTTTCCGTTTGTAAAAAAAACAATAGCATCTCTCTTTAGTTCTGCCAACACTATACACAAAAACAAGAAATCCATTGGTGCAGTTGTGCAATCGGCCAGCCGAAAATATTGGCCGATATTACCGTATAAAATGACAATTGGTGTCAACTAATTTTATTGCTGTTACAAGGCCAAATAATAGATTTATTCACCAGTAAAATAGCTTTTTAATTGAGTTTAATTGCATTAAACTAGAAGAACGCGCTCGCCTGAGTGTCAACCCGTGACAAATGTAACCACAAATGTTTGATAACTGCATTTGAGGGATCAACAGAATACATTTGTATAACTTTATCTATCTCTATAGATAGAACATAGTTCTAAATAACATTAGCCAATTTATCAGTAATAATTTTTTTCCTTTACCATATCGATATGGGCCCCAAAAATCCCATATCAGTCTCCCTGCATCTAATCTAATATAGCACTCAAATAACATCGAGCTACATGAAATAAATGTCTTTTTTTCCATGTTGGACCTGGGTAATGAGGCACTGGTTGATGTATATAGTTTCACATTGTGGAAGGATATGACTCAGTCTTTGCAAAAACTGTCTGCAAGCTTCAGCAAAACATACATCTAATTGGATTTGGGTAGCATTTTTATTTTGTGATAGCCACCCCTGTAAACATGTTTCCTGGTGTGTAATGCCACTGAGTCTGACTCTGAGTGTTTCTTGTGACCTTGAAGAAAAGTGCCCGGGCAGTGTATGACAATGACTCACTGTGTGACTGTGTCCAAGGGAACTGTCATGAGTTCTCAGGGAAAGAGATCCAACAAGCTCCGCCCTCTCCATCCACCAACCTACCATCAAAATAATCATTTGTTTCAGAGAGTCTCACCTCTAGCTGTCCATCCTCTCTGACTGATCCTGTTTGTTTTCCTTGAACTGTTGTAATGTAAGCTGGAACAGTCACGGACACTCCTAACACAAACACAGATCCAACTCACTGCACAACCCTGTGTTGAGCTTGGATTTCTGTTTTTGGTTTTTTTTGTCTCAGTAGAATTAAAGTATAATCTTAAAACACTGCATTACTTGCCTTGTAGATTAATAAAATAGAAGCAGCTGCACCTTTTGTGATCATTTCTATCATCAATTCATTCGTCTTTAGTGGAAAAAAAGTTGCAAAATATGCCCCTCATCACATCAATGTATGGTGTCTTTGTCCATTTAAGTAATACTAAACTGCATTCACATTGACATATAACAGACATAAGCAGCTAGGCCTTTTGTTTTAATAATTGGAACCAGTAAATGTTTGCTTTTGTAGTCCACAAATGACTCCAGAGGTTTAAAATTTAAAATTTAGTGATTAGTGAATTTAAAAATGCTCTTCCTTTAATGTAGGTCACTCTTAAGAAAAGATTTCATCCCATTTCATTTTCTCCTGGTTCCAGGATTTCTGATGCCACACCAGAATAGATGCACAGTGTCCATACATGTTTTGATACCACAGCAACAAAAATACAATGTTATCAATGCATTGTTGTCATTAACTTCAATTGCTAGAAAAGACTCCTGAACACAGTCTGCATTGGCAACATTTGGTACTACTGAAATGCTTTGACTGTCATCTCATCTGCTCTCTGTCTATTTATAACATAAATGTAACTTTTGCTTCTTTATGAAACGCTTCAAAGACTTGAAAAACATTTGACCATTTGATCACAGTGGATCACTTTCTTTCCCCCACTACAGCCTTTAATTAAAAAAAAAGGGGAAAAAAAGAAAAACAAAGAAAAGGAAATTCTGTTGTTATTTGAAAGGTTCATACTTTTTGGTTCTGTAAATGTTTTGTAGAGTTTTAAAACATGTGCTATCGAAATCATCATGGTGTTGGAAATTTTGACAACCTCAATCCCATCAGAGTTTGGGTAAACAGATGAACAATAAACACTTTCTTGGTTTAATTCCACATTGGCTGCTTTCTACATAGCCCCCAAACAAAAATGTGACCAGAACACTGTAAACTAAACATTTTAATGTGACTCAATTTCACGATGCATTGCATCCAAAAATATTGCATTCTAACATATTTTTGAGGCACACCCACAGTGAAATCCTCTAAAGAATGCATTCTAGTCAGTTATGTGGCTTCTTTCGAAATCATAAATCATTTTTTCTCCCCCCTCACAAAAAGGTTGAAAAGTTACGATCTTCTAACATGAGGTCTTTGAAAACCTCAAGGGCAACACAAGACAATATACAATGATTTAACTGTTGATAAACAGTACTGGTGATCGCTAGTAAACTGAACTGTGTGTATATGTATTTGGTTATAGATTTTAAATGTTGACTTGGTGTATGTTCTGTTTATTATACAAATGTATTCACTAAATGTTTGTGATATGTAACTGAAATACACTTAAAACCAAATAAACAACATTTATATTTATTTGAATGCTGTTTATGTTTTTGGACTAAAATTCCTACCAGGAAGGTACATGCTGATCTGGTTTGGTGTATGATGAAATATCATCTAAATCTCTGTATTTGGAGGGATTTATATTTGAGCGCTCTAAACTCAGTCAGGAAATGATTATTGTGAAGAGTGGGATTAAAACAGTAAGATAATTTTGTAATGTGACTGTGAGGTGAAAGCGATCTGTAAAGCCTAACACAGTTCATCGAACCTGTCAGGGCTGCATTTTTCCTCTCAGCTGACATCACATAAAAAGCAAAATATTACAAAATGCTTTTCACTCCTAGCATTTTTTTATTTCATTTTACTGCATGTTACTACATTTCCCTGCAACTTTGATCTACACTAGTTGACTGTCTGGAAACCTCATCTCCCTCATCTCCTCTGTCTGTTCTCTGCCCACAGGACAGCTGGGAAATAGTGGAGGGCCTGCGTGGAGGCTTCAGCTCTGTCCTGGAGCCACAGAAACAGGAGGGCTATCTGCTAAAAAAGAGAAAATGGCCCATGAAAGGCTGGCATAAGGTATAACCCAACACATGTGAGGTCCTTAAATGACCCATATTACCTTACCCGACTCATCCGTCACATTGACAGTCTTCAACATTTATTTTCGGACTTACATGACAGCTGAACATCACCTTCATTTTCTGGTTGTACCTTAAGCTTTCCAGCTTCTCTTTTACAGAAAAAAAAACTGCTGACATGACTCAGTGTGTGTTTTAAACTAATTGAATGATCTTATTGTGGAGATGGTTTCGCCCACAGAGGAGTCATATGTGGCATGTGTCAGTGTCTGTTCATGCTCGGCCTAAAAGCTTTCACTGGGATGATAGACTCGAGACATCTTGGTGTTCCTCTCAGATGCATTAGCTGATGGCCTGTTGGTTAATAGAGCTGTATGGATTTAGTATTGACTTACAGTCAGAGCGTTGTACTTTCAACAGTCAGATTCTGGTGATGTACAGTCAGAGCAGCCGGAATCACATTTACAGAGAGAGTGCAGAAGAAGCATTGCAACAGGGTGATTGTAATAATGGAAGACACAATGCTTGGGTGACAAACATCTCAGTGCATGAGACATTAACAACATATATCAAGATGCATGTCATGATAACTGAGTCATACCCGTGACTTTAAAGATGTTGTCAGGGATGTTGCATATCACTCCAACTATTTCTCATTCCTCTGTTGTCCTCCCTTATGCCTGCAGAGATACTTTTTCCTGGACAAGGGCATCCTGAAATATGGAAAGTGCAGTACTGATGTGAGTACAAAAGCCTGTAGCCTGCAAACCGTGTCGTCTTTTCAGTTACAGAGGATTACACAAAAAATACTCTTGCTGTACTGCTCCTGTGTTTTCCCAGAATATGTATCTGTGTCTGTAGTAACAAAAGGTCCTAAAATCCTCACAGTCTCATTGTCTTGGCTTTATACACATCACAATATAATTCACTTTTGCTTTGCATCTATTTTGCGCCCTCTGTGGACAAAGCCCTCTCTACTACAAATCCCAAAGTGCTTCAGAATTAAGAAAACATGATCATAGATATAAAAGCCAAGACAAATGTAGATACATGAGTAAATATCGTGTAAAATCTGCTTTGTGTTAAAAGTCAAATGTATCATTGTACCACAGTCTTTTTTCCTTTGGTAGGCCATAGAGCTATCAGTTTTCATTTGAATACCAGATAAAAAAAAACTCCTCAGTGGATCTTTTTGGGAATCCTGTTGCGTTGTTATTGTCAATAGTCGGATCTAATGTGTGCTGACTTTTGCAGATTGAGAAAGGGAAACTGCATGGCTGCATTGACGTAGGTCTCTCCGTCATGGCAATTAAGAAGAAATCCAAATGCATCGATCTGGATGCAGAGGAACACATCTATCACCTAAAGGTAAAATGCAATTCCAATGTATGTCATTCATTTTTCGCAGTTTTAACAAATTGAAGTAAAAATGTATTCCCTTTTGATTCCTGCGATGCTAACATTATATCGACTTTAAAATGACCTTATGAGCTGTGTATGTGAGTAAGCCAGGGTTGCAGTAGCTGCGTGTTTTTCCACCTTCACGCCTCCTTCTTGTCCTTGTGTTGGTTACTGACTGTGGTATCTGCTCTGCAGATTAAGTCACCGGAGCTGTTTGATGAATGGGTGTCTAAGCTACGTCACCATCGTCTCTACCGGCAAAATGAGATTGCCATGTACTCTAACGAGAAGTCCTTCTATTATCCCCACTACCCCTCCCCCAACTCACCAGGCATGCCTGAGAGTGCCTCCGTCAGAAAGGTATACCTGTCCAACACACTGCGTACTGTTAATGAAAACTATGCAGTGTTGACATTGCTTTCTTTCTTGATGCTTCCTGCTGTGTTTCTGTTCATGAATGTCAATGACTTTATCTACACTATCTACTAATGTCAAAGCCCCGTGACAGCAGAGTATTTTAAAGGAAGCAAATTATTATTGTGCTGACCTGGGTCTGCTTGCGGTTTCAGTGCATAGCTGTACGAAGGCAGTCCACTGTGCCTTCAGCAGGAGCCTTCCCTTTAAGCTGCAGCAGCCAGGCCAAGGTCACCGCATGGCTGCAGTCGTCGAATGATATGGACAAGTGCTCAAAAGGTAAGATGATAGAGCTGTCACTTGAGATTTTCCGAATTTTTTTAACACGCTTAAAGCACTGATGTCCTTATAATTTCTAATTTTTGATTATGTGTTAACATTTGCTGATAATTGCTTTGCTGTTACAACTGATATTTCCCTCTAGAAATCCATTGAGGTGCTTACTTTGTGTTAATTAAATCTCCTGTGAGGAATTTTCAAATTGTGTTGATTTTGGCGCCGAAGCAGTACCTTCTATTGATTTGCTGATTTGTCCTTTACATCAAGGTGTTTTCTAACACATCTCATCATGCCTTCTATGTAAAAGTTCATTGTGAATATTCACTGTGAAAAATGTAACAGTGCTGCCTCTTCAGTGTGCTGTAAATCACCTTATCTGACAGCTACCCTGCAGCAATGATTTCAGGCATAATACAAAACCTCTATAGAAATCATTAATCGTGTGGCTGAAAGTATTGTTTGCTTTTAAAGCTCATAAAGAGGCCTTATAATACTTTTCAGTCAATTTGATAACCAGCTAAAAACTCCTCGCAGGAGCTTTAAGTTAGAATATCTATCTTTTTTCTGTTTGTAAAAGTAAGACATCTTTAATTGAAGTTGGATTTGAACCATCTGAAAAATGACAAAATGTGTAAATAAATTGTTTGCTACCGGTCAGTTGAGGATTGTTTACATTGACATCACTAATGGAAGTGAGAAAGGCAGGAGCTCTAGCCTTCTTTCTTTTTCATTGAACATGATATGCCTTAGCAGCGTTGTGTAAATCCATAAAGGTTTGAGGTTGATGGATCTTGGACAAACCATCAAATGCTAATTTGTGCAGACAGCTCATTTTTATCTAATCTTTTTATCTGTAACAAAGTCATAACATTCAAATCAATGTGGCTCTTTTCTCTGCAAAGATTTGTCGGTCTGTGAAGGCCATCTGCTGGAGCTCAACCACCTGCTTCAAAGTATGGAGATCCTTCACCGCACCTATTCTGCTCCATCAATCCAAGCGTTGCAGGTCAAAACTTTACTTCTAAAAGCTTTAACCTTAGTTTTGAAAGCACGTTTGTTCATCATCATTTGAGATACTCTTTCAGACTCTTGCTAGTGCATTTCATTTCTATTTATATCCAAAACACGAGTCAACACATAATTTTATGCACGAGAGCTTTTCTTGTTTTGTCTTTTATGCCTTCTCTCCACTGACTTCTTTTGTTAACCTCCAGTCAGTTGCTACTTTAAATAGACTCATCGTTCTGAAAGTATGTTCTATAAAAAGCTTGTCCGAAAATAAAACTACACTCTCCCATTTACTATGTTCCCTAGGCATCAACGTATGACAGCCCAAAGAAGGAAAAGAGACTTCCAAAGAAATGGCTCACTAAAAACTACAACAAAGATGTCAAAACAACTCTGCAGGTAATCACATGAAAATGAAGGTGGCTCATTCTTGATCTTTTTTTGTTAATGTCTCTCCAAGCTGTACTCATCCAACTTTACTGCAGGTACCCAGCTGCATCTCCTCTGGCTCTATTCGCCTTCATGCCTCTAACCCAAACCTCTCCAGCGCCACAATGGGCAACGACAAGATCGACACCGAATCCCTGGATTCCACTTTTGATGTGGCTAAGCTGCAGGAGGACTTCTGCCGTGTTGCCACTAATTGTGGGTCAAACGTTTTGAGCTTACAACCAATACTCTGTTAAGGATTTCTTGCCAATTCCATACAAGATGTTCTTACCAACTGATAGAGCTATTTTTCTGAAACCTCACTTGTTTACTTTTCTGAAATTGGTGTGCCTGCTGTTTAATTTGAATGTACAATAGTTTTGAGATGGTGTTTTGTTTAACAAAAATGAAAATGAGATTTGTGTAAACGTAGCAGCTGCTAATATATTGATGAAGTCATTTTTCATTCATTAGGATTCTGAGGAAGCTTCTTGCAGTTCCTCTAGCTTTTGGAACTGCTTCACCTTTTTGAGTGAATTGTTTACAATTACTTGCACACAAAGCTAGGACAGTTTGGTTCGGGATTAGTTTTTGCCACTTGAGCCATAGAGAGAGAGAGAGAGAGAGAGAGAGATTTATATTGATGCTCCACATAGCATAATGAGAATGATTGCAGCACAGAATGATAACTTATTAACAAAAGCTTTGTGTTTAGCGCTTTTAAAAACAGGGGTTTACAAAGTGCTTTGATGCCTGCAGAGGCATACACAAGAACGTGATTCTGAGACTACATTGTATGCAAATTTGATTTGCAGTATGCAGCTCCTCAACTTCTGCTCCTCTTGTTTCTGCAGTGCATGCGACCATGACATCTGCCCTGAGTTCACTAACATCTGAGCGAGAGAGACTAAAACAATGTCTGGACCATGAAACATGTCCCCCTACCTCCCCGCAGGTTGTTGGTTTAAAGAACGCACTGTCATCAGTAAGTGAAAAAAATCCACAAGCATACATATAAGCTGTTCTCACAGATTCAATCATGAACATTTTCTAGAAAATTTCAGGACAGGCTGCCCCTGAAATCTTCTTTGAGTTGATTATTTCCACACAAGTTCTCCCTGTCTGATGGGAGACTGGGGGCCGTAATCAATAGCCAAAGACACAGCATTAAAAAATGTTTTGCAGATATCCAAGATTGCTGACGAAGTGACAGGGTCAGAAACTATAATGATAGTATTTTACTTTGTATCAATGCTACTTGAAAAAGGACATATTCACAGTATAAACCAACAAGTTTAGAAGACTATGCTGGCGATAACAAAAAGTATGAAGCAGCATCATTTGATGCATGATGAGTGCACCAGTCACGTGATATAAAAGTCCTCATTCACTTCTGGGGAATTTTCCTGAACATTTCCTGCTGCACTCACACATCAGCTCATACTAACTTCATGCTGAAACGTTACTCGGGGGATTAGCCGGAAGGATATGGATAGAACCAGGGTGAGAAATGTGGATGTTAGTGTTCAGACACACAGCTTTATGCAGAAGTTTCTTGCATGAAAACACCAGCACATGTGCACACACACTAAAATGTTATCTGTCAATAAGCACTTTACACCCCTCTCAGATGTCGTGTCCTCCCACACCACTCATCAGGTGTGACACATCGACGAGCCTTTAAGAGGGATTACTGCCTGCTCGTGTCTGCCCACCAGAACGAAAACTCGTTCAACGGTCGTGTTTCCTGTGGCTGCTGCATCCCACTCAGATGGCATTTTTTACTTTCTGTTTTCCGGTTACACACAGTCATTTCCTTGCTGACTTCTGTTACCGCTTTACAACTCATGTGCGCTTCATGCACATTATTCAACACTTTAAAATAACCTGATAGGTGTTAGCTTTCCTTCCTGATTACATAGCTTCGACCTCACATGGAGTCTAAAATGGGTGAGTGTTGTAGTTTGGACTCTTGTTGCTTTCTGTCACATGTCTGCGGTGGCAACACATGGCTCCATTTTTTTTAAGAGGTTAAAAGTATGGAGGACTTTGTCCAAGCTTAATTTGTTAGGTTTGTGGTATAAACAGTGTGTAATACTGGTTGCTTCTCCAGGCTTTAGCCCAGAACTCTGAGCTGAGAGAGCGCCTGGGCAAGATTCATGCTGAGTCCAACATCGTAGAACCCACACTTATAAATCTCACTGGCCCTTTGCAGGTGGGTTGCAGGAATGCAGTCACTCTGCTACCTTCCCCCACACCATCATGATGGTTATAATTGTCCGTCTTTATTTTCATCCCACCTACAATTTGCCACAGAATGAATGAGCTGTCCTTCCTTTCTCATCCAGATGCTTTCCTCCCCATATTTGACTCACTTTGATTTATAATGACCAAAGAAAGAGTCAATAAATCTATTTCAATTTACACCTCTCAAACACTTATGTTTTTGCTATGAGGTAGGGCTCCCTCTCAGTTATTTGCTGTGCCTCACTATCTCACAGCTCAAGAAGAGGACTTCTAACCACCTGACATATTATTGTCTCATAAGGAAGCTCTTTGCTCACCTAATCCGATTTAGTGACCAGAGAGTGTGAGCTGATCTGCTCAATTGTCCTCTTGGAAACTGGGTATACACAGTGCAGAGATAATGCACCTCCACTGAGATTATCTCCGGGGTAATTAATAAGTGCTGGTTGGAACAAAGGGTAGAGGGACATGCTCACTTGCATGTGTGGTTTTGTGGAAAATACCTAATCAGTACAACACACCAAATTTCATTTTGGTGTGTTTTTTTTCTGAAGGATTTTTTGAATGCTTTGATTTCATTTTGAATGTGCACCTTGTTTTACATGACCACCACCAACAACAACAACATATCTAGAGTTTGTGCACACTTGTTGCATGCTTGCACTTCTGACTGACTATTCATAAATCATGCAGTGGCATATTGAAATACAGTCTAAATCTAAGTTGATGTACACTTATTATTCTGAATGTGTTTTTTTGTCTTGCTTTTTTTTTAATTGGACGACATCTGAAACAAAACCCGTTTTTATTCTAAATTTTAGAAGTTCAGCATACTTAAGGTGTATTTATGTTATTCTTATTTCATATTATGATATTAAATATTATATTATTTCTATATATATAAGAGAACAAGTGTGAATCTTTCAACTCAGTTGTCTATATTTTTAAGCTCATCTCAAAGTGAAATGAAAGAACAGTGTAGTTTTGAATGTTTTATCGATGACTGTATTTCAATATATTGATAATCTAATTATTGATAAATGTCCAGTTTTGTGTGTTGTGATGGTCTCATCATCCCACAATCATATTATACTCTGAATTGCCCTGTCATTTCCACCCAACCTAACTGTCACAGTGTTGCCCTTCTCTTGTTCTCGATGATAGCTGTGGACTCTGTGTCTCTTAGAAACAAGACTGCGTGGACGAATCCCATCCTCTCGTACACCAAGTGTCCAATGAGAGCAGAGCTTCAATCACAGAGTCTTTGTCTGAGTTCTTTGATGCCCACGAGGTTCTGTTGTCTGCCAGTTCATCTGAAAATGAGGTACGTGTGACAGGTAAACTGTCACTACTAGAGTTTTTACTGATGTTACTGTAAAATACGTCTCCATCTCTGTTGTACCAAATTGAAGCTGAAATCTCCAGCAAAGGGCGTTGACATATTGTGCCGTCGACACCACTTGGTGCCAAGATGTGCCGAAGGGATCTGGCTGGTGGAGCCACAGAAATGACTCAACACCTTGTTCACTAACTTTTTTATGTTTCCCCTTGTTGTTCCTTTTCTGCTCTGCTTCTCTGGTGAAAAACCCTTTAGGAGGCAAACTTGTTAACAAAGCCTTCAGTCATGACACCACAGCCGCTCTTTTTGCATCAAATCTGTTTGCATTAAAAATCTAATTAAAACTAAACTACTCAGATAAATGAATACTAGGACATAAATCAGCATAAGAACTAACTATGATGAAAGAAAGTGTAACGTTTGCTCCATGTTCCATCTGTTAACATGGAAGAGGAGGATTTTTTTACCTATACTGCAACCAATGAGCAGGGGAGCTCCAAATCTTTGGGCTTCCTTTTTAAGGGGTTTTGCACTGTCCAGTCTTTACTGTTTAAAGTCTATTAATAACTAGGAATCAGTCGGTAGATTAAACTTACAGTAAGTTTGGAATATGTGGTCAGTTTTGTCTAAAAAAAGAAAAGTACAACTTAAGATACCACCCCTTATATATTAACATTGAATCTACGGATTGTTTTAAACTTTGAAGCATTATGACAATTGTTGAAACATTCTTTTACCAAGATGATATGCTTTCTCTCTTAGGAGCAAGTTGAAGTCTTAATACTACATTTTGTAATAGATGGGTGTTGCATAAGTCTGCAACATGCCTGCTCATATAGCAGCGGGAGCAAAAGCAAAGTAAAAATGAAATTACTTTCTTCTATAAATACAGTAAGTAGAAAGTAGAAGTGCAAATTTGCCACCAGCCCCTATGGGACAGTTTATCTCAAACCCATTAGATCTTCTGCTGATGTGACAGGCTTTTTAAAGAGACCTGACCAATTCTGTCTGGTTTTAAGGTATTAAAGTATTTGATGTTTTTTTTTTTTTTTTTTTAGGCATCGGAGGATGACTCAAATATAAGTGACATTAGTGACAACATTTCCATTGACAACTTCAGCAATGAGACAGAATGTGAGAGACCAAACTCAGGTAAGCTTTGGAGATATGGACATTTTCACCCAAGCTTATCAGAATCACAATCATATAGCTAGTTGTTTGGATTGTCTTACCTCCTGTAACATCTTCTTACAGGCTCTGTGGAAGATGACGCAATCATTTGTCAGCGTAGGTCCTGTCTGCCCTCACCCTGCCCCAACAACAGCACCATCAGCCTGTGGAACATCCTGAGGAACAATATTGGCAAAGACCTTTCTAAAGTGGCCATGCCTGTCCAACTTAATGAGCCACTCAACACCCTGCAGAGATTGTGTGAGGAGCTGGAGTACAGTGAACTTCTCGACAGGGCTGCCAACACACATGACCCCTTTGAACGTATGGTAGGATGGCAGTTTACTGATTAACATGTAATATGTACATGTTAAATGATATAAATTGGGTGTTAGGGTTTCACACAGCGAAAGGAAGAATGTTTATCTTAGTTTCCTCAATTTATTTAATGACTTATTTACTTGTTTTGAAAAACCCTCCTACTCTAATTTAAATAGAGTTACTGAGGAAATGAAGCATGAATCAGGAGTCAGGAGCGTATAACTTAGCTTAGCAATAGAACTTGAAACAGGGCAGCATAGCTACTTCTATTGTTGACGTTACTTTTGCAGGCCATTTGACTAGTTGGCATGTTTGATCATGTTAGTTTAGATTGAAAACAAGCAGATTTTAAATCAATGAAAAGATCCACGCTAACTGGCAATTTGTTGTCTCGGTCTCTAAAATATTAGAACTCTTGCTCCAGCTCCTAGACTGTACTTTAAAATGGACAGAGCAACACATTGATTTTGGCTGTCACCATCTTGTTCTTTGTAGCAAGAAGTGGCCATATTGGGACAAGTTGGTGGCTGAATTGGAGTCAGGGTTAGTCACATAGTGCTTTTGTTATTCTGGGGATAGTGCACCATAAATGGTATTTATTGAGACAGAAAAATAGAAAATGTGGAATGATTGGACTTAAACTTAACTGAAAGATGGGTTGAGGCATACGTATGAATAGAAACGACACTTAAATTTCACTTGCCAAAAATACTGAAGAACGACTTATTGGATTGGATTGGATACAGAGAGCCATACTACTTGTGCAATATTTGCATGAAACATTCCGAGAAGAGACAAATACCACAGACACATCAAATATTGCAGTTCAGTGGCTGGAATTAGGTGAGGGGACAACTAGCAGTCCCTCAGAGCAACCTGTCCCCCACATTTCTATAACTTTAAGTTTTAAGAAATAGATATAATTAAAGGGGTTAAGATTCATGTCAGTTGTCATGTTTGGGAATTGTGTGACCAATGCTTAACAGCCTTCAACAAAACTGTCTGCTGTTAAGTTTTTCATTTGAATAATGGGATATATGGGGATTTACTCTTTTATGAAGCCACTTAAGAAAAAGCCATTTGCAATGCTTCCTAATTAACTCAATCTTTCTTTAACCCTGGCGGTTGCTGTTTGCTTGAACTTTTACCTAGCACAAATGATGCTAATTTTGTAAATGATCATTCTTGACAAGAAAGCAAATTGGGGTGTAGTGTATATAATATGTTGAAAGGGTTAATTGATACACTACAATAATGTTTTACAAGCACTACTTGACAACCATTGCAGGCTAATGCACTTCTAAGTGGCTATAGAGTAAGGAATCGATCAGCTTGCTGGCAGAGGTACTGGCATTGGTAGAGATTGTGTGAGCCCTGAGGTAAACCCTTAACTCTGAATGTCGGTTTCCATCAGGTAGATTGAATTTCTGTGATTTACCTTTACTGAATGTGCATCGACTTACTTTGGATTGAAGGGTGGTCAAGCTTGTACACTTTTGGGGTCAAGGTGCGTAGATATATTTCCTGTGGAGTTGCCTCTTGAGTTGCCAAGTTATAAATGGCAAATGTGCATATTATACAAATTAGCGTGAAAATGAAAAGCAGTTAAAGTAGAAGTGAGCTTCAATCTGTATTTCTGTGCTCTCCTAGTTTATTGTAACAATTGGACTGTTACCTGGCACATTACAGTGTACTGGAGAGAAAAGTAGAACACCTGAGAATCAGAATAGGATTTGAAACGCATTAAGAGCCAATGAGACGTGGTAGCTAGCTTAACCTACTGATGCAGCTTAGGAAGTTCAGTGCTCTGTTGTTAATCCTTTTTGGCTGTCATATGGATTATGTTTGGATCAACTCAGTTAAGATGATCAATTACTGTGTTTCTTTATAGAATAAATTAAAAGGCAACATCAACTCTTCTCTTTTCTCTTTTTAGATGTACATAGCTACATTTGTAGTATCAGGATATGCCTCCAGCTACTACAGGACCGGGGGCAAACCTTTTAACCCCATCCTGGGAGAAACATATGAATGTGACCGGCCTGATAAAGGCTTTCGATTCATAGCAGAGCAGGTATGTACACATTTCTGTGCTATCAATAATCACATCATTCTCATAGTAAAAGGCTGACATCCCTTTTTTTATCAAAGCTTCTAATGTGGCTGTTTTCTCCTATTTACTATTTACATTATTAGGTCAGCCATCATCCACCAATCTCAGCCTGTCACGCTGAGTCTAAGAACTTCATCTTTTGGCAAGGTAGTGTTTATAGAATTAAGCCATTCACCGTTTAGTGAATAGTGACTGATTTTCCAGATTGAATCTCAATATGTATCATTTTAATTTTCTGATTGATTTTAAAGATGTGCGGTGTAAAAACAAATTCTGGGGAAAGTCAATGGAGATTGTTCCTGTTGGTACCATTCATGTAGCTCTACCAGGGTAAGTCTCTTTGGCCTCATTTACTCTGACACATGCATAAGCTGTTCAAACAAAAACCTTTTAATATGGAAATCTTTTCTTTCTTTCTCTAGAACTGGAGACCACTACGAGTGGAATAAGGTGACGTCCTGCATCCACAACATTCTTAGTGGACAACGCTGGATTGAGCACTATGGAGAGATCTCCATCAGGAACTCTGCTAGTGATGTTTGTCAATGCAAGATCACGTTCGTTAAGGTGAGCCTAACATGTTAAAATACCTTTAATGGGACAGATTACTTACCAGATTAAGTGGCTATGACGCAGGGCTGTAATGTCCTCCATTATAACGTCATAATCATGCATTAAGGAGACAGGAGAGAAGATCTAACTGTCTTTAGTTTGACGTGCAATATTACAAGTCATACTGCAGCTATAGTTCTTCTTTAATTCTTCTGTCAGTCAATTTCTCTTGGGGGGGTCACTTGCAGTGATGTGTGCTCATTTGAACAACCTCCTGAAGCTGTACAGGATGGCAAGTCAAAACATGTCAGAAGCCATTATATATCCTTCCGTCTCATTCGACAACCCAACACCCCACATGGTAGTTTATGCAACAGCAACATCTGCTGGTCTTTAGCAAACACTACAATGACCTCTGCTTTATTCAGTTATGTCATCATTGAATGGCATGTTCCTATTGTTTTAATACCGTTATTGTGTATTGTGTTATCAAACTGACTTTCTTTTTACAGGCCAAATACTGGAATTCAAGTGTAAATGAGATTGAAGGAACCATCACAGATAATAAAGGGAAGGTCACCCGACGGCTCTTTGGAAAGTGGCATGAAGCGGTTTTCTGTGGAGACCCACCTTCAGCCACATGCGTCTGGAGAGCAAGTATGTAACATTTCTTTCAAAAGAGTGCAAAGAAAAGTATTTTAAAAACACAACGTAAATGTTTATTGTATGTTATTTAGATGCAATGCCAGTAGACCACGAGCAGTACTTTGGTTTCACCAAGTTTGCTATCGAATTGAATGAGCTCGAGCCATCCCTTAAACAGCTGCTGCCGCCCACAGACACCAGACTACGTGTGGACCAACGGTAAGAGAAAAAAAACACAAAATGCAAATGCAAATATACAGTTATGTTGTCTTTCTATGATGCAAAAAGTGAATAAATGTGAAAAGTTTTTCTTTAGAGGCATCATCATATTTTACCATGAAGTGTAATTTTTTTTATCATCTTTGACAAAATGTGTGTGGCTGGCAGACTGCTGGAGGAGGGGGACTTGGAGGCTGCGGAGGAGCATAAACAGAGGATTGAAGAGCTGCAGAGAGAAAGACGGAGACTCCTGGAGGAGAACAACAGTGCACATCAGCCTAAATTCTTCAGGTAGCCTAAATATCCACGTTTATTAGTTTCTCACGTAGACTTTAATTTATGAAAAATACATTTGCCCTTATTTGTGTTATTTGCATTTTGACATTGCGAGAACACCCTTTATAACAAGATCAGTTTTAACACATTCCCATCTTTATTGTTCTTATACCCTGATAGGAAGTCCAAGGAGGATACCTGGGTGAGCAACAACACATACTGGGAACTGAGGAAGGAAGCCAACTTTAATCACATGGAGAGTCCGACGCTGTGGTGACAGCCACACTACAGACTCCACACATAAACTTAAACCTGCACAGCCTCTAATGTGATCGAGGCTGGTTCTGGAGATGTATGGATACCAGTCTTACCTTTCACATTCAGTGCTGATCATACTTTTTGCTATTAATAAAGTCATTGCCTTAATTGCAAGTGCTTCTAGAAGTTGTGTAAACTTTGTTTAGGCAAACATATTATCAGAATGTTGATACATTTTGACAATTTTGCCCATGTTTTCACTGGATACATTTTACTACTAAAACTGAGAAAGGGACAACTACATGTTATAAAGGCTTACAAATCCTTATCATAACTGGTTATATATAATCTTTACATGTAACGAACAACTGGTCACTTTAGCTGTTGTGTCATCATGGACATTCTCTACCTCGGAGACAAACAAGCCTAGTTATGCCATGACCGTGTGTACATATCAAAACATCCTATATTTATTCTGCACCTGCCTGATGCCTTACTCATTGTATTCATGATGTTAATTTGTGTTTTTTTCTGCACCTCTGACACATTTTAAAAAGGTTTTTTTAAAGGACTTCTCAGCACCTCATGACAGATCTTTCAGAAATTATTGTTTTTTGGTCTCATAACAATCCTAATGTTTTTTTGCTAAGAATTTGTGAACGATTGTGCAACCATGAGCAGCAGTAGCAAATCTGAAATCCAGCCTTCTTTCCACTCTGTACATTGCTAAATTGTGTACATGGACCCTGAGCTTTAGGACCAAACATGTAAAACCTTATGTTACAAGAGCTCAAATAAAATCTGATGCCTTTTTTCGTGAAGTCATTCTGACTTTTTTTTGTCTGAAACATTTAACACAACAGCATGTAAGAACCAAACGATTACCGTAGTTTTCCTTTTACTGTAAATGTGTGTTAAAGAGGAAATAAGAATCCAGTATTTTTGCTCTTTTTTTGCGACTAAACTCCTCTTGTCATATTGTGTGCAACAGGAATCATAGCTTGAAGCACGGGTGTATGCGAGCATTGGTATTTCTGAAAAACAGTATTGTTGTGAGACAAAAGATCACTCAATGAAATGAGGCCATGCCTGCAAGCTAGTTTAGGCAAACAACTCAAGCTGTATAGATTTCCCACTTGACATGCTTCATTATCCACAATCACCTCCTTCCAGCACGGTGGCCTATTTAGGTTGGAAGATTTCCGATCTTTGCCTTTTATGTTATTGAAAGTTTTGACCAACACCAGTACTGAATTCTTGCGCAGCCCCTCCACCACCACAGCATCTACCTCTAGGCTCAATGGGTTTAAGATATAATTCCAAGATGCCAAACACAAATTATCTTCTGACCTATGACCTGATTAGTGATTAATGTATTTCATGGCTTCCCTTCCTCGATATTTTCTTCAACAATTTGAATGTTGTTGACATTGTTGTCTTTTTCCGTCCTTCACTAAAACTAAAGAACTAAGATAAACACAAAGTAATTGACAAATGTGATATTATATTAATGGATAAACAATGTCCCAACAATAACCCCCAACCAGGCAAGATACAGAACAGTAAACACATTTCACAAAATATGGTCCTAATCTAATTTCACAATTGATATTTATGCCTCTTCATTCTTTCTCAATTGAGATATTTTTACCCAATATGCAAAGAAAGAAAATACGACAATACAGGTGATAAGGCCCTGAAACTGGAATCTTGAGGACCATAGAGGTTTAAGTCAGAAAAACTTGCCTTGTCTACAGAGGCCAACCTATAGTAAGGCTGCATGTCATTCTCCATTCTATCTCTATCAACTGTCCTGTGTGTACAATAAAGGCATGATGGTTAAATTGTAGATCTAAAAAAAGGTATAAGACAGGAAAGCTGCCCTTTTGAACATATCTGTATTACATCTTTTGCAGTTTCCTCCTGACTATGGAGCTCTGGGAAGTACCTGGCAGGTTTTCCTGAACAGGAAGAGGCCTCCTACAGGAGAAGTCTAGACGGAAAACATTCAACTTTATCCTCTCACATTGACCCTTACTAGAACGTGGCTAAATGCAACATAAAACCACTGTAGCCTTCCCTATGGATTAAAAGCTTTTTATTCTTTATATTCCAGTGAAGTATTTTGGAAATGTAAGGATTAATAACTGCTATTAATATATACATATGATACATGTTTTCTGATCATTTTAATCAGTAAATTATACAATAAATATTATTGTCATCAACTGTTTTTCATGACAAAAATTGAACCTACACTCTCAACTTCTAAGCTAACTTGAATAACAAAACGAAAGAAAAAAATGTAAATTTGGTAAGATTTTTTGTAAAAGAAAGCTACTATCTAGTATTGCAAACATTTATTACGTAGGTCGTGTAACGGGGTCAAATAGGCTGGAGCATATTTCAGTTTGTTTTTTATAACTACACAAAATTACCTTACAATTACCTGAAAGTCTGGCAGCCTCTTCTTCCTTTGTTGTCTTCTTCTTCTTCTTGCATTATCATCCCCCTTTCGTTTTGCCTTCGTTTTTATGACCCTCCATCCTTTTATTAGTGTGTTATTTTGTGTATATATATGTTCATCCGAATTTTTGAGTCTTTTTTTACCTCTTGGTATTGTCGAGGGTTTTTAAGTCACCTTGTGCGTGTTGGTTTTCTTAGAGAAGGAAGAGAAGAGACTCAGGTTCAAAGTGAACAAACCAGAAGGTTTAATGAAGCAAGGGAATGCAATGCAGATACCGAGGGCGTTGTCCCAGCTGGGGATCTCCCTCGCTTAACTCGACTTCGGTAAAGTTAGAAAGATATTCACAGAGGACAGAGTAGACCACAAATCAAAAGTAAGGTGCCTCCTCTAAAATGTTTGTGTGCTGTGTCAGCAGAGGTTTTAGCAGAGGTGGGGAGATGTTCGTGTGTTAGTTTCTGATAAAGTGTCCTTGAAGTTTTGCACACAATAGGCCTACAGAGTCTGTACTGCAAGTGTTACAGCAAAAGACCTGGCCTAAGAAAATAGCTTTAACAGTACAGTAATTTGGTAAATGGTTATATATTATATTGATTTAATTGAAATATTCTGAATATATCATTATTTTATTTGCTATACCTAGCTTGCTGTACACAGCAATTTAAACTAGTTTACCTGCATGCGCAATAAACTAACATACTGTTGTGGAATTTTTCCCATTACCAAAGAGTGAAAATAAAGAGTGAGAAGATCTATTCAAAAAGGAACCCCAAGATCGATCTGGTCTCAATGAACATTTATTCAAAGGCAAGAGAAGCGTTCGAAGACCCCTCTCTCACACGGTGAGGAGAGAAAGAGGCCCCGAGTAAAGGCAAACATGAAAACTTATACATTTCCATCACATTACACAGATCACTCCCCATCACGCCACATAGAGACACTGCCCACCTGGCAGGGCACAATCTATCCCCTAGTGTGAGAAAAGAGACTACATGACTATTTACCATCTCCCAAGGCTGAGAGGGAGATGGAGTCCAGTGAGAAAGAGTCTGGGTGACTCTTCCCACATCTACAGAGTGTGAGAAACAGAATAAAGGGAACAAAATGATGGGAAACAAAACACCCAATATGCTGTGCATGTAGTATCTTAAGACATTTCAGATACATTTTATATGACAGATTCTATGAGACCTTTGTAGTACACATGGAGTAAAATTTTCCATAACATTCCTCCCTTTTGATTACATGTTAATCACACCATATGATACTTGGGAAATTTTCTTAAATGTGTGTGCAGTCACAGTAAACCAAACATCTGTACTTACAATGACAATGTGTAACCACTTCAAGTCAAAACTTCATAAAGGTACAGCATATCAATATTTACGGATTATAGTCTTCTTCATCATCACTGTTGCTGCTGGATTCTTACAATTCTTAATAACAGGGGAAGTCATTGAAAGGAGTTGATATTGAACAGTTTGATTCTCTAGGTGCTGAGCCCGAGCTCTGGTGCAGGGAATAACATAGGGAAATTTGTCACGCTCGAGCAGGCAGGAAACAGGGAGGAGGACCCATGTGCAGAATATACTAATGTATTTAACAAAAAGGCAAACCAAAAACTAAATCCAAAACGTCTCAAAAAAACAAAAACCAAAATCCAAAAACCAGGAGACGAAAACACAGGGAACAACCAGAGATGACGACATATGAAAGACACTGACAACGACAATGACCCGACAAGAAACTGAGGCAGACACAGAGACTAAATAGACATGGGGTAATCAGACGCAGGTGAGACTAACGAGACAGGTGAGGAACATCAGGGTAATCACTAAGGCGGGAAACACAAGGAACAAAGAACACTGAGGACAAGTACAAAGTACAACCTGACACTGACACCACAACCAAAACCAGATATACAAAATAAAACAGGAAACACTAAAGACTAGACTTGGAAACATTAAACACCAAACTAAGAAACTGAAAACACAAGTAACAGGAAAACAAGCCTACAGACAACGTAGAAGAACACAAGGACACAGGGAAACACACTAAGGACAGAATGAAACTAGAAGAACCAGAAACAAAACCAAACCATGACAAAATTCATGCCTTGAATTTCCCTTGGGATCAATAAAATTTCTATCTATCTATCTATCTATCTATCTATCTATCTATCTATCTATCTATCTATCTATCTATCTATCTATCTATCTATCTATCTATCTATCTATCTATCTATCTATCTATCTATCTATCTATCTATCTATCTATCTATCTATCTATCTATCTAAAGAAAAAAACAAAATCAGCAGCACAATTCCAATAAACAGCAAATTTATCATAGAAGAAAGAAAGAAAAAGCAGGAGTCATTAAGAGGGATATTACATCCCGCATTGGTACCCAAATATGTGCTTTTGGGGTCTTGACAAGTAATACAGACAGAAGGGTTAACAAAGAGGTTGAGACCTTTTTTTTTTTTTTTACATGTACACTGATCGAGATCGAACACAAAAAAAACATTAGTCGGTGCAGTAAAGGTGTGAGGATCACGAAGAACATAATAACTTCCGTTACATTCTTCCTCCAGGGGGTAAGATTCACAGTCTGAGTCTGATTTCTTTTCCAGTGAAAAGGTTGAGTCTGATTTCTTTTCCAGTGAAAAGGTTGAGTCAGATTTCTTTTCCAGTGAAAAGGTGTGGAGTGTGGTTGCTTTTCCACAGTAGGAAAACAGAAGTGGAAACGTGTACTGAGGCGGGATAGGGAATCAGCAAGCAGTTAGAAGGAGTGGTTTGGGGCGATAATCCACAAACTATGCGGTTGCTGAGTGTTTCGTGTTTCCACCTTTGGTGGGAGACGCATGGACAGGGTCTCCCCAAAGGGACCCCCACAAGGGGAGGCACAAGATGGTAAAGGCAACAGCTCCAATGGTGGCCACACAGGAACGCTCTGAGCACCTCAGAGTAATTATGGGGCTGGATTAGGGTCAGCTACTGGGCTCTCCAGTGAAGAGGCGGCAGTGGCTGGCGTGAATCCACGTGGCCATCTCTGCGACCTTCAAACGGTGTGGGTCAGCAGAACCTGGTTCGGACCTAACCGGCGCTTGGACTTTCAGTGGCGGTGCCTGTGGTCCTTCACAGCAACCCACTGTCCTGGCCAGAAGGTGTAGAGCGGTCCAGAGGCCGCTGGAACGGGTAGTGCAGCTTTCACCGCCTGGTGGAGACAGAAAGGGACCGTGACAGACTTTTGCAATATTTCAACATGTTACGTTTTAATAAAGCAGCAGATGTAGGAGTTAGTTTTGTGCTGGTTTCCCTCCAGTGTTCTCTAGATGTTCAAACAATATTTCATAAAAGTTAAGTGAGGTGCGTGCACGTGTGCGTGTACGCATTTACTTGAGAACAAGCGGAAGTGCTTTCGTCTAGGATTACTTGGTGTCTTCACAACATTTAGCCAATCTGCTTTTTAAGTGCCATTTTCACGCTCACATTGCCACCTGACTGTAGATGGGAGGCACAGAGTGTTTTTAGCTTGAACCCCTACAGAGCACTTACTTCTTGTTCGGGCTTTCTTAATAAAATGGATGCCACTATCACTGGAATTAAGGTTTAGGTATGTCCCACCTTGGAATGATCTCTGTCAAAAGAGCTTTTGAGACGGCACTTCTGTCAACATGTTTAGTTAGAAATGCTTCGACACACATGGAAAACCATGTAAACCACAGTTTCGAATATGTTTACAGTCAGATTTCAGAGAACAGAGATGTTTTCATAGTGCTTCAACATCATGAACTACTCCGAAGGGATAAAGGGAGTTAGTGTAGATCATGACCGTTTTAGATGCTGATTTGCAGGCCTCAGTTAAAGCCAAAAGTTCTGCTGTTTGTGCAGAGTAATTAGATGACAGTGAGCCAGAGGCCCACACATTGTTTTTAGAGCAGACAGCGTATTCTACCCTCTTCAGTCCGATGTCAGAGCAGGAGGAGAAACCATCAATGAACAGGATTAGGTCAGGGTTAATCAGCAGTCGGTCAGAGAGGTCAGCACGAGGTGTGCAGACCTGACAGTGACATTGGGAAGGCCAAGCAAGGTGGTGGAATAGCGCAATCACCTGGCAGCAGACAAGTGTCCTGCATTTTGATCAAGCAAAATAATAAACAATTCGAGAAACAAGGACTGTAAGATCGAAGCCAAAAATGTCACGTGAAGCTAAAACAGCTTCTTCAGCTGCTGCTACAGCTCTAAAAAAAAAAACAGGAAGTTCTACAGCCACAGGGTCAAGTTTGGATGAAAACTAGGCCACCGAACGGAGTTTATCACCACACATTTATAACAAGACAGAAGAGAGAAATCCTCCCTTTCGTCCACCGTTTGAACAAAAGGGCAGGAGGGGTCAGAAAGACCCAAGGCAGGTGACGACTGAGACAGGGCTTGTTTTAGTCAAAATCAGAATCAGTTTTATTGGTCAGGTATGTTTAACACCCAGGGAATTTAATTCAGTAGACTGTGCTCTCTCTCTACAAAATAAACATTAAATAATAACAAATAGCTAAAATATAAACAATAGCTCGAAGGAGCGCTCAGCTTCAGGAAGAAACATGCAGAGAGAAACTGTAAACT
The DNA here is from genome assembly GCF_947650265.1 of Symphodus melops. Taxonomy (NCBI): domain Eukaryota; kingdom Metazoa; phylum Chordata; class Actinopteri; order Labriformes; family Labridae; genus Symphodus; species Symphodus melops. The sequence continues at coordinate 17,709,334 of NC_136695.1, read as the reverse complement.
CTAAACAATCCTTCCTGAGGCTCCATCAAGGACACACAGATAGCAGCCACGTGGGCGCTCCAAAACAATGTTGTTAGAGTCAGTCTGTCAGAGGATTGTTTGTACCATTGTTTTCCATAAACATGGTCGAAGTCATTAGACGCATGAGAGGTACAGTGTAAGTCAGTAAGTCGCTTGAAGTCTGAGTCAGGAGCAACTTTTCTTTTGTCATTTTAACAAGTTGCTGGGTCGATTGTCCTAACTGTATTCTCAACTCATAGATATATTTCAGTTCAAATGGGGCCCATTGTACAGCTGTAACACGTGTCAGGATCATCATCAATCATTAGGTCCATGATGAGAAACCAGAAATGAATGACGTATCTTTAGATTAGAAACCCTTTCTCTAATGGTTTCCCCAGAGGCAGATATAGAATAAATCTATCTGCCACTATATCTAATTGGGGTAGACAAAATAAATCTGTGATCTATGATCACAGAATGAGTAGCCTCAAAATCAACCATAAATTTAACCAGTTTCCCCAAAATTTCTATCGTAAAAACACAGGTTCGTTTTGAAATGCGGGAGAATCAAAATAACATAAGTACCCAAAATAAGTAAATAAACAAAAGTTCCTAAAACATAAGTGAATAAACACAAGTTTCTAAAAAATAAGTAAATAAACACATTTCTAAAAATAAGTAAATATGTTTCTAAAAAATAAATAAATAAACATATGTTTCTGGCAGGGGTTGTGTTTGTAACTCTAAGTGTGTTAATGCCTCCTGTGTGTGTAACCTATGTGAATCAGTAGAAGCAGGCGCCGTTTCAACAGAGTGTAGCAGTGTGTGTGTGTGTGGTATCTCACGCCCCTGGGCAGGACCCTCAGCAACCGGGTTGACGTCTGCACCTGGAGTCCCAACCTCCCGTCCGTCCCCACCGGTGGCTCCTCCTTCAGCTCCTCCTCGCTGCGGGCAATCGTCCCTTCAACGGTCAGGTTGCCAGCAGTAATGGTACACGTCAGAATGTCAGTCAAGGGCTCGGCCCCCTTCGCATCCGTGTCTTTGGGACAGGCCCTGGAAACGGGCAGCAGCTTATGCAACAGTGTCTCTCTTTTCTTTTCTGCTCCCTTCTCGCTCATTCACCACGTCCTGAGCGTGTAAAACGTGTCTTTGGAGCTCTCCATACCTTACACCATGACGCCATGTCTGCCTTGCAACATCCATAATCCATAATGTGGTTGCAAAGGAGGCCTGAGTGACGGTTAAAGGCTTCCGTCAGGCAATGCAGGAAATCAGTAAGCTTGCTTCTCTGGGCTGCATAACACTCCTGATATCAGCGCCGGTATCAGTGTTTCTGAAGAATTCATCTCTCAGGTCTCGGGTCAGAGTAGCAACAGCAGCTTTGTATTCCAGTGTCTGTGTTATCCCAATCCGGATGCTTTGCTCTTTGGTCTGGAGCTGGCAATGTTAGGGCTGTCATAACGTTGCGATGTTGGAGAACCGTCAGCTGGGCCCTGTTGACCACGGGGAGGAGGCTGGTCGTCTGGTTCCGGCTGGTCTGGTTCCAGTGATGGCAGGGACGGCGGCATGGGAGGGTAGGAGTCCAGGTCCAAGTCCGTCACCCTGAGGGCCTGCAATGGTGCCTGCAATGGGGCATATAAGGAGACAGGCGTGAGGTATCACTAGACCTATATGGAGGTGGGCTGAACTGTTTTTTTCTTCCAGTTACATCTCCACTTTAAACTCTTCCCTCTGCCATCCTTTTACATGACCTTTTTTCCTCTCTCTCTTTTGCAGCGAGTCTCACTGCAGTTTTCCACATTGTCATGCTTTTGCTATGACTCCCATATCTTTCCAAATCCTTAACTTTCACCTTTACCTTTTTCTTTTATTTATACTGTCTTTATTATTTATATTATTATTATTATTGTTATTATTATTATTATTATTATTATAACTGATTTAAGTTCAACGAAACTCATTCTGGAAATCCATATTCAATCATCCACTCATTCAGACATTCGAAACATTTTTCACCGTATTTGTTTTTTTGTTGTTTGTTTTTTCCCTTTTTTCCTGTTTTCTCTTTTTCTTTTTTTTTATATCATAATATTACACAATGGACTGTCGGGGAAAGGTACTTGACACTTAGTGGATCCGGACCCTCCTGTTACAGTCAAGACGTCTCTTGCTGGCTTTCCTAACTTTATAGTGCCGAAATGCTAAGGGCACTGGCTTGCCACGAGAATATTCTCACACTTTGAACATCCCTGGAAAGTCCCCTGATTCTTCACTTTTATAGTGCTCGAAATCATAAGAGCACTGAGTCCCCCGGAGAAAATCCAGAGCTCTTACCTTCATAAGTTTGAAGTACTAAGAGCACCTTGAATTTTCCACTGGGAAGTCTGATTCCTTTTATATTTTTTTAGTGCTCGAAATCATAAGAACACTGAGTCTCCAAGGAAAAATCCCGGATTTCTATTCTTTATAGTGCATGAAATCATAAAAACACTCAATTTTCCCCCTGGAAAATCTCCGGTATTTCAGATTTTATTGTGCTTGAAATCATAAGAGCACTGATTTTTCCTTGGAAAGTCCCTGATTTTCTCTCTTTATAGTGCTTGAAATCATAAAAACACCCGTCTTCCCTTTCCCAGAGAGTCCATAATTATGATTTGAATAGTATCTCACCCAGTATTCTCTCGGATCAAGTCCGTTGGATCCAGGCGGCCGTAGACGCAGGAAACGAGATTCCGGCTCCCCTGTTCAAACAGGTGGACTGAGTTTTTTTTTCCTCAGGCTGGCCAAGCACCGTTCTCCCGTTCCCCTCGTGTAGCAGCTCGCTGGATCCTGCCGACAACGCCAAATTGTTGTGGATTTTTTCCCATTACCAAAGAGTGAAAATAAAGAGTGAGAAGATCTATTCAAAAAGGAACCCCAAGATCGATCTGGTCTCAATGAACATTTATTCGAAGGCAAGAGAAGCGTTCGAAGACCCCTCTCTCACACGGTGAGGAGAGAAAGAGGCCCCGAGTAAAGGCAAACATGAAAACTTATACATTTCCATCACATTACACAGATCACTGCCCCATCACGCCACATAGAGACACTGCCCACCTGGCAGGGCACAATCTATCCCCTAGTGTGAGAAAAGAGACTACATGACTATTTACCATCTCCCAAGGCTGAGAAGGAGCTGGAGTCCAGTGAGAAAGAGCCTGGGTGACTCTTCCCACATCTACAGAGTGTGAGAAACAGAATAAAGGGAACAAAATGATGGGAAACAAAACACCCAATATGCTGTGCATGTAGTATCTTAAGACATTTCAGATACATTTTATATGACAGATTCTATGAGACCTTTGTAGTACACATGGTGTAAAATTTTCCATAACACATACATAACTGACTTTTATTTAATCTGTGTAGGATTAAGGACAGGAGACACAAGAAAGAAAGGTTTTGCTTCCAGGATAAAAGTTTGGAGAACATTTTTGGTGCTCGGTTTTGGACTATTTCTGTGGGGTTTTTTTGACTATTGGTTATGGATTACATGGAACTATCTGATGAAACACTTGCCTTAAACATTTCCTGGTTAAATGCTGATTTTTGGAAATTCTTGGACTGAAAGAACGGAGCTAAGTGGGCGGCTTGGATAACAGCATACGCATATGAAACTTTTTAAAGGGGACATTATGAAAACATAAATTAAACAGTTATTTGGTTAATCTAAGTGTCTATTGACCCACAAAAAGTGAAATAAATCCGTCCAGTCAAAAATATTAAAATGGATTTTGCTTAATTTTACTGTAATTAAGCACCATTCAGAGTAAGTGGCTGACAAAATTGATAGGTACGTAGGTAGGTGGGTGGGTGGGTGGATGGATGGATGGATGGATGGTCGGTCAGTCGGTCAGTCGGTCGGTCTAGATACTTTATCAATCCCGAGGGAGATCCCGAGGGAAATTCAAAATTCAAGGCATCCAGTTGCAATATACAAGACATGCAGGACACAAGACATTAGTTAAACGTGTTGAGAGTGTAGTGTCCATCTGTTTCCATATCAATGAATCATTGATATCATCAGACAGAATCAATGTAGGAGTGAAACATTGAGTCACATAGTTTAACCTTTGCGCCAATTATTTGCATGTCATCACAACTGACTGTTTGTTCTGTAGTTATCTTGTATAATGAATACAAAAATTGCATGAACATCCCATATGTTTCGCTATACCTCCATTAGGGGGTCCTTAGGCCTCATGACAACTTCCATATGGGGCTGTCTAGCTTTCATATAGACAGTAAAGGTTGACTTTAAAACATGCAGTGTTGAAAAACAAGGCCAATGTGAACGACTGTAGTTCTACTGGTGTCCACTTGAGACTGGCTTCAAGAGACCCCGAAGTGTCATATACACCGCAATTGAAAAATGCCTGTTTTTCAGTGAAATTAACAATTTACAGCCTGTTTCAAATGAAAACGATTGTGTTCTAGTTATAGTAGGCTATACAGCCCAGACTGTACGGGACACATTTGAACTCATTTGTTTTGATTTTATAAAGGATACAAGTTATATTTAGGCTCCTGTCTGACCTAATTGATGGGCGAGCACGGTTTGTCAAGAGGTTTTAAACACTTCTCAGCTCCAGAGCAGGCTGTTTTTGGGTTAACCATTAGTAGCCTAGACATTAAATTGAGACATCATTTCCAACATCAGGGATTATAAAGCCTCCTGCAGCAACAGTCTATGCTCTAAAAGCATATGCCTTCCCTAATAAAAAAAAGAGGAAACGTAGCCCACAAAAATAGCATGTAGAGTGAAACAGACATTTAATATTAGCATAATAATGAATTAATAAACAATGGCTGATTGAAGTGAAAGTCAACACATTGATCATAGGCTACGTCACATCAGCAAAAGGACCCTTCCAGCAAAATACCATTAAAGTGATTTTCTATTTTTTATTTTTAAAGTGCGCAGTTCGGTGCAAGGAGCTTAGACTTTTAATTTAACACTGCACATGGAGTGTCTAACTCTTCAGAGTGATTTCTGTGTGGTGGGCGGCCCTGTCTTACCATATAACTAGTCAGCTTCTCCCTCTTCCGCAGACAGACACAATGAAGGGATACTCTGAAAAGTGCACTGATCTGAAAAGACGATGGAACAGGACGACTTCATCGTGTGTGTTGTGTGAACTGAAGCCAGGTAGGACTATATAGCCTAGTACATTATAGTTTGTCGATATTATAGGCTTTAATCGCCACTATAATTATTAAAGTGTTTTATGTTAGCCTCCACCATCATCATACTTTAACTTTAGCCTGTGCTTATTTTGTTCTTCGTCGTTTTTTAAATGTTGTAGTACAGTGTCCTTGTGTTTTAAATAAAATGTGTTATTATTGTTATCACAGGATCTGAAGTCACTCCTAACTGTGGCTATGATGATAACGGAGGGCGACACGATGGTCCCTTCACACAGTGCATCAATGGGACCTTTAATGATGGTAGCGAAGCATACTGTAAACCTTGTACCTCATGCCCCCGCGGATTGATTCTTTTGAGCCAATGCAACACAACTACCGACACCAAGTGCGAAGGAACAGGGTAAGAATGACAAAGACTTGTCTTGTCCTTGACAGAGGCAGAGGTGCAGGTCTGTAAACTTTGTGTCATAAAAGTCAAAGGCTGTTCGGTGTTTTCTGATTTTCTCCAGAAACCGGACGAAGGAAGTTCCAGTCGAAGTAAGTACACTATGTGGTCTACATGGACACTTTTAGGTCTATCTACATTCCTAGAGAGATTCAATAGAATTTGTGATTACGACAAAGTTATTCTATTCTATGATCATTTTAGGAAATGATGAAACCATTTCAGCCCCCGACATTTTTCAACAGAACGAAGAAGGTAAATGTTAAGTCATTATTTACATGACCGATTACTAAGAAGAACCATGACGTTGTTTAGGCTAGAAAAGAAACACCCACAAAAAAATTCCCAGTTTGAGTCGGGGTTTTTTTTGTTGTTGTTGTTGTTTTTTAGCTTTTTGTTAATAGAAATGTTCGAATGCCTAATGAAATATTTATCAATCAAAATATCACAATCTCGTCATCTAAATATACCCCATGTATTTCCAAGTGGAAAAAGTAATCTAAGGATTGATCATGTATCAAATATGTATGTAGCAAATATATATATCAGCAAATGTAGGCTACAAGTGTTTTGGTGAGAGTTGACAGCATACAATGAAACAGAAGCAGCATGTCACAAAAACGTAACTTTTTTCCATTTCAGAATCAGACAGATCAAGGATCCACTTCATCGCGAAATACAACAACTCTTGAATCAGTACCATCTTTTCATAGTGCATTATGTAAGCAAAATAAACCATTGTTTATGGAATTAGATGTTATATATATTCATCACCTTCATCTAACCCAGACATTTTACATTTGCAGGGGCAGCCCCATTGGCTATCCTTGCTATGGTTGTAGTATTTTCTGCTTTCATCTTTTACATGAAGCGGAGAAAGGGTAAGTATGTTTGTTTTTTTATCTTTATCTTGTCCCATTGAGATTAAATTCTCCATTACAAGAGAGACCTGACCAATATAGCTGCCAAAGACTATTACAAGCTCATACAACATAACGCAACATGGACAAATCACGACATCATAAACAACACAGCAGGCAAAAAAACACAAGCAGTTCTTAAAAGTAACTGCTAAAAAATTCAACTAAAAAAAAAACATTTTATGGGGAGCTTATAGACTGACAAACTGCATACCAGCTGACCACTGTCTTTTTTTCTTCTTTTTTTTAGAGCAAATGTTATTTTTCAGAAATGTAATACTAGAGTGGAGTATGTGTGGGTTGAGTGTAACTTGTACCGTAATTATGTCGCAGTTATGTGCGTCTCTTATGTTTGGTCTCATCACAGGTCAGAACACAGCAATGAGTTACAGCAGAAGATCATCATGCATTAATGCAGGCTTCACTCCACTTTCTGCCCAACCTGGAAGCAATGATCTGGAGGATGTTCTGAGTGAGTGGAAATAAGAAAGCCTAACTCTTTAATTCCAGAGGTATCCGTGAGAGCAGTTTTCTCTGAAAACTCTGACTGACTTCTTGGACCATTTTCTGTTACATAGTGCCTTTTTGTAGTTATCATTTAGATTTTCCCTGGAGCAGTCACATTTTGTCTCATTCACCAACAACTTCCTACATTTTTTACCCTTAAAAGGTTGGCTTGGTCAGATTTGTGATGTGCTGCAAATTGTTTGCATCTGTTGGTGAATGTGTGCTGAGTTGTACAAGCTGTTCCAAAAAAGTACAAGTTTTTTGGAACAGCTCCACAATGCGAATAGAAGGTAATGAGACTGCAGGGCCTTATGCACACACGAAAGCAACATCATGAAGTGTTATAACAAAAATGAAGTTTTAGAAATGGAAAAAATAGTAGTAGTGTGTCTGGCTTCAGGAAGTTAAGGGTAAACAAGCTGACATGTTTGGTGTCAGTAAAGGATGTAGTATAACAAACAACATATTATAATAGGATTGTATTTCTTAATAAAATGCTTTAATTGGAAAAGGGAGAAAAACAAAGAATTTGAAACAAAACCGCTTATTCTCACAACAATGTTTCTGAAGAAACAGAACTCTTCTGCCATCTAGAGTGTTTTAGAAGTATTAACATTGTATTGTACTATTCTAAAATATTTAAGAACAGGACACACCAAATGTACATGATGTCTGCTCTAACACTTGTTTTGATTGATGAGCTGTATCAGTAGATGTGAAGCCTGCAACCTGGCCTCTGTGCAGCAGCGATGCAGTTCTTCTTTCCGCTTCCTCACAGCTTTTCACAGCACTGGGATGTATAAAGGGAACTTAAGGCTTGTGCCCTTTTCTTTCCTTAGTTGAGGTTCAATGGTGACGGCTGAGGCAGAAGGAGGAGCAATAGCCTCCTTCTGTCCATATTATTGATGCTGGTGTGTGTGCATGTGTGTATATGTGTGTAGGTCTGCGTGTGTGTGTTGGAGAGTGGGGTGGCTTGTGAGTATGAGTGTGATACTGTTTGTATGCGTGGGGGGTGGGGGGAGGGTGGGAATGATTTTAATGTGATTTTAATGTGATCTAACATGTAAAGCACTTTGTGCTACTTTTAAAGTATGAAAAGTGCTTTATAAATAAAGATTGATTTGATTTGATTTGAATACTCAATGGTTACAGGGTATATATAAACCGAGGCACAGTAATAAAATGAAAATAAACAAAACAAAGTGAAGAAACATGTTAGAAAGGTTGGGGTTTTAAGGCCTTTTTTAGTGAGTGTGGCAAAGGGTAAAGGGTTGGAATGGGCATTATTTTTAAACCCATCATACGAGTATGTAAATATAGGGAGCTAGACGTAACATTTGCTATTGAAAGAAGCATAACTTTACAGAAAATATGTTTCTAAAAGTTCAGCACCAATATTTAGATAAGCAGGGAAATGTGAGTGACGTGAAATGTACACACCATTTAACAATGACAGTTAAGTCAACAATAAAAGTCTTAGGTAACAAAAGATTTATTTTTTTTACCAAAATCTGTGCATTAGCACTAAGATAGGCCAATATTATAGCAATGTTTAAAGAAGACTTTCTAAAACTGAAAAATGCTTTTTAACAACTCAAGTCTTTCTCTCGTAGGTCCCAACGTCCTGTCGGCACCGTTACAGACGGTCCTGGACAACCTGGATGTTTTGGAAGAGCTGATGATTTTGTTGGATCCAGAAAGCCATGGAGTGAAAAACACCAAACATCTGGCTTCTCATTGCTCCTTCACCTCTACCTGGATCACTTACACCTACTCAATGAAGGACAGTAAGAGCCCTCTGAAAGCTGTGTTGGAGGGGGTCACCAGTAAGCACCCTGACTGGACAGTGGGGCACCTTGCCAAGTTGCTCAGGCAGATGGAGCGTAACGATGCCATTGCTGTCCTCACCAAAGTCAGACTGACTGAGATGGACGTGTAGCAATGCTTCCACCTGTAAAGGCTTTGATTGCACTTTCTGTTTACTCTTATCATTTTTGTAAGATTTAAACTGTTGATGTTTACCAAATTCCAGGGATTGACATAGACCATTTCCTGAAAGGATCAGAAGTAACACAAAGGACAAATGAAGGGGTCCTGGTTTGATGAAGAAGGGTTAACAACCTACACAATTATCTGTCTCTGGATTAGCTTTCTAAAGTATAGGGACAGCTTCAACAACAGAGAGCTCATGAACAAAAAAACTACTTTATTTAAAAAGCCAAAACTGTATCTGGAAATCCCACCCTCATTCAAAGACAAAAAGGCAGACGTTTCATCAACAGAATTCAGGTTTCAAGATCATTAAAACTTAACTTAGTGAAAATAAGGAAGGAAATCATGACATGTTCAAGGTAAGACATGTTTGATAATCCTTAACTTGCTAATTAACGTTCAACCAAATCCTACCTGAAAATACCGCACAACAGTTACAAATTATAACGGAATATTAAAGTGAGCTCGTCAGCGGTAATGTTAAATAGGAGTTAGTTGGATGCCAAGGTTAGCTGTTAATAGCTTAAAAGTCACAACACGTGTGAACTCACGACGGCAGGAAATTCTTTTATTTGGTCTGTCGGTCGTGATTCCAGACACAACATAGAGTATTTATCTGACAGCAGAAGGCCTCGATGAAAGCTGCGAAGTTGCCTCACAGGAAGTTTAGGATTCAGTGTTTTTGATAATAAAAGAGACTAAAAGTAAGGTCAGTCCATTCATTTAGAGGGTTATATACTATATATACTATACTTACATGAAGACTGATAGAACAAAAGGATCGGCCTGTACTCGGCTCCTTCATGCTTTCTAATGATTTTACACAGGGAAACAGATGAAGAAATGTAACACAATTGTCTTCTGATTTATTTTACAAAATAAGACAAGACAAATCATGACTGAAAAAGACTCTTTTAGAAGCTGCAGACCAGCTCGTCAGTGTGGTTTGGTCTTTTAATGTTTTTTTTCCTTTCTCTCAACAAGCGGAAGTGATTGGAGGTGTTGCAACAGTGTTGTGCTATTTGTGTAGTTCCCCATCTCGAAACCAAAATGTTTCCACACATCCATTTTAAGACGGTGATGCATCCTCAGTTTTAAAATCTTAACTCTTCAGCTGCTGATGCCTACGATATTATTGCGATACATTTTTCAGAGCACGTGAACATTGAAACCTGTAAAATCCACCATCACGATTTTACGATGAATCTGTATATCCTCAATTGAACCTTTTTTTGTACTTGGTGGCATTGAAATTCACAACTGCTTTTAGGAATATTAAACATTTTATGCATCATCAACTGTTTTATAACAAATTAAGACTAATTAGTTTTTAAAGTCGAAATATAAAAACAAGAAGCCATTTTACATCTATTGTTTCCAAATAAACATGAAATTGTTCAAACATCTTAACATCTTTATTAAGCAAATAACATTATAAATAAAAAAAGTGCATAGAAAATTAAACAGGTTTAGAAATATGTATACAAATATTTACAAACGCAATGTTTATTTGTACATTGTAACAAAGACGTAAATTTAAAGATCACATATTTTCTCATTTTTGTCTTTTATACACTTACTTTAAAATAACCCTACTTTATATATATTTATTTATATATATATATATATGTGTGTGTTATATAACATACAGCTTTCTTAACAGATTCTGGGAGAGATGGTCATGATAACTTAAGGTTTTAACTAGTGCTTTGCATCCTTCATTGCAAACACACAAAATGACCAACAGACGCATCCAAACACGCACACACACACACACACTCACGCAAACACACTAGTTCTGCAGGACTGTAAAACCAAACTACGCTTAAATTATCATCCTCTCTTTTTGCATCAGTATTCCCAAACATCTGTGTACACAGCTGAGGTAGAATCCTTGCAAGGAGTTGGGAGTGACTCTGCTCTTGTTGTCAGCTGGGTGATTGACACAAGGTAATCTGGGCTCCATCCCAGTGATTGGACATGCAAGAAGGAAAGAGGATTAAGATGAAAACTCAACATGATGAACATCGTTACAATGGGTTTGAAGAGAAAACAAGAACAAAAAAAAAAAAAGATGATCATGGGCTTGGAGAGGCAAACAGTGCTCACTTAACTCCTGTGGCAGATTCTAACAACGTCAATATTGCGCCGCAAGAACGAAAAATGAATAAAACGGATTCTTTAAAAATACCTGCTTAAGAACAATTTGTCATTAAGGCTTAATGCATGACAAGACTGCCCAACAGAAAAATTCAAGTAAGGAGGTGAAAAAAGGACATTATTAAAATAAAAAAGCGAAAAAATTAAAATAATAAAAAAGGATACATTTGAGGGAGATCGCGTAATACACTGGACCCCCACCTTTTATACAGAGCACAACCTTTAACCGTTAAAAATAAATCAAAACATGAATAAATAGAACTACCAATTAGAACAGTGTGGATTAGATTAGCCTCATCAATGACAGCACTGAACGTCAACTAAGAACATGTAAGATCTTTTTAGAAAGGTGCTGAGTGCATCTCTAGGCCCCGTTTTTAGACTGAATGTTTTCTGCAACATCTCGAGAAATGTGCGTTCTCAAACAGACTGCAGCCGGAGCTGAACACCCACACAGTGGCGATGCTTCTTGTTTCTTTTTCTTTTCTTTTTTTTTTTTTACCAGTGCTTTCCCTGATTAAAGATCAACTGAAGAAGGTTTCACAAAGATGGAAATAATTTCAATGTCTGATAGTGATTTATGTGCAAGTGTAGGTTAGCAAAGTCTTATTGCAATAGGTAGTCAGCATCTGCCAAGACAGTTATAAAACATATATTTTAAAAACTGATATTCACCACGACTCCTTACTTTTGGCTTCGGTAGTGTCTGCTACATACACTGTACATCAAGAAACAAACGCGTGTTCAAGACATGTCTCTGTCTTCAGAAATATGACACACTGTTATTGACTGAAATGGTTACTTTGCTCGACTCTCTTAAACCTCTAAACAGGAAGAGCATAGGTGTAAATAGCATATCATGATGTGAGGTGTGAAAGTAAGACACATAATAATCCGATGATTGGAGTACTGCTCGAGTGCATGAATTGAAAAGAAATTGCCTCATTAAAAAGGTAAATGAACAGCTAAATAGTTCCTGATTTACTTATGACTTTAAAGATGTTTCAAAGCTTAGCACCATGGTTAATTCGTTTTTCACGATATAAAAGTCGAAGAAAAAATATCTACAACATGAGAAATGTAGGATGTAAGATAAAACACAAATGAAGAATTGGATGAATGTATGGCTCAAGAACTGACCTCTAAACTGCATGGGGGGGGAGGGGGGGGGGGGGGGGGGGGTTACATTATGGACTGGAGGATGGAGCAACCATCATTGCAGACAAAGATCCCCCTCCTCAGAAATGAATTAAACATCTTCGGAATCTCTTGAAGTCCAACTCTAGGTTTTCAGCAATGATTTGAACAGATAAGGCTTGACGTGTTAATCAAATAAATTCTGTTGGTTTTGTCCATATCGATCCAGGTAACCCCTCCAGTTTTAAATAGTGATTTTAAATGTCTTGTTCTCATGAACGTCAAAACCACATCTGCTGTCGCCGTGCCGTTGCCGTGCCTGCTGCACATCTGAACTCTTAACAGGCAGAAGTACCTTGTGAACACATAAACCAGGTAAGACACTATCTCAAAAGTTAATGCATGATCTCTGCAGGATGTCGTCCTCTTCTTCTTTTGTTCCAAATTCCAAAAATGTCCACGTATCAAATTTTTTTTTTGCCAGAAAATATTACTGACTGGTCACATAGTGGCTTTTCCCCTGTTGTGCAAATGCACACTTCCTCACCAAGCCCAATCCAGTGCCACCTTGATTTAAGGCTTACTAGTAAACACGTTGCTCCTCTTTTTCTCAAAAGAAAGAAAGAAAGAAAGAAAAAAAAAAAAAAAAAGGAAGCAAAATCTCAGTTTAGGAAACGGCGACAGCGCCGCGCCCCACAGTTGCAATTGAGTTTGTTGCTGGCGTCCTCAATGGGGAACTTGTAATCATAGGTGAGCTCCTCCCCTCTGTAGATCTTCCTCAGGGCGAAGATGACGATGTGCTTTCGACCCTCCACGTTGATCACTCTGGAGTAGCAGTTCGGTTCACAGGAGTGGTTGATGAATCTCGCAGCGTTGCCGTGCATGGTCGCATCCACCACGTCGAAGTCGTCAATACGAAACATGTAGCAGCCAATACCCTGAGGAGGCGGGGGGAAAAAAAAAAAAGAGAACACCCTATCGTTACAGCTTCTGACATACAGAAGGAAAGTGGCTTGTAGGAGCGTAAAAGAGATGAAGAAAGCAGACAGACCTTGCCATCGTAGTACTTCTCTCTTTTGTCAGTGAGCACTGCTCGGATGACGATGCCAGCGTATTCAATCACCATCTCCCCTGCTTCAATGTTCCTCTTACAGAACAGGCCGCGCCCGTGGATCGCAGACCTGAGACACACAAATACACACACAGGTCAGCCCTGAACTTGCTGTTTTGCTGGGGTCATACTGAGAAGTTTTTTTTTTTTGGTTCAGAACTTAAATGGGCTGAAAGATGAGTGTAAACTGAAGTCATTTGAATTAGTGACAAGGGAAAGTACAAGAGGGATTATTATTAGAAAAACTATATTTAAAAACAAGGGCTAGAACACCAACACATCCAATAATGATATTTTTGAAAGTAGCTTTGTTTTTATTCCTCGACAAGTTCAAAGTGAACTCTTTCATCTGTCTCTTATTACGATCAAATACCTGCTGAACTATTGACATCCTGTCAGCCTCTGCTCCACGTCTTCTTTAGGGCTCAACAGATCATGTTTACGCATCATAACACTGGAAGCTACAATAATTACTCGTGTTTAAGTTTGCCTTCCAGAAACCAACATATTACAAGGTTCAATTGGGAGCATGATGGCATTTTTTACTTGGATCATGTTTCGCAGTAAGGGTGGGATAAACTATTGGCCAATTATCAGTCCTGACTCATGAGATACAATTATGAAGTCACTGAAGCGCAAATGTTGATATTTTAGTGTTAAAAATGTGGAACTTTTCATATATTTCCCTAAAAAATATGACTCACTGTCACTGTGTTCCTCATGACTCCTTGTGCTGGTGCTTATGACATCAATAAGGGTAAACAGGATCTAAAGGGGTGTTTTCGAACATATTTGAGTAATCTGAGTGTCTATCGCTCCGCAAAATGTGAAATAAATCCATGTTCTCATTTTCTCCACATCCAGTCTACACCAAACCTTTTGTGCAGGTCTGCCATTTTTATTCTCGCTACAGAGGAGTGATTCCTGACAGGAAAACTCAGGGGGCTCATTGCATTTAAAGAGACGGAGCGTTCTGAGAGAGCAGGTTTATGCAGGGTCACACACCTCTGCTGCTTGACTCATGTTGTATTTTAAACCAAAGCACAGCACAGATGTTTGCTTTAGAGCACAGGAGACTGTTTGAAGAGGGGAAAAGGGGGAGGATATGTCCTCTTTATATGGACAGAGAAGAAGTTGTCAGCAGGATAAAAAATAGAAGGAAAAGAGAGCAGGATCAAGTCTGGTCTCAGCGTTGGTCTTTATGAATTATGAATTCCTCTCTTTCAACATCTCCTTAAAGTCAAACTGTTAGCACATCTGGGCAACAGCTGTTACGAGTCTTTTCTCACCATCTCTTAAGTAATTCTGTGGAAACCACAGATGCCAGAGGCTTCTCTGTGGTTCTTAGTTTAGCTGTGCAGGGTTATACACGAGGACAGGAGTCGACCAACCAGCTCTCATGTGGCTCCTCAGTTCATATTGAATTTTGTGGGTTTTGTAACATTGAGTCAATTATTCAGTTTGTGAAACAGAGAAAAATCACTGTTGACAATGACTGACCTGTGATCATGTTGGTGTGTGACATTTACAGTAAATGTGAGCAAAGGTGTGTGGGTGTGAGAGAGAGAGAGAGAGAGAGAGAGAGAGAGAGAGAGAGAGAGAGAGAGAGAAATAAAGATGAACATGGAGAAAGGCAGAGAACAAAATTCTAATATTATTTCATATCTAATAATGTATAAATGTGTTTTATTGTTTCCACATGTTTTATTCCTCTCCTGTTTTTCCACCTAAAGATAAAACGATGCAACTTCAATATCTGCATGCAGTAACATACAAGGTGTCAATGTAGATCTGTGCTGACCTGTACACGCCTACAGCCTCCTTGGACGTTCTTTCCAGATGTCTGAAGCGCATGGCCATGGGCAACTCCAAACTAGTAGCCCGTCTACGATGAAGAGCAAATCATGATTCACAAAAAAACATTGAGCAAAAAAAACGTTTGCAATATTGTCAAAGAAAAAGGCTGGAATGTTTTAAATGTGTTTACAGTAAAACATGCAAGTGAATGGGTGAAACCTCACCTTGTAGACTTCAAAAGAACCTCATCTTCCTCGTCATCATACGGCCCGATGTCATCAGGAAGCTGTCTATGCTGAGAAGCCAGGAAGTTAAAAATATCAAAGGTGGACTTCCTGTAGAGAGGCAGAAAATGAACCCACGGTTATGATGTAGAGGAGTACATCAATTCACACTCACAAAGTGAAATAGTCCTTTTTTATGTAATACAACATTGATCTGATGAGTAAATACAAACAGATCCAATTCTTTCACTGACTGGTGTCAGTTTTACGGGGTCATTAAGAATTATAAAGCCTTCCTGTGGACTACCACCAGCAATGAAGATATTGTCCAGAGTAAACTGTTAAGCTTAAGGAGCATTGCTGTGTGTTTTTTGTACACTGCGAAGTCAATTGGTGCACATACCTCAGGTAGAGCTCAGAGCGGGCACACCCGCTGGGATTGACAGGAAGGTCGTCCTCCTGGCTGAACTGCTTGAAGAAACGGAAAGTATGCCGCTGACAACGGTGGGCTCCCTGAAGTTGCTCCAGCAAAAACAGCACTGCGTCGTGGACCAGACCGAACATACGGGCTCCAGTGATCCTCTGAAAGGTCAGCGGTCTTAACCGGGCAATCGCTCGTGCCTCCTGCACTCCCTCGATCACTGCTTTCCAGGCCACTGAAAGGAGTGAGGAGAATTAGGTGATACAGAATGAAAATCAAAACACTCCAGAAAAACCTATAAGGATATTGACTATTAACTGAGAACACATTAGATAAGTGGTTAAAAAAAAAAAGAGCCTTACCCTCGATACTGTCTGCCTCTACACTGAAACCATCATCGCTGCTTATCTCAAATCTTAAGTGTGGCATGTCTTTATTGGTTCGATAGTCCTCGTCTTCATCAGGTGACGGTGGTTCATCATCAGATGTAGAAGCAGCACCTGAACAAGACACCATTTATACAAAACTGTATTTAATAATACAGCTAAACACATCATCCAGTAAGTGCTACACTGTATGTGGCAGACCATGTGATGTTCAAAAAATGTTTCAAAGTATGCAGTTACAACTACCAGAGTATTTCTTCCAGTCGGAGAGAGCGCTGTGCCCCACAGTTTCCCACGCCTGCTGATTGCCGTGTTCCCCCTGAGACATGTAATCCCACGGCTCTGACCTGAGACAAAAAAGAGAATTCAAGTTTTACAGACAAGAAACTTACGTAACACAATAATAAAAAAAAACCTTGTATATAAACAAGGTAACCTCACGTAAAGGAGGACTCTTTCTCGTGTGCTCTCATCATCGCCAACAATGTCTCCATTTACTTTCTTTACTTGACTTAGTGTTTTCTATAGTACGTCCAGCATCTTTAAGGTTAAGGTTCATTGCTCGTACCCGTCAACGAATCAGTACTGAAAAACAACCTTAAAACATAGATGAGTCAAATCTTACCCTGAGCTCTCAGAATCGCTCACGTGCTCCTTCTTTAACTCGTCTAGGTTCAGCACACCTTTCACCGTTGGGGTCTTGATGCGGACCCCCGACGCCCTGCTGGAGATGCTTTGAAAGGTTGGCCTACGGCGTTCCTCATCCTCACTGATGGGCTCTGGTTTGAGGAAGTCAACCTTCGACTTCTTTGTGACGATGCGGTCTGAAAGCGAAGACACTCTCTTCATGCGGACGTGGGTACGAGGGCGAGGTGCTGCGGGAGCCTGTGCTGGTTTCGGCGAAGGACATGGAGGAGACACTGGGGGCTCTGGTTCAATCAATAGGCCGGGTGGCAGAACCAGTGAGGAAGGACTTAGCGTTTGAAGTCCACTCCACTTGGGTGTGTAGTTACTTGCCATGGCTTGATTGATAATTGCTTGAGCACTTTGAGCTGGAGTGGTAGGAGGATTCTCAGCAGATGGAGCAGGCTGACCTGAGGTCTTGGAGGTCTTGGATTTTTTGGATGTACTGGGCTCTTTCTTTTTCTTCGTCTTTTTCACCTCGGGAGCAGAACCGTCTTTTGGTGTTTTGGAGTTTTTCTTCGCCTTCTTCGCATTAACTGAAGCCGCCACATCGTTGCTGTTGTTAGAAAGCAGTTGTGTTATGGAGATCGGATTCTGAACTGCAGGTGTGCCTGACGGAGGACCCGCCGCTGCCACACTGGACCCGGGGAGTGGAGAGCTCATATTACCAGCTGCAGCTAGTGTGGCGGACAGTGCATTGCTTTGCAGCAAGTTGGCGATCTGAGTGACGCAGTTGTAGGAAGGGGAGTTGGGAGAGGGCAGCTGGAAGGTGTTGCTCTCTGGGTTCTTCACAAAGATCTGTCCGAGACGGTTCACCAGCAGGACATGAGGCGTGGGATCAACATTCGGTCCTCCAACCTCCTTCACAGTAAGGATAGCATGTCCGGGCAAAGCCGGGTGAACCACTGGCTGCTGTGGTTCCAAAGCTGGCCGAGGGGTGGAAAAGTTGATGGAGATGGTGTGTCCGGAAGAAGCCACCGACGAAGAGTTGTAACCATTCAAGATGACAGGGGCCGATGTGGTTTGGAGAGGGGGCTGAGCTGTTGTGAACTGTGTTGAGAGTCCAGTCAGTGAGGATATCGACGCAGATGAAGACACGATGGTGACACCTGTAGGACCCAATGGCTGCGTTTGTGTGGAGAGGAAAGGTAAAGAGACAGTCCGACAAACCCCTGCCGGGGGACACGTGCCTGATGTAGCGGATGCCACAGGATCGATTTGTGGGGCGGCATTTAGCAGCGTTTGTGTCAGATCTCCGACCGGTCTGAGGGTGGTGAGTTTGGCAGACCCTGTGGACGGGAAGGTTGTCGAGTCGTCTAAGGACGTTACAGGCTGAAGTGTGATACTTGTAAGGGGAGGCTGACTTATTCCAGGTATACAAGGAAACATCTGCAGCGAGTCTCCATTGCCTGGAGAGGGATTCTGTCCATCTGTAGACACTAAAGGGGAAGGCTGCAGAAGATCCAGGAGGGCGCCCTGACAGTTTTCAGCAGACTCTGCAAATGAGGGTACCTCTGCATCAGCCGTCACATGGTTCACTATGGTCGACCCCTCAGGAAGTGACACAAAGTTGCTACTGCTGGGCTCCAAATTCAGAGGTTTACCGTCAGACTGTTGGGCATGAGGTGTTCCCTCTAACAAAGAAACCATCTCGGTCATGTGTGAACTAGACTCACAACTCTCAAGAACGAGAGACGTTCCAGAAGGGAGTAAATGAACTGGATTAGGAAGCACATTTTCCTGATTCCCCACAGGATGCGTCAATCTCTCCTCTAGAAGTGGGGAGTTGTTGGACTTAGGGGAGGCCTGAGGGGAACTATTTGTAGAATCTTTGCTGGGAGCTGAGATTGTCTTATTTGACGATGCCTCGGGGGATCGACTCGGAGCTGCCTGTTTGCCGTTAAGCGTTTCCAACTCAGGGGCTTTCTTGTTTTTCAGACTTTTAGCTTGTATCTGAGCTTGACCAGAACCCTCCACTTTCTGAGCGTCATCGTTGGCGACTACACTTGCGTCACTCTCGGTGCCGTCGTCTATGCCGTCCAGCTGAGCCAAAGGTCGGGATGAGGGGGAGGAGGGAGACTTGGAGCGATCTTTTGAACTGGGACAGGTGACAATGGTCCTTGAGAAGTCAAAATAGTGCTCCATATCGTCATCGGAGGAGTTGCCCAAGTCATCCCTGGCTGATGCTGCGGAGCGTGGCAAGTTTGCAACAAGACTCTTCCTCTTAGGTACCTCTGGGGGTTTTGGCCAAAATTCCTCTTGATCATCCCCTTCCAGCACAATCTGCCCGCCGCAGTTCATTGCCACACCTTCATTGAGGAGCGTCTCTTCGATCTCAAGTTCTGTCCGCATCTCCTGTCCGAGACTGATGCTTGGGTCCTTGTGGAATAAACCATAGGGGAAGTCTTTGTCACCTTTCTGTTGGTTCAAGTCCTCTTGGGGTGACGTCCCATTTGCTGGAGAGACGTCTTCAGGTTCTGGGGAAGCTAAGAAGTTGTGCGGCACCTCTACTGAGTCTGGCTGGCTGAGATCAAATGAAAGGCGATTTCTGGGTAGATGTACGGACGAGGAGAAAGACAGACTTGGAGAGGAAATGCCTCCTGCATTGTCCTGCCAGCCTGACTGAGGGAAGAACGGCGAGGTACAACGGGTCATTGCATTTCCAGATGAACGGACTGAGGAAGCACTTCTGCCTGCCACTTGGCGGGCCGACGGAGGATTAATGGAGTTGTCTGCAGCACCGAGTGGGAACAGCGGGGAGGTCGGCAGGGAGGACTTTCCAGCTCGGAGGGTGATTGGTCCACTCAGGGGGCCGAGATGAGGGGGGGACATGTGACTGCGGGGGCCTGTGGGCTGAGGGTGTGGGCTGTGGCGAAGAACCCTTCGAGTCTCTTCTAGATCACTTATGGTTAAGATGTGATGGGGTTTTGCCTGGGTTAGTCCTGATAATAAATCAAAATAATGAAACAGAATTTAAAAAGTTTTTGATTGAATCACATTTTTTTTTTTTATTAGGGAAATAATTCTTACTAAAAAATAAAACAGGAATTATATTCTACCTGGGGATGGTAGTGGTCGGGACATTCCCCCAGCTGGTCTCCTGGTTTGGGGATAGCTGGGAATCTTTGGCCTTGCACCATGATCTGATTTGGCTGGAGGTCCTGGCACAAAGGTTTCCTCCGTCAGAGTTTGGGACTCAATGATATCAGTCTCTTGGGGTTCAGATTCTGCAGGGTCATAAAACATTTGTATAGAACGACTTCTAATTTGGTCTACCTTGATGTACTGTAGTGTTTTGTCGTGTATACACACCAGGCATTGGACAGGGACTGTGAGCGATGGTGTGATTGTCTCCTCGGTCAGGCATCTCCTCGACTGGCTTTTCAGGGACAACTGGCTGGACCTCTCGGACAGTACATGTGTATTTGCATCGACGCAATGGATTAACTGTACTCCAGTACCAACGAGAACACCTAAGGAGAAAAATGAGATTTTTTAAGTGCCTATTTCACACTGAACATATTTTTAGAACATTTAAACATAAGTGACTACTTACTGAAAACCAACAGGACACAGTTTTCCTTTAAATGCTGAAAGTTCAGTCAGTCTACCCAGTCTGTCAATCTGAAGGGAACCTATGTGGAGACAATGTGGATACAGCTTACTGGTTGCACACCAACAGTTCAGGAGAGTTACAGTTCGGTAGTGAGTACAAAACCAGCAGTAAAAAAAAGGCACTTACCGATCATCACGTTGATCAGTTCTGGCTCGAGTCCAGTCAAGAACTTTCTGCGGAGGCTGATCCCCTCAAAGTCCACGTACACCCTACGGTTTACTTCAAATTCTTGACCAGTAATCATCTGGAGGATAAAGGAAAAATGAAGACATTACCATGTAGAATGGCTAAACTTTGAGCCACTTAATTAGGAAACAAATAAAAGAGTCAAATTTACCCTGCCGCTGATGAGATGTCGATGTTTGTAGCAGTAAACTTTCTTATCATCCTGGAACACGCAGTGACGGGAGCGGGCACACATGAAGTGGTAGTTGCTCTGACAAGATGTCAGGCAGCAGCCCACTGTGGCACCCGTGTGGTTGCAGCGTTCACATCGCTGCGGAGAGGGTTTGGATTCAAAGTGTCAGACGCAATCAAGAATCAGACAAACTGGAAGTTTTACTATAATAAAACTCCTGATTCCTTGTTAGAAATCGTGAGCAACGAACAAGTTAATTAATAAATACGGTAGATTAATGACCAACCATTAAGCGGCCTCTTGTGACCGCACTGTGTACATGTAGTAGTGACCCGTTGTCCTCTTCAAACACCTCAGCCGACCACAGACAGCAGTTGACATGAGCCCACTCGTTCTGGCCCAAGAAGAGCAACCTGCCAGCTTCCTGTGAAGTAGAAGTAAGTAAGTATTGAGTTAATCGCAAAAGTATTTAATAAGTGATGTTTGTATAGGGTTTACAGGAAGTTCCCCTTCTAGTTTATACATTTGTAGTCAAAGTTATGAACTTTTTGTATGCTTTAACACACAACTTACATTTGGTTTAAGGTCTCCATACTTCTGGCACAATGAGCACTGTCTCTCATCATCCTTCGACCATCCAGTGTCTAGATCAGTTTTTGAAAGACGCCCTCGTCTCCCTATTCAAAACATTCAAAGTAAAAACTTTAGGGGCCAAACCTCTGCACAAGATCAGAGTAAAATACCCACAACTTGCTCCATCCTTCCCATTCAGTTGAGAACATTACCTTTGAACTTGAGCCTTGCAGCCCTATTGAACTGGCTGCGGCTTATTAGCTCCCCAGGTATTGGAGAAAGAGGTTCTTCTTCCTTGACATCTAAGCTCTGACTGTTGTCCTCTTGAAGGAGCCCGAGTGGAGCCATCGATGCAAGCTCCTCCCTCTCCTGCCACTGTGCGTAAATGTGCTCCGTCGTAGGAGGTTCAACAGCATGAGACAGCATGCCCCTATTTAAAAGAAGCATTCAAGAATTCGTGGGTTGGTTTTTTTTTTTGCATGAGACATTAAAGCATAAAGGGATTTCAAAATAATGTTTACTTGTAAAATGTCACTTACATGGGCAAGTCTTTGGTACAAGAGTTCCACACCTTTGGGTCTTGGCTGCTGAACCAATTAAATACCTCCTCCAGGAGCTGAAGAGAAAAAAAGTGTGTTTTAAATAAAGGTTCGCCTGCATTTTAAAAAGTTCTCAAAGCTTTATTTTGTAGTAACTCAAATTCCCATTAGCAACAAATAATGTAAGATACTCTAACTCTTCTCATCCATACTTTACCTTTAAGTAGTAAGAGCGTGCAAGAGCAGTGGGTCTCTGCTCCTCTGGTAGATCCTCCTCTTGCTCAAGCCTCTTTCGCACTACCTGAACCACATCTTCATGGAACATTTTCTGAAGGAAAAACAAACTTTTCTCAGCAGCCGTTCAGATTGCATTGTTGGAGTCCTACAATTATTCCTACGGAACATTTCTTATACACCTTGGTGGACATTTACAATGTAGTTCTTAGACAGTAAATCAGAGGTTGTAAACTTACCAAAGTGGTATAAAGGCCTTTGTCAAACTTCTTGCCAACAGCACGGAGGTCACAGGCCGGCTGCCCTTCCGTTCCACTTTCAGGATCTGCCAAGTTCTCACACTGGAGCAAAAAGCAAAACACAGTTGAAACACTCTAATCAATAGGAATACAAATCAAACATCAATTCAAGTAAAGTTGTTAATGAAATGTAAGTGTTCAGGGGGCTGGAACAAAAACACAACTTTTTGATTGTCATTACCTTTGAGCAGGTAACAAGGTGCTGGGTGAGAGTGGAGGACAGCAAGCAAGCGAGCACCTTTTCCACCCCAGACCTGAGCTCAATATAGAGCAGCTCTCTCCAGGCACTGGGCTGGGTCACACTACAGGGCCGACATGAATATACCACGCTCTCAGGCAAGCTGGACAAGATCTCATACAGCTCATCTGAAAGGATCAAAGAGGGGGACAGGAAGTTAGCAGTGAAATAAACTCCAAACCAACATGCATGCGAATACGGACTTTCTCTTTGGGTACTTTTGTCTTCCGAGGAGTCAAATATGAAACGCACCTGTTAGGTCCTCACACTTGGCGTGTACCCAATGGTTACAGGTGCCACACTGCATCATCTGACTGTCATAGTCATTGTCCTCGTAGCACTTGAAGCAGATTGGACAGTAGTTACCTAATAAAAAAAGGAGGCGTTGAGAATAGTACTGGTGGATGACGACGGACACGGCAAAATGTATCAAGGCTGAATTCTTACCCAGATCATAGAGCTTAGAACAATCGGGACAGAGTGCTTTGTCGTGGTTCCAGTCAGTGTCCCAACTCTTTCCCGGCGTGACGCCACAACTTTTACACCTGATGCACGTCATACAAACCTGCGCAGACAAGCTCACGTCAGGACCAGCAATCAATGAAACACAATATTGGCGCACATGCAGTTAAAACAGTTATTTTCGGTTTTAAGAAAATCTGAACCAACCCAAGCTTTCCTCTTCTTGTTTTGTTTTGGATAGTTTGGGCCCAGACAGGAGGTGTGATAACAGTTCTGGCATCTGTCACACTCCAACAATGGCTGAGAGAGACATGACACAAGTAACACTTAGAAAACTGAACCAAAGCACACCAACATAAAAATACAGCAAAACAAGCCAAATAAGCAGGTTGTACCTTTAAGTGCTTGTTTTTCCTACCACACACGTGGCAGAACTTGCAGCGACGACAGCACCAGTTTTCCTTATTGTCCTCTGAGGGACGCTCTGCTGGTTCCAGGCAAAACTGGTGGAAGGGCTCGCAGCATACTTGGCAATACAGCATCTGCACAAGGAAAGGGTTCTCCAACTTTACAATGTAGTGAAAATCTGAGTCATTAAATAATATGGTACAACACAAAAGTAAATACCTTAAAAAAATAAAGAAAAGTTAAAGATTTAGCTGACCTAAACAAACATCTGTAATAAATGAAGAGAAAGAGTGTAATGTAGTTACCTCATGTTGCCCTTTACTGGCACAAAGAAGGCAGACGTAGGGTGGCATCAGCGGCGCAGAAGTCAATATACTTAAACCACCCATATTCCAGACATTCTCCAAAGAGCAGTCCTCCTGAAAACAAGAAGACCATTTCTACAATCAACAACTGAGACTGAGGCTATAACTGCTGAGAACATTTATAAAAAAAAAAAATTAAATAAAAAAAAAAAAAAAGAAGAGAATGGGGGGATTAACAGTTTAACTTCAGTTCACTTCATGTCAAAGTTGTGGTCATTCATCATGGAAGAATTGTTGAGTTACATTTCAGAGGTCAAGCAGTACATTGATTTTTGAATAGAAGTATAACAGGGACCTCTAGTGGATAAAACATACAACTAGTAAATTACTTAAGACGAAGTCTAGGAATCTATACAGTAACAGTGTGAATGTGTAATAGTTCTGAATGCCAATCACAGCACCTGATAAAAATGTCATCCTTTACAGAAAGAGAAGTGTATTCATGAATGAACATCGTCTCATTAGGAGTGTGTCAATATCACAATACGTTTCATGTTCTGTGCTATGTGACGTACCTTGAAGTCAACCCGGATTTTGTGAGTAGGTTTAGAAGACTCAACTTCTCTTTGCTCAAATCCATGGGCCAACGCAGCCAGGACACTGGGGGGAGTCTGCTCCAAAGAACCCTGAGAGACAGCCATCACGTAAATGTTCAAACACAATTTCTCAGTGTGCACAAGGCTTGAACTAGGTCTCACTTATATGGAGGTCACCTCAGTGTTACACACCTCAGTTAAATAGAGCGTAAAGAAGAACTGCAAGGACTGGGTCTATTGAACTCATGTCCAAACCTTTGTAAAAGAAACTAGAGGAATGAGCTAGCCAGTAAGCTACACCATGCCAAAACCTTGGTTGGCAGCATTTAAACGGAACTACAGTTGGCATCTTTCCCCAGAGAGAATTGGCAGATTTGCATTTCCGGGTGTTGAAAATATATCATTAAGTGGGTTAAACAAACGCTGCGCCCATGTTTACCAGCAGCTTTTACAAAGCCTTAGCATTCAAAGTGTGATGGAGCACATCAAGTGTAGCATAGAGATACAAATTAAAGTATGTGTAGGCGAATGAGGTTGTTAGCATCGGTAGAGAAAAAAAGAGAAATAACCACCTTCTCAGGTTTACGTCGACCAGATGGTACTCGGTGTGAGCTGGACTTTCTTTGCCTGATATCATCATCTGAAATGTCTCCAAGGAATCCATCTAACGACACAAAGTCTAAGGAAGACAGGAACAATAATGTTAAATACACATATATAGGGACAGATGGCTCATATGGTGATAGATGCTAAATACGTATACAAACAATTCTAATTGTTTGTATACGTTTGTTTTTCCTCAGATGTTACCTTGACTTAAACGGGGCCCTGCACCTCTTCTCCTGGCTGGTGAGGCGGAGTTATGGACAGCTTTGTCGTCTAGATCAGAGTCGTAGTCCACTAAGTCGAAGTAGACTCTGGGCTTCACAACACGCTTTGGCTGTTTACGCACTGATGGACTGCTGCCATCACCATGGAGACCAGATGGTGAATCCGCAGCACCGTCGTTCCCTTCGTCATTACTTGAATGACCCCCACTTGGAGAGGAACGCCGTCGCTTAGAGGAGCCTAAAAAAAAATAATAAAAAAACCCCCCAAGAGGTAAGAATCTAATTTGAAAAAAGAAACAGGAAAATGGCACTGGCATGCTTCAATGAAAAATGACCTTTGGGTGCTGTTCTTCCACTCAGTCTTCGAGCTTTTCTCTCTTCAATTTGATCGCACCTCTTGTATCTTGAGTTTAAAAAAAGAGAGTTCTTTATTATTTTTGATTCATTGATGTACTCACATTACTACAAAGGGTTTAGAGTGGGTAAACTTACACACAACATTGCCGCTTGGTATTGGGACCACCAAACTTAGGCTTGTCGAGGCAGTTCATGCATCTGCCACAATCGTCCTCGTGGTTGCAGCCTTTGCAAATGCCACACCTGCGTGAGCGATACCCAAACGGCCCGAGTCCTTTGCGCTTCACAAAATTTGACGGCTTCTTGACCTTGGTGACCTTTGCATCCGACAGTCCGGGACTATCCGACTCAGAGGGAGACCCAACGTCTGCGAGGAGAGACGTTCGTCCGTCAGTCAGTTAAGTGATTTGTTCAGAATTCAACATGCAGCTAAAGACACTTCTAAAATGTTCTTAAGATTATAGTTTCAAATAGAATCACAGAAGCTCACAATAACTCAAATGTGTGGAATATCAGGATTTATAGGAAAGCCGTTTTCTAAATTCAATCTTTCAGCTTTATAAACACTCATTGTAAAAACAACTTTATCAGATAGACTTAGTTAATATATTTGCATTCTATAAATAAAGGGATCCAAATTGCTGCATACAAATCATTCACTTTAATTTTCTCTAATGACAGCGACTCCCGATGAGTCGATCAGCATGAATGTACCTTTAGCGACATCTGAGGGGGAAATGCCTGTTCGTTCATGCAGAGGCAGGGCGCTAAGCCTGGGAATGTCATCTGGTACTAAGGCCCGAGGCTGGCCCAGCACCACAGACGCAGCACGACACACGTGCTTGATGCGTGGACCTCCTGCTCTACGGAACTCCTGGCAGAGAGGGGAGATGACCTGAGGCTGAAAGAAGGGATTTTCGTTTAAATATCAAGATAGAGAGACTGATGAAAAGACAACTAAAAAAAAACCCAGACTGAACAGAGACTTATTCTTGAAGATTTTGAGTAAAAACAAAAACTTGTTATTTTATAGATTTGTATCCTAGATCCATGGGGGGTTTTTTTCCACTTACGAGTCCCTGAGGTGACTCAGTCTTGACAGGAACATTAGGATCAAGTGGAACCCTCTGCTTCCTCCTCTGTCTCTTAGAGCTTACATCCCGGGACCTGGCACCACTCGGGCCAGATAACAGCTGCAGGATCAAAAGGCAAAATCCTGACATGAATATAAACCTTACAGATTGTCTTGACAGCATGCGATTCCAGTGAGCATCAGCGACAAAATCAGCTTGATTCTATTGTTTCCAATCACAGCGTCCTGACTGCAAACGAGCTGCGACGCGCCGTTTTTACCCTGGCGCGCTGTTTCTACTTCCCTCTCTGTCGCTCGCGTAGACGGCAGCTAAACGGGGAAGGAGGTGGTTTTAAAAAGGACCTGGCACTCGCTTTCCTTTTCTCACTTAATAGAGCTTGTTAGCTTGTTTTACAAAGTGCCATCATGCCCGATGCGACACCATATCTAATGCTTGCGTGCTGTTAGAACAAGGTAGTCGAACACTCTCTCCCCCTCCCTTCTCATTTATGACAAGATAACACAAAGAATCTAAAGAACAAATGATTGAAAGGATGTGATGATCTTACCCCCGAGGACTTCAGCTGTTTCTGCTGGTCGATCTTAATGAGCTGGACCTTGGCTTTCTTGAGCAGATTGAACATTCTTTTATTTGCACCAGTGAGGCGCGCTCTTTGTGAAGCTCCCTTCTCCATGAGTCCAAGAAAATCAGCTTCTCCTGCACCAGAGGTCTGTAAGGACTGCAGCTCGTCTGTTGAAATAGTCACCAATACCAATTATTTAATAAATATATATCTTAGGGAATATTTCATGAAAAGGCTTGTGTTGCTTGGTATTTAAGAAAGAAGTACTTTTTGAAAGATTTCCTTACCTGACGGATGTCGGGCGGTGTCTTTCCCTGCTACGTCCTCCTCTTTACTTTGCTGAATTGTGATGGACTTGGATTTTGTTGCTCTCACGCACACAGAAACCTTCCTCACCACTCCAGGGGAATCAAGGTCTTCGATCTTGAGCTTGGATTTGCTCCTCTCTGTGTTGGTATTCCTCTGCCTCAGGCTGATGCTCATGGCCTCATCATCCAGCCCTTCAGCCAAATCTACGGGAGCTTGAGTGGGTTTGCTCACACAGTCGGCGTCTAGTGGGGTTTTGCTTTTGGGAAGCCCCGTGTGGTTCTTATTCAGCCTTTGATAGATCTTAAGGTGGGCCATTTGTTTACTCATCTTAGGGGTGCTTTTCTTTTTCTGGTGGTCCAGGGGGTCAGCAGGTAGCTCTGTGGGCGTGTCGACTGGTGTGGATAAAAACAGACGTTCACATTCACTCTCTAGAGTTTGGTCAAGTGTAAACATTTCCTCGCTCGACTCTTCAGGCACGTGCCAACTGAAACTGGAGTTCTTCGAGAAAGGCTTCCTCTTCTCAGCACTGCTGCTCTTTCTCTCGGATAAAAGGCTGTCAGCTAAATCGATGTCATCGTCCAGATCCTGAGCGGAAAACAAATCCATGTCCAATTGAGCTTCACTCAATATGTCCTCCTCGTCGACAGGTAGGATAGGAGATATTGATCTGCACGTCCCATCTTCTCGCCTCTTTGCGGGACGCATTTGCAAGCCGAGCTGTAAGCCCTTCTTTGGGGAGTTTCTTCGCGGCAAGACCGACATCCCGGCATCGTCCATAAACCTTTGTGGGGTCTTGATCACCCGCGAGGACCTGGCACTTACAACAGGCATGATGAAGTGTTTGATGTTTTTCACAAACTTGCTTGATTTAACAGGATGGGCTTCGACGACATCCGGTCGTCCAATGTCCACCAACGTGTCCGTTTCCTCTTCCTTGAAACTTTCTTTGTCCAGCCCAATTTCTAACAGCTTAGAAATGATTTTGGCTTGGGGTTTGGGTCTTTTAGACCCAATAAAATGAAGGCCTGCCTGTCTCTTTTTATACATTTTCTGTATCCCAATAAGTTTGGTGCTTTGGGTCTGTGGGCTAGCTGCCAATGGAGTAGGAATGTCACCCTCCCCTTCAACAATGTTTTGACTGTTTTCCGATCTTTTGAGTGGAGCAAACTTGCCGTCTCTTGCCCTGTGTTTGTGTTTCTGGCGCTGCCCAATCAAACTTTTACGCCTCTTTTTTACTTTCTTGTGAGACTTCTTTTGTAGGCACAATGTTTTTGGATCGCTCGTTGGGCACTCGGGTGGACACACCGATGGCTGACTATCTATCAACTGGATATCTGTTTCCTCTTTAACTGGTGGATGTATCTGCTCTTCTTGCACTGACACAGTGTCCTGTTTTTCTTCAGGCTGCGAGCAATCTTGTGTTAGTGACTGACTCCCCTCTGTTACTGGAGGAGGAGTATCTTCCTGTAGGACAGATTCAGGGAGAGCAGTTTCAACTGTTGTCAACTCTGCCTCTACAGCCGTTTTAGGAGAGACGACAGGCTTCTTCCTTTGAACAGACTTCTTTTTACCTAATTTATTATTCCTACATCTTCTAGGTGTGGATTGTACCGGCAATGTTTTGGCCTCTTTGATCTGCGGTTCGACCTCATTCTCCACTTTCTGTGGAGACACTTCAACTGGCACCTGTGAGGCCTCATCAGCGACCTCAGAGGAGTCCTTTTCAGGAACTTTAGAGGAGGTCAAGCTTGTTACCAGTAAGGGGTCCTCAGCCAAAAGCTGGCCCGCGTTTTCAGGAAGACTGTGTGAGCAGACATCTTCAGTTGTAGCCTGAGAAGGATCTTCAGCATGCACCTGTGGGGTCACCTCATCCAGTGGACTCTTTCTATTCCTGCGTTTGGGAGTGCTCTCTGGTTTTTGAATGCTGGGTTTTTTCTGTGGCGAATCCAAGCTTGCTGTCCTCCTTCTTAATCTCCTCGTAGGTCTGACCTCTACGTCAGGAGTTAATGACTGTTCCTCATTATCTTCACTGGGATCTTTCGGAAAAGCCTCCTTCTTTTCACTCACGGGACTGACCTGCTGAATCAAAAAGGAGGGCTTTGAGCTTTTATGTTTACCAGGAGAGGAGACCTTTTTGATCTGCAGGGGTGGAACTTTCCCACTGTCAGTTTTGGACATTTCTTGTGGAGGTGTTTCATTCATGTGTTGCACTTCATTTTCCACCTGTGAAGATAGCTTTTCCTCAAATGACACGTCAGCCATGTTTTGAAAACTCTTCTCCTTATCGTCCGGGCTTTTACACTCCTTTGGGGCAGAGTTATCCAGTTTAGATTTTTTATCCACCCCCTTTAAATTCTTGTTGACGCTGATGTCACATAATGTCAACTCCTCCACTTCACTGACAGGCTTGTCCTTTCCTTTAACAGCAACGTTGGCATCCTGTCTTTGACTTTTCCCTTTTACTAATGTCAGGGTCCAAATAAATTTTCTCCGCTTTTTCTTCCGAGTCGAGTTCTTCCCACTGGCCTGCACATCATATTTTGGGTTTCTGATCTTTAGAAACTTTAAACTCGGGACCTTCATTTCTTCTTTCTTTAAAGGCAAACCATGACCGGTTAAGTGATCAGTCTCTGTGGATGATGAACCTTGGTTCTCTGGCGCTGTGACATCCTTGTTCAGCCTCCTACTTTGCCTTCGTCTTCCACTCTTTGCAGGTGGTTTGGCCTCAACTGTATTCGAGACTTCCGTCGTCGACTCTGTCAAAATGTTATCATTTTGACTCAGACTTTGTGGTTCAGCTGCAATGTCTGAGCTCTTTTCAGCGAGAGGTTGACTGACTCTACGGCTCCTACGAGTCACTGCTTGTTTTACATCAGGACCTTGCTCTGTCACAATGTCCTTCTGCTTCAGCATCTTTGCATTTCTTTTTGGCTCGACAGCCTCGCTGTCTTGTACAGGTTCAATTTGATCCGCTGATATTCTCTCTTTTGACTCTCTTTGTTCATCCACCAAAACTTTGGCAGCTGTCTGGCCAACCGGCTCCGTCTTTGAAGCAGACCTCCCGCGCCTTCTAGCAGGTACAGTGCCTCCTCCTTTATTCTGGTTGCCATGTTTATCCTCCGGTGGTTCGGTTTTTAATTTGACGCGAGCACTTGAAATCTGGTCACCCTGAATGTCCTTGGCATTAGACTGATCCTGAATTCCCTTTTTCTTTGATTTCCTTGACGATTTTAGATGGGACTCCTTCAAAGTTTTCATTTTCTTTTTGGCCACCAACTTTATAGTAATCCTTGGTGATGCTGATGAAGCTCCACTTTTAGCAGACTGACGAACCATGGTGTTTTTTCCTTTCGGGCCTTTCCTGCAATCCTCTGCAGGCTCTACCTCCGGAGATAAAACTTGTGTATCCTCGAAAGGTTTAACATCTTTTAAAGGGTCAGGAGGGGTGATAGCTGCTCCCATTGCCGGTGTTTTAAGTGGTAGCTTCTCACTGTGTCGTTTGGATTTTGCGCTGAGAGCATCACCTTTGAAAAAAGAAAAGAATCACCGGTTAAGTGCAAATCTGTCAGAAAACAATCATCCTTTTTTATTTTGTTGCATGCTTAATTCTTCAGAAATATGTAATGTAATCAATAATACACAGTTGTATACCTTTGGAAGGATTTTGTCGTGACCTCACAGGTCCTTTTGAGCTTTTCCTCTCAGCTTCAAACCCTCTAAAGTCATCTCCCTTGAAAAACAAGAAGAAGCAGTTAACACCCAACGCGTTTGAACACCCTCCTGCTGGAGTCTGCAACAACGTCAGCACGGCCATAATCAAAATGTTTTTTTATTTGGTAAAGTGTTCATGTCAAGTTTCAAATCATCTTCCATTATATGCACCAACCAGATCTCTCTCTCTTTTTTTAATAGAAATAAATATACTGTCTTAAAATTAATAATGCATGACAATATTAGCACTTTTGATCAATATCAGTTTAATAAAACAAGGCAAGCAAAAAAAAGTTTAGGTTTAGGCATCAATGCAAAAATAACAATGACAGACAATGGACAATTACTTTCATTTATCCACATTCAAACCAAACACTTTCATTCGTCTCATCTTATTTTTAATGCACAGCAAGAATACAATTGACAGACGATTGGAAAACCCTATTGAACTTTAAATGTTAAACGTTGTTTTATGCGTGGTTAATTTAACATCGTATATAATCTATAATATTAGCTTGAACCATACTTGGGCTGTTTCCGTGAACACCTACACTGACTTAAAAAAAACAACCCTGCGGTAATTCGGTTCCCTCCAGGTAACCTTATTGAACATTATTCTCGTGCTTGAAAAACAGCTCTACTGTATTATAACACAGTTAGACATACGAGCCGGCAGGTGTGCTGCTCACGTTATTACTAGTGAGCCACTGGCTTTGGCACACTGCACCACCATTTAAACATTTCGTGCTTTGTAACACAAGCTAGCAATTAGCCATCCCCTCCTCTGTACAGCAGTTAGCCCACTCCTTCCTTCAGAAGAGACAATTAGTTTTAACCAAGATAAGAAAAATAATTGTGTTTATGTTGCCGTTAGACTAGAAGTGGGCACCTGCAAGATTTGAGTTTGCTGTCTGGCAGAGAAACGCAGCACGCATCTGGACAGCGTATGAAAACAGAGAGTTAGCAGTTAGCATGTTTGTAGGCTAGCCCTCCCGTTCTTTGTGTTGGTACTTTAAGTTGGCTGCTGCTCTGGCCTGTTACACAGCGGGCCATGAACACTATCATTACGGTGCTTGGTAACACATTGGCATACTCATTCACTGCATCTTTAAATCATCATTTGTTTTCATTATAATAGTTTAAATTACTTGTGAATAATTGCTGTGCAGCGCAGGGTTAAAATGAAGCCCACTGGTGATGTTTTGAAGAGGTATCGGGGTCCATTAAACGTCAGGGGAAAGCTGCACAGTGCTAACATAGGTTAGCATGTGATGTTAGCTCACCAAGCTTGACGCTAGTTATCGTCGGTGTTGACATTTCTCCAGGACAGTAACCAGTCACACACAGCACTCATTCACGCGCATTTATAAACGGACACACACACAAACACACATGAGAGAAAATGAAAATAAAGATACTAACTCCTGGGTCGGTTTGGGACCTCACCTCTTCACTCCCACTAGAGCTGTATCCAGACTGACCGAGAATCCTGTGGCTCGCCTCTATCCCGAGTAAGCGCAAGTGAGACTGGTCTTCGTTTAACGACAGAACCAGGTTTGCGGGCCTTGGCCCTCCGTTAGTCACATCATCAGCTTCTGAGCCTGATCGTCCAAGTTGCCACCGCTTCTCGGAGCGCAATCGACTGCGTGACGACCAAGGACGACCGGGGAAACGACCTCTGGCCGTGGCGGTTCCACCTTGGCCTCCTACGGCAGCCGCGGTTGCTGATCCGCATCCCGCTGCCGCCATCATTGCTTCAACAACAACACACTCCGACGGCTAGCAGTTTGAGGAGAAACAAGAGGGAAGGCGCGAGATGGGAGGGGGGAGCCGCAATGACTCACGGGAAACTGAGTTGTTGAGGTGAAGCCCTCAGTTAGGGGAAAGCCCGGGCGGTGGACCTCTTGTGGTGATAGTAGGCTACTTCAGCTCTCCATTCAGAAACGTTAACATGATTGAATGACTCTCCTCAAAGTCTGTGATCGTATTTGTTCATTTTTTCATGTTCAGATCTATATATTTTTATTTTTTTTAAAAAGAAAGAAAACATATATGGTCTATGGTTGTTATAGCAAGTGACGCAGAAAACAGATTGAATCGGATCTGTAAGAATCCGATTTGAATCATATTTAAAACCATCTATATACTGTATGTGGTTTGAATCAGATTTGGAAAGATCAGATCGTCCAGAGTGGCAAAAAGAAAACAAAAAAACAACTACATACAATCTGGATGTGGCAAAAAATTGATTTGGAGGTGCATAAACAAAGCCTAAGCGCTTATCACCACCTATAGTGGTACTGCACGTGTCTACACGCTAGGGGGCGCTTATCACTCAATCATTTAGAAACACTGCATGCTAATACACAGCCAAATACACTATGAATCGTATGTCAAGTCTATCAGTATTCCTTTGACATATTATTTGCTGTAAGGAAGACCATAAAATCCCAAATTAATTCAAATAGGCCTACGTCGCTTTGAGACAAAATACACCCAAGTTTTCATGATCAGTACCTCTTTAATAAATCAGAAAGCGAGATTATCCGGCTCAGTAGGGGGCGGTATGGAGCACGACTATCAGCGTTCTTACCTAAAATAACAAAAAGAGAAAAACCAAAGCAGAAGAAGAACTCCGAAGTAGGGAAGTGTTTTGTTGTTCAACCATTTCCTAGATTAGTTACTAGCGACGCCTTGGTCTTACATATCAGGTAAATCGTTATTTGAATGCTTAATGTTCCAGTCGATCATATATTTTACTTAAAATAAACTCCTTGCAGGAAATATTAATTGATGTAACTCACCACTACGGCTTGTCCTAAAGTCGGAGCTAAATCACTTTAAGCTACCAAGCTAACGACATGCTACAATTAGCCTGAGTTGTCCAGAGTCACCTGACAACGAACATCACCAAGAGACAGAAGATTTTTTTTGTTTTAAAATAAAGTTATAACCAGGCAGTACACGATGCCATCTTAAACCAGGATCAACACCTTCCGCCTACAAAGTCTGTCATCACTTAAACTAAGGACTCTATAGGTTGAAAGTCTCTAGTTAACATGTTTATTGTTTAAGTCATAAACGTGTTTGGTTTAAAGTCGCTTTGTTTGTTTACCAGGATCAAGATGAACCTTGAAAGGCTACCAAACGAGGAGAAACTCGGCCTGTGCAGGAAGTATTATTTAGGTGAGAGATGGATGTATTAGTGGGACATACATAAAATATATTCAATCACACATCCTTGTGTTTTCCTTGATAGTACTGGTCACGTATACTTGCTAACACCTAGCTCAATATACATGTAAACATGGTGTCGTCAAATTGTCATGAGCAGTAAAGATGCCTGTTATTTGCTTCTATATCGAGTGGGTCAGTCTTTACAATAATTT
The DNA here is from genome assembly GCF_947650265.1 of Symphodus melops. NCBI lineage: Eukaryota > Metazoa > Chordata > Actinopteri > Labriformes > Labridae > Symphodus > Symphodus melops. The sequence goes on along the minus strand of NC_136695.1, from coordinate 17,674,480 downwards.
AAATACATTGTCATTGATTGTGTTTTTCTGTCTTGTGTTTCAGGGGGGTTTGCGTTTCTCCCATTTCTGTGGCTTGTTAATGTTGTTTGGTTTTTTCGCGAGGCCTTTGTAAAGCCGGTCTACAACGAACAGCTGCAGATAAAGACCTGTAAGTGTCAGAAGTGGTATTTTAATGCTAGGGATTATACAAAACAATTAGAGTGAAAAAAATAATATATAAAATAAGATGTTTATTCATGAACATACTTTAGACGGGTTTAATTTTAATCCAGTGCTATGGTTCGAGTAGGACTCTGTTCATTGATTGATTGAAATAATTTACTTTACCTTTTCTACTTTCACTCTAGTTTCTCAAAAATGATGAAAGCATTTGAAATGTTGACCCAATTTGTGATTTGGAGAAATATGGTTAATATATTGATGTACTATATTTACAGTAGAACAGGGGTGTCCAAAGTGCAGCCCTTGAGGCAATTTTCTTTGCGTCCCCCAACTTCAGTTGGGGAATCAGAAGATTTTGGCCCGAGGCCTCATTCTGATAAAAAAAAACAATGTATTGGATTTCCTTTTATTTAAGGGTTTCTTTTGTGAACCTTTTTGATTCTGATCTACAAAGTGTTTACATTTTTTCAAACAATTAGAACAAAATAGATTATCACTGTAATTAGTTATTGTGGTTTTATATTATTTTTGTAGAGGTCAAAATACAAAAAGTTTGTTCCAATATTACTATTAAAAATACAAAACCTGTGGCCCGCGAGCTAATTTTACACATCAATTTGGGCCCGCAAGAAAATAAACCATTTTCCATTGTCCTGTAATTTTAGCGTATCATTTCTGTCTGAAAAAAAAAAAAAAAAAATATTTATTGACCAATATTTGTCTTTAATTCCAGACGTGAAGCGGTCAGCATTGGGGTTACTGCTTTGGACAGCAGTTCTCACAACGTGGATTACAATTTTCCAGCATTTCAGAGCAGAGTGGGGGGAGGTGGGAGATTACCTCTCTTTTACCATTCCCCTGGGCATTCCCTGAGATGTTTTTGACAGATGATCTTTTAAAAACAATGATCTACTAGTTTTTCTTTTTTTAACTACAGGAGAATAACATAAACATAGACCTCGAAAGTCATTTTCTTTAAAGATGCATGCTTTGAAAATTCCTGCTTTCAAGAAATCTGAGAAGATTCTTCAGGTGAATTGTAAGCTAATCAACCCCCCTGACAATGTTATCTATCAATGTACGTTCACATCAGCTCATTAAACAATACTGTTAACAACCTTTTTTTCTTGTCTAAAATACCTTGATTATTGTGCACCCAAAAACTATTTTGTACTTGTGTATGATGAATAAAAACAGTTACAAACCTACCTAATTACATTGTTGTTACTTCATACTGTGTGAGTCAACATTTTATGTTTGTGTTCGAATATCATTATTCAGTCAATGTTTATAGGTCTGTATGGACTTTTAGTTTGGTGTCCCATCCCTAAACTATTTTCCCCCTACATACTACCAATATTTCACATAGTTATAGTAGTCCCCTAAAGGCTGGACATTGACTGGCGCCTGTAATGAAATCCAATAGCTTAATCCGGCCAATGTCCCAACTTCCCTGTCTCCTATATGAGTCATAACATAATCAGAGCCATTTTTAGTCACAACAGTTAAAGCTTAAGTGACAGGATTCACATAACCAACAGGGAGAACATGCCCCCCCCCTCTATTAACTGCTGACTTCACCATAGCGTGCCAGGAGCATGTCAGAAGTATCCACACAATCTGTACTGTGAACAACAGAGGGAGACACTTCATAAATCAGATTTATTGGGAGTGAATACAAGGAGTCCTTTTATGGATATTGTACCTTGTTTGTGCGTTATTTTTTTAGAGCGTGTTACGGGCATGATTCATTACTTTTGTACAAGTACTATAAGAAGAATATTTATCTTGTTTTTATTTCCTGATTTTAGGATTTTACAAAATAAAAGTTAACCAATCAAAAATTAGACCCATTGTATACAAAGCCAACAAGATGTAATTAACAGCTCTAGCTTGACCTCTTAAGCATTTCAAGTAATGTTATTACCAATACACTACAATTAAGTCTTCACAAAAAGAAAACGTGATTTATCAACCCGGGACCATATTGTGTATAAGGACAGCTGTAGTCTATTAATTTATTGTGACATAAAATCCCAGTTTTACTTGTAACCTAATGGTTTGTTTTAACATGAAGGTGTACTGCATCTTTGACTTTGGTAATTGATCTGAGTAGTGTTTTTATCACTGACAGTTGAGGCTTGTTGGCAGTGCACGTGCTCTGGCATGTGTTTGGGACGTTCCTGCTGTCACTGTCTGTTCGGCATCAGACCACGAGAGTCAACATCCGCCTTTGAACTTATTTTTGGACGGACCTTCCCTGACAACCGCCTATTAGGGTTACTTTATAACAAGTCTTATTTGTTACCAGTCATTTTGCATCGGCGCCATCAATACAAGGGATCAACTAGGCCTATGGGTAACGTCTAATTGACACGTTATTGCCACATTCCCGAGACAGCTGCGTCACTCTAATAACAATACACTCTTACCCTGTACGGCGAACACTCAAGGGTACGCATTAGTCCGGATCATAACAGAAGCAAGGTGCCCCACAATGAATTCCCCAACTCATTATGCAACCACAGTAGCCTATAAAACACATACCCACCACAACAGTCCCTCACGTCAGGCAGCCACTGCAGAGTCAGAGTCAGTCAGGCCGGCGCACCAGTTCATCATACTGTAGGTATCCACTGGACCTCGTTCAGAACCTGACACAAGCTGGTCAACAAAGCTGTCTTTTCCCTTTCACACACTTTATTGGTCAAGGAATTGAGGAAGAGGTAAGTAGTGAGTTGTGTTTTATGTGTTTGTGATCCAGTATGTTGTAGCCTCAAGTTCTTTAACGCCAGTTTATTTATTTTCCTTATTTCTCCCGTTAATAGATGGACTTCATCCTGCCACCCACCCTGCCAGCTGGTGATATCCAATGGGAGAAAATTTTGCCACCTCTTATTCCTCGCCTAAATGGGACCTATGGACAATATAATTGGTCTCCTAAATTACTTATTCCAGAAATTGATAATACCAGTTCTGCTCAGGTAGGTCGCTTCAAGTAATTCTATTACCAATGCATTACAATTAAGTCTTAACAAAAAAAAAAAAACTTTATCACAACACACATAACATGTTAGATAAGGTGGAAATCTACAGATTAGAAGTTTTTTCCTGAAGTATGTGATGTAATTGAAGGTCAGCTCAGAAGCCAAAATCTGATTCTTCTAAAATAAATGATGTATTAGAAAGCTTAAAAATGCCCCCCCAAATTAAAACCTAAATACTTTGTTAAAGGTCAAAAGTGTCTTATCACTAGCAAATATTACAAATTGTATGTATCATGTTTAGAGCATGCAGTCGCATATTTTATGATGCCCTTTTTTGCTGTGATTATGGATGTTATTTCCATGAAATAATATAGTTTAATTTTATTATGGCAGGTCAACTGTGATGACAGTGGTTTTACAATTCAAGTAGATGTAAAGGACTTCAGCCCACGGGACCTTACGGTGAAAGTGATCGGAGACTTTGTTGAAGTGCAAGGAAAGCATGAAGAGAAAAAGGTTGGTAATATGACAGAAACAAACTGCATTCTTCAGGTTATGTTCAATAGTTATTATCTCTGTTATCTGCTAAACTTCTGCCTTTTTTTTTGTAGAAGAATGGACCAGGATTGACCACACGACAGTTTAACCGTCGCTACCGCATCCCAAAGGGGGTAGACACCATGGCTTTGGAGTCGGCAGTCTCTCCAGATGGCATTCTTTTCATAGCTGCACCAATTGTGCAAACCACAATCCTTAACTAATGGAAACAATATCAAACTCTCAATTTATGTCATCTTCACTATGAACTATAACAAATACCACAGAAACATTTGTGCACACAAAGAAATGCTGCTTCCCCTCCAGTCTGAGCAACGTTCAGCATGTGCCAAAACATTCGTTTGTTTAGTTCCTGGCACAGTTTAATATTCCCTGCTCTCTGAGGTTTGTATATACTGCTCTGATCGTAACTCATCCTTCTTACATAATGTTTCACAGAACCATTCTTTGTAAATATTCTAACAGTTCAACGTGCTGACTTCTTTGTGCAACTTTTTGTAAAATGCACTGTGTAATGTTCGTGATTAATGATGCACACTAACATATCTCTAAGCTTTTTAATGTGGAAAATATTTCATGAAAAGAGAACAAATAAACTTTATTTCTTCATAAAATCAAAACTACTGCGTCACGGGTCTCTTCTTCTTCGTCAGGTTCCATGTTGCTCGTCCAGAAAATCATTCAACAAAGAGTCGACTTCACTGAAAAAAAGACAATCACAGTATTGTAGAAGACTGTTCTTAGATTTGATTCACATGTCTTAACATCACTGAAGGATTTATAACAAGTACCACATTTAACTGGATTTTAAGATTAAGAAAATTGACATCAGTGATAAAAGAGCAATTTAAGTAAGAGCTTATTCTTTTACCTGATCTGTTCCTTTACCCACTTTCTCTGTTTGCGAAGGACTTTTAATAAAGCATCATCTTCATACTCTTTCTCATCTGAATCTGAAAAAGAAAAGAAAACACATTTCTTCAGGTTATGGGAATTAAATGGCAAATACGAACAGATGGTCAAGACTAGTTTTTGAGTCATCCATAAAAGCATACTCGAAGTACGCACAGCAACTTCATCATGTAATAGAAATTATTCCAGCTTAACACCCAAACAGCAAGCTCACAGAAAAAAAAAGACTTTAAGGGTTTTGGAATGCTGACAGTGAAAGTTATTCAAAGGTCAGAATAGATTTTTTCACAATTAATTGCAGGGTAAAGGTTGGTGCTCTTTGCTGATGTACACTCACCTTCAGCCTCTTGCAGAAGCTGTGATATGACCTCTACAGAGTTCTGTTCATCACAGGGAAGAACTGAGGACTGAGTCCGAGCTGAAGAAGGGCAGGAGGGAGAGAAGGGGACAGGCATCCTCGGAGCAGGAGATGAATCCGTCACAGGAAACAAGACCTCGGAAACTACCTGTCAATGTCCAATAACAACACTTTACTGGATAATTCAGTTCTTTATCACCATAATGACATCTTAACATTAGATTATGCTAAAGTATGCAAATAATATAATACAAACAAAAAATACATAGAACCCCAAAAAAAGTTACAATGCACAATCAATTGACAAAAGTGGGATTAGCAGTCATTCAGTAACTTGTGATTTTGAAAACATTCTTGAATACATATCTTAATACCGTTTATAAATGTTACTTTTCTGATACATTATGTTAAAATGTAGATTTGTAATGTTAACCTCTAGGACTGCAGGATATGAGAAAATTCTGGGATGTAGAAGCTATAGCTAACAGTTTTTTGTCCACTTTCTGTTGTAAATTCAGAATTTTGTGTTTATCCAATATGCAAGTGTCAAGATAACAGTAAAATGGTGATTCATTGTGCAGACCAACTTGCGACTCAAATCTGAGTTATTTTGATACCAAGAAGAGCTATTTTGGGCTCACAAATGCTGTCACTTAAGAATTTTTTTTCTCAATAAAAATTAGACAGCAGGATGAAGTGTGGACAAGATCTCAATTTAAAACAATAAAAGTTCAATATTTTTGCATCCCACGCCACCATGTTTTGAAACTAAGGCCTGTCAAACACCAATGTTATTATATGTCAAGATCTGACTACGTCCATCTGCACATAACTTGGAAGGATCACAACTTGTTTTGTAGGATATACTTCCTGCAGGCTATCAAAATATAACATCAAGATTTATATTGTGAATACTATGCAACCAGTCTCATAGGTTGCCTGTTTTAACCGACTTCCTAGAGTAAGAATAAGTAAATAAAATAACATGGGAACAGTTGAGAATATAAAAACACTGTACAGCTTGTGTGAATGCTGACCTGTCCTAAGGCACTGTGTATTGGAGAATGTGGTGGTGCATGATCAGTAGAGCTCTGGCTGGAAAGATCCTGACGTCCCTCTTGTTGCTGCTGCTCCTTGGCCAATGGCAAGATCCTTACAGGATATGTTTGACGTGAAGATCTCCTATTTAAAGAGCCAGGGCCATCGGTGTGTTCCTTTTCTATAGTATGTCTGCAAAAACAAGTCAGTAAACTTAGATTTTTTTTGTTTGGTCTTCCACACAATGAGCATGTTTCAAAACCTGACCTTGTTGATTTCTTCTGCTCTCTGACAGACATCACTGTCTCCTTCTTGTTGTTCTCCGACACTTTCGTTGGAGCTTTCTCCCTCTTCTTCTTCTTCTCTGATTTTTTGTAGTTGGATGGCCTTTCTCCTTTTCTAGCTCCAGATGAAGCATTTGATAGGGTTGGAATATGTTCGAGAAAAGGCTCATTAGGGGCTGTGTCCATCTTGTTTTCCGGAACTTGGGCCTTTTCAAAAACTATTTTTGTCTGAGAGTCGTCCATACTTTGCAAAATGTTGTCATGTATACGAGCATGAGATGTCTGGCTGGGACACGGCATGACATCACAAAGAAAATGCATATGGGCAGGAACATGGGGTTGAGAAACTGAAGAACCAGAGACACCAAAGGCAGGTAACGGAGCTGGACCTAAAGATGGACTAAATGATCCAGGAGTTCCTTTGGGTTCTAGTCTGGCAGCAGCAATCTGAGGATGTGTCACTTTTTCTGAGAAATCTGGAGGTTGAAAACATCCCTGTTGCAAGAAACGAGACATAATAATTATCCAAGGGATTTTGGAGAAAAAAAAATACAAAATTGTGGATATACATACGCTATTATCATTATTATGATTAATATTGTACCAACCTTGTAGGCCTGTCCACTAGCTGAAGTCTGGCTTAAACTTGGTGCCTGCCTGTTAATGGTTGAACTATGAAAACCGGAGTGTAAACCTGAGTGTTTCTGAGGCCACTCCCTGGCCTGCTCAATCTTTCTCCTTAAACGCCACTGAAACAAGATATCATCTTCCGGTCGGGTGGGGGGCTCCAGTGAAGGAACGAAAGAGGGTCTTTGGTAGAGATAGGCTTGAATCGAGTCTGAGCTGACCATTTCTGTTAATTTTGAGACAAACAAAAGTTTTCACAAGCATAAAAAAGAGGAATCTTCTTTGACAGATTGCATTAACAGGAACATGATTAAGCAAGTTTAAATTTCAAGAGACCATCAACAAAACTCTACAGAAGTCCACGCTGTTGCATTACCAGCAGCAGATGTTGTAACTCCAGGAATCAAAGGTCTTCTCACTGGCTCCTCTACACTGCATGGAGAAGAGGAGTCGGAGGATGCAAGACCCTCTGAGCTTACATGGATAGATCCACCATTCAGAATATATTCACTGTCACAAAGACAAAGATCAAACTCAGCTGGAGTAATTTGTTCCATTTATCATTAATGTAACTTTGATGGTCTTCATACTCTCTCAGCAGTAGTCTGTTGGCCCTATCTTGAAGTTGTATTATCTCTGTGTCGTCATATTCCCCCCGGGAGGTGTCTGACAAAACCTGAAACAAAATATGGATAGGTAGAAGATCAAAAGGGTACAACACTCACAATGTGGTGTGATAAATGAATAAAACTGGATGAAAACATTTTCTTAGATTACTTAGAAATGTACTGAAATTCTATCCTTCTTTAAATCAGGGCAACTTAATCGACATGAGGATGAACCAGCCACATTTCTCAACATGGCTGCCAAACCAAAGCTGACTTGACACTTAGTAAACAGAGCTTTTTAAACAGATGTGATGTTTTGATGAAGTGTTAATATTTGTAGGTGTACTTAGTCAGACATACAGTATTCTCTCCTGCAGTCAGAGAAACCTGGCATGAACCATAGCAGGTTGCAAACCCAACAACCCATTATGCACGACACGTGCAAACAATTATATCCATTCAAAAAACGTTATTTGTCTACAGGGGGCAATTCTAGCACTGGAGTAACTGGATTAGTATCTGGTGGTTTTCATTAACTCATGAATGCACTCACACTTAGAGATCTTCTGCATGGGGAGAGGGATCTGTCACGTTGATACTGTACAGGACTGCAATTGAAAGCTCCATGTGCGTCTTTTAGAGGCTGGACAGAATCTGTTTAAAGCAAAGGATTTCACTGTAAAATTTCACACAAAAAAAGCTTTCTTCATTGAAATGTAGGATCCTGTGTGAAAAGTCAGGAAATATGCAATCAGTGACCATACGTACCTGTGCCTGTTTTTTTAGTTGGTGTTGAGCTGGAGGGTAGAGTTGAGGATGGTGTCCACCAAAAAGGCCCTGATTTATCGCTAATGGCAGAAACCATCTGCTGACGCTCCTCACGACTTTGCGGCCGACCATGGCGAAAGCGATCTATATACCTGTGACAAAAAAAGGTTCCTTAGGACTAGTGATTCCAATATCAAGGTTATAAAACCACTATCTAGCTTCTTCATATCTGAGGCTTCTAAGCAGAATCACTATTGTTACGTTTAGTGACCCCTTCACTTATTGCTCTAAACCAAATGAAAGTTAAACCCACTTTGCTAGCACTGAATCCTGCTGAACTCTTGGTTCAAAGGAAGCCATGTGTTTTCCTGTTCTTGCAGACTGTTTGGGCGTCACCATTTTAGATGAGATTGAAGCTCTGGCTGTAGATGCTCCACAGTCAGAGGATGACCATGACTCTTCAAAAACAAGAGGTCCCTCTGTGGCTGTAAAACGGCCGTCTTGTTTCTCAGTGATCTCTCGGTCCCCTGGGCTCAGACTGATTATCTGTATACTGGATCGCTTGTTAAAACGTTCAGGACTGAGAGTCTGTAAAAAGAATGACCACGTGTTATCACAGACTTGGAAAAGTATTGTAAAATTGTCTTACATTATATGTAGAGTTTACTTGCCGTTTGCTTCTTTTTCTGTGACCTGCTGGATGATGGGAGGTAGTTCGTCTTCATCACTTTGGATGCTTGTTAAGGAAAGGGATTTTGCCTTGTGAAAACGGGACCGCTTTTAAAAACAATACATTATCAATAGCCCTACATTTTTTAAGGGTTCTCTCAAAATGTTGTCCATATGACCTTACCTGGATATCATTGCAGCTTTAAAACAGGTGTTTTATAAAACACACAGGATGGTCCGCAGCTGATGATGCGTTAGTGAGTTTGACTTGTCAACAAAAGAAAGTTACTTTGGCACTGAACGCCAACTCGACATCATTCGTCTATGAAAAAGCAAATTCAGCCCCTAAAGTGGAGCGTTTTATAACTCTACGTGCTCGACATCCCACCTTAGTCAATTGAACATAATTACCTTGTTCTTTTTTTATAAATACACCATTTTATACACCATTATCGCCTAAACCAGAACCGAGACACAAACTGTTTTGGCGATCGTTATTTACAGCAACACATGCAGCCAATAGGTACTAAGTAAAATCTGATTGACACGTATTCAACCCAATCACGTAGTAGGACCTCCTTAAACAAGCGCCAATCAGATCATAGTAAAGGGTCAGCGCGCGGAAGAGGAAAGTCAGCAGAGACCGACGTTCAAAATAATAAGCCAGCTAGCAACCGTAGCTTAAGCTAACGTTGTGTTGTGATTCATTATTTTTACTGCCCAGTCTAAAGAGCTACCCCCTCATCAATTTTCGACAAAAACGTTGAGATCTTAGTCAGCAATTCGACCAGTGAGGTTGTTGTTATAAAGTAGCATTAACGTTATTGAACGTTAGCTTACCAACGGCCGTAAGCTCCCCGCTGTTAGCAAGCTAACGTTGAGCTTGCAGCGTCCTGGAGCAGCCGAGTCAGCTGTCGAGATCGATCATCTTATCGGTTTATAAACGTTATATAAACAATCTAAAGAGTGGAGATAATGCACCACGTCAAAATCAAGACGGAAAGACCAGGTAAGAGATGAACTTCCCCACAACAACAGGCACTATGGTTGACATAACCTTAACACCTAGCCCATTGCATTTGGTACATTTGCACTTCTCTAATTCATTAATTCATTTTGAACCAATGATGTACTCTTACTGATATCCGTACTATGGACTTGTGTTCGTTGTTCTGTTATGCAGATGTTGAAGCAGCTGGAGCACGCGGCAGATTGGATGCTGTGTTAAAAGGACTGGTTGAAAGGACGGAAAATGAGAGGTTTGCGAAATTAATATGTAATGTTTTTTTAAAACCAATGCCAATGTAATCACTCTCCTGTCATACTAACATGGCTGCATTTTGAACAGGGAGCAAAATGAGAGCGACACTGGGAAAATATCTACCGACTCTTTAAACAAGTATGTACCCCTACATCATTGAACAATATGTTATTTAAAACCTGCCCATCCAGCAACTGTTATATACTGTAAAAGCTTGTTTCATATTTATGTACTACACGTTTTCTGCAGGGATTTGTCTCCATCGTCTGCTGGAAAAAGGCAAGTGTCTGTTTTTCATCCGATTCTAACCATAAACAATTTCACGTTATGTTTTGCATACTATCATGGCTGGAAAAAACCCCAACTCAAAGTGGACCTGCTATGTCATTAATTATAAAATGAAACATTGATTGTTGGGTGTCTGAACTCTCGAACAGAATTTATCCGCAATAATGTTGGTGAATTTTCTCAGTAAGCTATAAACTGCCTGTCCTTGATCTGTTGTTTTTGCAGGCCATCAGCTCGCTTCCCACAGCATCGGAGGAAGAAACGGAAAGAGATGGATGAGGGCATACCAGAAACCAACCAGCATAAACAAAGTAAACCAACTGCTAATATTTTAACAATATTTCAGCTCGTTAGGTGCAACTATTAACATCATGGTACGTTCTTTGACAATATGTGTGATCACTTTCTCTGTCACCTAACGTTTTGTTGTTTTTCCTTCTTCTGTATTTTCCATTTTTCTAGACTCTTACATCATAAAGTTGTTTGATCGCAGTGTTGATCTGGCTCAGTTTAACACCAGCACCCCACTATATCCTATCTGCCGTGCCTGGATGAGAAACAATCCTTCTGTTCGAGAGCCCCTTGCTTCTCCGAGCCCCGAACACAGCATGGTAGAGGAAGAGGTAAGAGGCTACAAAGTTCTGTCAAACAACGTACATTTTATTTTAAGTATCCACACTTATGACATACTTTAAATAATAACGAATCTCCAAAAATATTTTGTTTTTGTATTTTGTTCTTTGGTAAGTAGGGCAGCCACCCTTACTGTGGCGTAAAACGTATCAAACAGGATATAGTAGACTGCAGCTATTTTAGGCTCTGCAGTATTGTTAAAAGAAAACACACCTATTAACACAAAGATATGTACAAAGTCTTTGTTAGATGTACAGCACAATACACTTTGTATTGGATAAACAATCATGTTGAAGCTGTTAGCCCCATTCTGCCTCTGCCTGACTGGCTTAAAGGTGCTCACATGGGGCTAAGCAAAATCAGAATTTCCATCAAGACAGGAAGTTGTATGTGTTTTGTTCCCAGCCAACTAAAGATGATGCACAAAGAAGAAGAAAAAGGTATACCATAAAAAGCTCATTTGTTCAAGTCTTTTAAATTAAGAGGTTTTCAGTAACATCAATCCGTTCATTTTATACTTTTAAAAACATGTTTACGTAATAGTTGTTTTTTCTGCACATGAGCTGCACTGAGCTGCTTATGTGTAGTCCATAAATCTTGATGTACTTCATTTCTCCTTTTGGTTAATTGTAGTTTTGCATAAACACACTCACATTCCTGAATGTGATTTATTTTCTGCCACATACAGTGAAGGAGCTGCCACTTTTAGTTTTATTGAAATCAAAGGTGACAGAAAAAAAATGGACAGACAGAGAGTGGTAACCATAGTAACTCACTGATACCTGTGTTTGCGCAGATGAGCGAGAGAGCTGTTGACAGAGATCAGAAATGGTTCTTTTTGATAAGTGGTTGCCGAGCCGTCTTAAATCTTTACTGCTACTTTCTATCTATTGTAAGGAGCACACCTTTTTTTCTTTGCCAGGTTACCGACATGATCAATGGTAAAGATCAGAATGTGTACAGACTCCCTCTTCCAACCGCCTGTCCGTTAAGCACAACTGGTGAACTCGTCAATCTCAGGATCCCACAGACAGAAAAACCCATTGTTACAAAGGTTCCGTATAATACTTTCTTTACTGTTTTTACTATCCAGACCTGTATTTCAGTATGACTTACCATGCATCTAAATGGAAAAATATGTGAATTCATTTTAGCTTAACCTTCATATTTTCTTTGCACAGTTAGAGCCAGTTCCTGTATCAGGTTCCCTCATATTTGACCACATGGAACGATGGAAAAAGATAAGACAGAAGTAAGTTCTCTCTTAATAGGCGACATAAGGTTGCACACCACCCACCTTGTGTTTAGGGTTTAGACCCTTCAGTTTGATTAAAAGTTGAGTTGACTCATATTGGTGTTTTTTCTTTCAGATGGAAGGAGTGCTCTAACAAGAACCAGCTGAGATACAGCGAGAGTATAAAGATCCTCAAGGAGATGAAGGAGCTTTATGATCACTGAATGGCTCACAGCTCTTCTCTACTACAGAATGGAAAGCATAAACAGAATCAGAATCAGAAATCACATGTTGTATCCACTGTAGATACAATTCATATTTAAGGATGTTTGGGGTTTGCTGCAATGCATTTTACATTCACAAACCTAGAGTGACTTTTAAATGTTTTTTTTTTTTTTTTTATCTTTTAGAAGTAGTAAAAAAAATAATCTCATTAGTTGTATTTTTTCAAAACACCATGAACCTTTCATCCTTAACACTAGTGATTAAAAACTAGTTTTTTTTTATTTGTTTACTCAGCAACCTTCTGACACAAATGTCTGAAAAGACTTGAGTCACACTTACAATTTCAAATCAAATAAAAAATGCAATTGCTGACTAGAAAGTGGTTACTGTTACTAGAATAAAGTAAACCATAAAACGTAAATAGTCGAGGTGGAACTCTGTGCTGTTAAAAAATGTTAGAAAAAAGATGACATATTTTCATATTTATTCAAACATTTTTTTTTCAAAACAATCATTGACGTCAGAAAAAAAAGACATTCAATTTAACTTTTTTATAATTCATTACATATGAGGTTAAATGCAAAAACATTTGTTGATAAATCTTATCAGTTTGTGTTATGAATTGTTGGTAATCACATACAGAACATATCAGGAGTGACAATAATCTGCACACCAATAAAACAACGTTGAAGGACATGTTTAACATAAGCGGTGTTGGTATAAGAGAATGTTGAGTCATCAATAAAAACAAAAAACATACATGTGGACATAAAAAAGTATTGAAATATGAACATATTTACAAACCAATTAAGCTTAAGCCATTTTCATTTGTTTTTTAATTTCCTGTCGTGTGTGGCACCTTCTATCAGTGCTCAGTCTCTCTCTCCAATATTGAACACGCTGCACTCTGTAGTTTTCAAACTAGTGGTTACAACTTTACCCTCCAGAGGTGCAGCAGCATCAGACTTCCGGCTAATCCGAGAGAGTTGTGATGACAGAGAGCGAGAGGACATAAATGACAAATGGTCCTCTGCCAGGGCGCTCTCCAGGACAAAGCAAATGGAGTGCTTGAGCTTCTTCTGGAATTCCTCACACATGAACACATAGAGAATGGGGTTCAGGCAGCTGTTTAGATATCCCAGACACACTGACAGTTGTCCTCCAATTTCTACAGCAATCAGGTGACCTTGTTCGTCACTGTGCTGCAAAAACTGGAAAACATGGAATGGCAACCAGCAGATGAAGAATGCAAGAATGATGGAGAAAATGATTTTGCGGGATCTCTTGTTCCTTGTCCTCTGCAGACGCGCTGCCCTAACACCGATGGCCACATAGGAGACGAATATTACCAGGAATGGGATGAGAAAGCCCATAACAAAGCGGAAAATCACGAGTTTGTAATGATGGTCTTTTGTAAAAGATTCTATGTAAGAGCAGCGTGTGTTTTCACCCATCCCCAGAAGATCACGAACAGTGGCAAACGGAATACTGCAGACCACAGCTGTCGCCCAGATGACACCACATATGACCTTAGCCTTGCACACGGTGCGTTTGTTTTGTGCCCACACCACCACCCAGATTGACAAGCAGCGATCCAGACTTATGGCCACCAGCAGAAAGATGCTGGCAAACAAGTTTACAGCAGCAACTAAGTTATTGAACTTGCACATGAACCACCCAAATTGCCACTGATTATTCTTAGAAACAGTGAGGATAGTGAGAAGGAGGAAGGATGTAAAGAGGAAGTCAGCTATGGCCAAGTTGAGAAACCAAACTGAGTTGACTGTACTCTTCATCCTGAAGCCAGTCACGTAGATGACCAGGCTATTGCCCAAAATCCCCAGTATGAATATGATACAGTAGATGACAAGGGAAGCTATTTTCAGAATTCTGAAAGTTTCCTCCATGGATGATTGATCAGCAGTAGCATTGGAAGCTAATGCACACAGAAAAATATTTGAAGTTAGTTACTGATACCATATGCAAGATACACAGAGAACACATTATTTTTTATGTAAAATAATGTTAATTATAACCTTTCATATTTTAATTCCTAGACATATCTTTTGTAATACACAATGCTTCTGTCTGTCTCATAGATTGCTTATTATTTACAGCATATGTTCTGTCATTTGCCTCTCAGATGAGCTGTCGTTAAAGTAGTTCCAAAATACTCTAGTCAAGTGCAGGCTTACTTTTCCTGTCACTCCTTTCTATTTTTATTCTGAGGTGTAAAACATACCTTAAATATCTATGCATGCCCTTTTTTTCCATTAGTAGAACACCTTACATTACATTCAATATAAAAAGGATGGAGAATATATTTGAGGTATCTTACCAGTGTCCATGTTTACGATGTGATTTCTTCGTTCATCTGTCTCTATCTGGTCCTGCCTTCACCCATCTAATCTCTCTGTTTCTTCTCCTTTGTTGTTCCTCTAGTTACCAAGGAGGCACTACTTCTCCTACTGCTGTGAGTTTTAAGCAAGTAATCAAGCCATACAAAGGGAGGGACCAAAAATTACAATGCAATCATGCTGTCCTGCGTGATCTTCAAAATTACTCATACAGTCATCAGACAACAAGTTTCACTAGTGCAGTATTTTATAGTATATTATAGTCTGTATTTTAGTCTTATGTTTTATATTTGACTTCATAAGTATTTTTCTAAAAGCCTCTGCTGTAACCTAAACTTTTCCTGTTCTTACACATCGAATGAAATCCTTTTTGTTTTATTTGTTTCAATAACCTCCTAATCACACACATAATCACAATTTCTTCTCCTGCACAACCACACACAATCACACACACACACACACACACACACACACACACACACTCTCTCTCTCTCTCTCTCACACACACACAAACACACAGTCTAGTCTGTTCGGCTGATAATAATATAACACATGACAACCAACATTTGAGGTTTTAAGGATTGCATTTTATGCATGATTTCTCATAAATGCACCAAACAAAATATTCCAAAGCAAAGATTTTGCTGGGATACAGAGTCAACAGAAATGTTAACATCTTTGTGTTAACTAACAATGACTATGCATGCATCACTCAATGATCAAAGTTGCAACCACGATCATAAGCTGTGGGAAAACAGCCATACAGAGTATATTTGCATGTTAGTTTGAAGCAACTGTCTGGTCGATCCAGCGGCGCAAGTAGGACACACGGGCATACACAGCAGGGGTGCGCACGTTGCAGTTGGAGGTGCCCCAAGACACAATACCCACGAGGGACCACACTCCACTGTTCTCACAGACCAGAGGGCCACCAGAGTCACCCTGAAATGAAATGATTTTTATAAATGATATGCTTTATTAATCCTGCAAGGGAAAATGCAGTTTTACACATAGGCTGAAATACACACACACATGCACATAACATGGACATGCATTAATGGAGAGATGTCCGAATGTGGGCTTCTGAGCTGGTTGGGAGGGCAGGGGTTCATGGGCACCTCGGCAGTGCTTAGGAAGTGAACTGGCACCCCCGAGCTACTAGATCAATTCTCAGACTTGGTCTGCATGGGGACATGAATCAGCAGCTCTCTAGTTCTAAACAGAAGTACCAACAGACTGAGCTGCTGCTGTTTACACAGCTGTGCAGGCAGGATACATACAGGATGTGGGCAAGAGTTCCATTAGTTTCATAAAACTCAAAAACAGGAAACCAGATATGGGGTCAGCATTGTGTAAGCACATTTTAGCTTTATCTACAGAGCTAATCTTTTGAGTCAGCAGTTTCTGCCGGTAGACATTACCCGTTAAAATACTCGATTTGTTAACGTTAAACAATTCGGCATCAGAAAGAATTTACCTGACAAGAAGACACTCCAGAAGCACCAGCGCAGATCATGGCATCAGTGATTCTGTTGTAACCCCAATACTGCTTACACTGATCAGGGCTGAGCAGAGGCAGGGCAGTCTGCTGGAGGTAGCGAGGGCTTGCTGAAATGTAAGAAAATTGGAGATGGAGATCACCACATCATTCTTTCTAAGGTATGTTGGAAAATCCTTTATTTATATTCTCCCTTCATAGATATAAACCTTTTAGTATCTATAAAAACCCTCTCACTTACAGGTTTGGCCAGTTTTGCCCCATCCAGAGGTCACACACTTGGTTCCAGAGGGAATGCTGGTGCTGGAGGACGCCAGGCACACAGGAGAGATACGGGATGTCATCTGTGCTGGGGAGGACAGCTTCAGGAGGGTGATGTCATTATTGAAGTTCTGGCTGTTGTAGTAGGGGTGAGTGATGGCCTGGACAGAGAGGTGATTGTATTTGTTAATCCATAATTGAATTTCAATGGCATACAAAGATTTTAATAGAAAACAGGAAGCTGTAATGTGTTTCTTACCCTGCTAATTGACATGACCTGAATTTGCTCGCTATTGTACTGACGGTCATGCTCTCCAAGGATAACACGATGGCTTCTTGGACTGGTGTGAATAAAAACAAACAAAACAAAATAATTTAAAAGAAATATTTCGATTATTCTTCGGTGGTCGTGGGTAAATTAAAAAAATTCTTACGACACACGGCAATGAGCAGCGGTGACAACCCAGTACTGGCTGATCAGGGATCCTCCACAGAAGTGAAATCCTCTACCATCCTACGTGTGACAATTTGAACATTTAGAGTCCGATCTTAGTAAGTTAATTTAAAATCTTAATTAGACAATATCATTAAAATTGTGTCCAAGTTAAATGGGCATTGGTGCATACATGACTTAACCTACCTGAAGTGACACCTGCCAGGGCCAGGACCCAGATACAGCATTATGTCCATTGACAATCTTGTTGTATCCACTTACTTGTGGCTTGATAGTAGGTACTCCACAGCCTGCATCCAGATCATGCAATAAGAAAATCTGCTATACCTAAGGTAGCTATACTATAAGGAAGGGCCCCTTATATATCGTTTTTTTGTTTTTTGTTTGTTTCTTTTTTGTATTTATCACAATATTTAAAAGGATATCTCAAATGTACTGACAGATTTACCACAGATAAATGCATCATCTTCAGCTAAACCACCAGTCACTCACCTAGTGTGGAGGCCACAAGAGCAAAACAACTGACAAGCAAGAACATGATCAGGTCTCAACAATGAAAGTCTTCCCTGAAGGCTCAAACAAGTGGGACTCTGGCTTTTATATGTGTATTACACACACACAACCGAACCCAACATCCACACATACACACACACGTACACTGTGCTTTGATATGTCTGAGAACAAGACATCTGTTGATAAGCACCTGCGATAACTTACTTTTACAATTTCTAAATACTAACAGTACTACTCCTTGTTATCATTAAAATAAAGATCCTGCATTGTGTTTTAACCCCTCCATAAGTGTTTTGGCCTCATGTTCAGACGATATTTGTACCACATTTAATATGTCAAGCTAGCTAGATATCCTGTACTAACAAGACCTTTTTTATATGACTACAGGGGAAATTATATTGATCTAAACTTTTGAGGTGTGCCAACATGAAATTGTTGGCATCTACAAGTTTCAATAGTTGCAGCTGCTGTTACAGCATAAAATAATAAGCATCATAAAAAGAAGTCACACAGTACAATTTGAGAATCTGAATCTCATTGGTGAACTTTATTGATTTAATGTTTTGACACCGATTAAGCAAGATAACCTTTTATCGTTCATGCAAATAATCCCTGGGAGGATAAATAATAAGATATTAAACAGACAACAAGAAAACGTTCATTGAGTCTTCTTAGATTGAATATAAAGTTTCTATTTGTTAAAAATTAACATAAAGCTAGGGTGTGTGGCATTGGCACTTTTTCAAATTTATTTTGCTATTGTTGTTTTACCCAAGGTTGCAGACCCCGCATTTTGACAGAAACAATATAACGAGGATTAAACTCTAAATGCACATGTGTACCTAATGTAACTTGGATGTGTAATCTGGTTAAGTTGTTAAAGACAGTAGGTGAATTGGGGTCTGAGCTAAATATGCTGGTGAAAAAAAGCTTAGTCAACCTCTTCAATTGTGGGACCAGAGGAGGAGCCACCTCCAGCTCCACCAGGGAAGCCACCAGGCATTCCTCCAGGCATTCCTCCAGGCATTCCTCCAGGCATACCACCCTGGTATAGCTTGGAGATGATGGGGTTGCAAACTTTTTCTAGTTCCTTCTGCTGGTGATCATATTCTTCCTTCTCTGCAGTCTGTGTAACAAAAGTGGTCATTTTGTCAGGAAAGGCAGGAACATTGAAGCACAATATAAACACTATGTAAATGTTCAGAAGGCTCCCTCTCTGATTTCACAACGTGAATTGAACAGGCACTTTTAGCAATAGATATTTACCTGGTTTCTGTCCAGCCAGGAAACTACTTCGTTGCACTTGTCCACAATGGTCTTCTTGTCCTCTGGGCTAATCTTGTCTTGGAGTTTTTCGTCTTCCACAGTACTCTTCATGTTGAACGCCAGAGACTCAAGGGAGTTCTTGGCTGTGACCTTGTCTCTCTGGGCCTCATCCTCAGACCTGAACTGCTCTGCTTCCTGCACCATTTGCTCGATGTCCTCCTTGCTCAATCGCCCTAGAAGGGATGAAAGACAAAGCTCAGGTTGCCTTGTGAAAAATATATTCATGGTTCATGTAGAGCACTTTAGCTTTTGAATGATATCTTTCAAATTGTATCTAGAGGAGGGACTCAGAATTAGGATCCTAATCATCATCATCTTTTATTCATGTATTTCTAATCTAATTTTACAGAGTTTTTGTAACTAATTAAGCAACACAGCAAGCTAACATAAAAACATGCAAACAAAAGGTGAAATCCACCTGACAGTGTTTGAAAGGTTCTCTGATTGGATTTTGGATGCTTAGCATTTGATTGCATACATTAATATACCTTTGTCATTGGTGATAGTGATCTTGTTCTCCTTCCCAGTGCTTTTGTCTGCTGCAGACACATTAAGAATGCCATTGGCATCAATGTCAAAGGTCACTTCTATCTGAGGAACGCCTCTGGGAGCAGGTGGGATACCGGTCAGCTCAAACTTGCCCAGGATATTATTGTCCTTTGTCATGGCTCTCTCACCTTCAAAAACCTGAAAATGACAATTTAATGATGCTAATCATTTTCTGATACAAAAGTTAACTCATGCGGGACTCATTTTGATACATTGGCAATAGTGAGTGGACTACTATTTGTCTAAAACTTTACTTTAGGGATAGCTCTACCTGAATTAGCACACCAGGCTGATTGTCTGAATAGGTGGTGAAGGTCTGGGTTTGCTTAGTTGGGATAGTGGTGTTCCTTTTGATAAGGACAGTCATTACTCCCCCAGCAGTCTCAATTCCCAGGGAGAGGGGTGTGACATCCAACAGGAGCAGGTCCTGTACATTCTCAGACTTATCACCAGCCAAAATGGCTGCTTGCACAGCTGTGAAGAAATTAATGTGGTGAAACTAATACCATGACAACAAGGCAGCACAAACACCATTGAAAGAAGCCATTTTATACTCCAAACATCAATACGACTTGAAATGTATAACCTTAAAGTAAAAAAAACACACCTGCACCATAGGCTACAGCCTCATCAGGGTTGATACTCTTGTTGAGTTCACGGCCATTGAAGAAGTCTTGCAACAACTTTTGAATCTTGGGGATACGTGTTGAGCCACCCACCAGAACAATGTCATGAATCTGGGACTTATCTATCTTGGCATCTCTCAGGGCTTTCTCAACAGGCTCAAGCGTTCCACGAAACAGGTCTGCATTGAGCTCTTCAAAACGAGCCCTGGTGATGGAAGTATAAAAATCTGCGCCCTCATAGAGTGAATCGATCTCAATGCTGGCCTGTGTGCTGCTTGAGAGGGTGCGCTTGGCACGCTCACAGGCTGTGCGTAGACGACGCACAGCTCGCTTGTTGTTGATGATTTCCTTTTTGAACTTGCGCTTGAACTCAGCAATGAAATGGTTGACCATACGGTTGTCAAAGTCTTCCCCACCCAAGTGAGTGTCACCAGCTGTGGACTTAACCTCAAAGATGCCATCTTCAATTGTCAGAATGGACACATCAAAAGTACCACCACCGAGGTCAAAGATTAGAACATTACGTTCACCACCAACCTGTAAGAAATGGTCGAAATTACTTACAAGAACTTAAAATCGTTTTTTATAGATATGGTTCATTCATATTATTAATTTTTATTTTTATTCGATTTAATAACCTTTTTATCCAGGCCATAGGCAATGGCTGCAGCTGTAGGCTCATTGATAATGCGCAGCACATTAAGCCCAGCAATGGTTCCAGCATCTTTGGTGGCTTGACGCTGGGAGTCATTAAAGTAAGCAGGAACTGTGATAACTGCATTGGTCACAGGCTGTAAAGAAATGTAGACATAGAGTCATAAAAAAAGTGTTTTTTGAACAGTTCTGTTTTATAATATCAGTCTGAGCATGCCAAAAAGTCTAGTAGTTTGAGGCTACAAGGCACAGTGCTTGCAACAACTCTGATGTGTTAGATTTAAGATAAGGTTTTGAGAAATGTAGCAGGTGGGAAAACTAGCTTTCTGGTGTGCAGCGTGCAGCTACTTTTTCTATATAAACGCAAACCACAATCTGTCAGATCACTGTCAAGAAAAACAAGAAGTTGTTTGAGGACACAAGGCAAAGTACGTGCTACAACTCCAATGTATTAGATTTAAGATAAGGTTTTGAGAAATGTAGCAGGTGCTAAGACTAGTTCCCACTTGTTAATTATAGTATTGTACAATCCTTTTTCATCTACCTTGCCAAGATAAGCTTCAGAGATCTCCTTCATCTTGGTGAGGACCATGGAAGAAATCTCTTCAGGATAGAAGGTCTTTCTCTCACCCTTATATTCAACTTCCACCTTGGGTTTAGTTGAGTCATTCACAACATTGAAGGGCCAGTACTTCATGTCTGACTGCACCACAGGGTCGTCAAACTTTCTACCGATGAGACGCTTGGCATCTGAAAAAGATTTAAGTAAAGTTAAGGGCAATGCTAACAATTTGTTTACATTTGTTTCCTTTCCTGCAAATCGAGTGTGAGAGAATAATAACATTGGATGTTGTCTCTTGGGTGTTGTGGTCTTTACCAAACACAGTGTTGGCAGGGTTCATGGCAACCTGGTTCTTGGCAGCATCTCCAATCAGTCTCTCTGTGTCTGTGAAAGCTACATAGCTGGGTGTGGTCCTGTTTCCTTGGTCATTGGCAATAATCTCAACTTTGCCATGCTGGAAGATGCCCACACAGGAATATGTGGTGCCCAGATCAATGCCTACTGCTGGTCCTTTAGACATCTAAGATGAAAGAAGAAGAAGCAGATGAGAAAAATTCTTTGATTTTGGAAATTAGTCCTTGTTTATTGCCCTTTCAGACTTGATAATGGATTCTTATTCATTCTGATAGTAATGGTTATCCATGTTTGTACTGAAGTGAATTCCTCAGTAAAGTAGTTTGTGTTCTTGGGGTTTAACATCAAAGAGAATGAATTGGTATATTAGGGGTCACTACTTGGGAATGTGAAGGATAACAATTTGGTATTGAGTAAAACAGGTGTTGACCCTTCGGATACACAGGAGGAGATAAGGAAGTCACCCCCACAGTGAATTGTAACCTTTGAGGTCATAGGTCCTGAGGAAACACAAGGAGGGCAAGATGTAGGAGAAGATGCTGACCTGAATGACATTTGTTGACCTAAGCCCAAATAAGGACATACATGTTCTGATGTTGCTTTGACCAATGCTGTATAAATACCAGTCTCTTTCTTTGTTTGACAGGGATCACCATTGACTGGTGACTCTCCCAGGTACCATGGCTAAACTGGATTAATGCTCTTTCTTGACTTTGTAAATAAAATTCTTATATTACAGGCAAGTCAGTGTCAGAGGATATTTCTTCATCATCTACACATCATCATCATCAAAGACGGAGTAACTACAGTACTTGCTTACTTATCATTACAAATATGTGCATGCACCTGCATACTATGTAATCCCACAGACACCTTCTGCAGGTGATTCTACAAAGGTTCTTTTACTAGTCTAGATGCATGGCCATATGTGGATGCCATTAGTGACGAAAGACCAAATCACCACTGTCCTTTCATTCCTCTGCACATTGCCTCTCTCTCCCTCCCACAGAAACATGATTCGACAGTGTCTCAGTCAAGCTGATGAAATATGATGTACTGATCCAGGAGTAGTGATTGGGGAGTCTATTTTCCGACAGCTGGTTTCAAATAGCTTACACTTACTATAATAAGATTCAGCGTATCTACATGGCAATGAATGGAAGGTGGCTATAAACTAAGTGATCATTTAACAAGGCTCAGTCAAATTAAAACGGACTTATTCACCAAAAACCTGCATAGAATATAAAGTATCAGGTGTCGTAACAAGCTAATGTGAGAAGTGAACTCAGCAAAAGCCTCTTATTGCGTTGGACTGTGAGCAGCAGATTAAACTAGCAAAATTGTGCAGTTAATAAAACTTATTGAGAGTCAGTTTAACAAACTGTAACTTGTTCCATTAAATCATAGAGCACATCACTGCCTTGACTAAAAGTTAGACTCTAAAACTGTTTTCCTCTATATGAGGAAATGCAAAATTTCAACCCAGCACTGCTTCAACTGGAGGAAATTGACTTCTCAGCTGTTATCATTTATTATGCAACACTGAGCAGAAAATGTTGACATAGCTCTGTTGCTTCACTGCCTGTTCAACACCCACAGTAGAAACTTTCCATGCTAAGTTCAAAGATGATAATAATCATGATAATGACCTGATTATACCAGCACGACAGGGTTCATAGAATATATCAGAAACTGCCAAAGCCATACTAAATAGTAATTGCAATTAAGTTGAGAATGTGCTTGTATAGTTTTATTTGCAAGGCATTCACTGAACTGTATTTGTCTACGGGATCCGTCCATGCTTCAGCTTGTCATGCCATTTTCAACAGTCACCATGCAACCTTATATGGAAATACTTCTCACATTTTGTAGTTTGTCTTTAAAAGCAGTAATCAAGATATTCTATAAAGCTAGGCTAAGTGCAATGCTACCTATGGAAGGTGTTACCTTGATCCGTCAGACTTTCAAGACTTGAGAGTTTACTGAGTTAGCAGTGCCTTCACCCTGCACACAACGCTCCTCACCCTCTCCTGGTAGGTGGACTAAGAGGGCGAATGACTCTACTCCTGAGAGTATATAGAGCCCTGTAGGGAGAGCCCAACAGGGTGTCAGGTGACTCCATCAAGGAAAGTTCTAGGCCCATGTGTCTAAACATGGAATGGACTTCATTAAAATATTGCTTTAGCCATCTGCTAGTGGAGCAAAAGATAAAACAAAAACAAAGAAAATCAAAAGAAAATCCAATCTTAGGGCTGTGACTTGGCATCTGAACCAAAGATTCTCCAGATCATGTTTGTGGATCATGTTGTTCACATGGCTGGAACAGTGCAGTGTATTTCACCTTTTAAAAAAAATCTCTTTTAAATACTAAATTCCAGGAATCTTGTGCAAATTCGCAAGCAGTTTAAACTTAGTCCAAAACAAATGTTAAAGTAATAAGAACATGAAATGTTAGCCAGTCATGGCTGCCATTCGTAGTGTTAAAGTCATAATAGAAAAATCTACTCTATTAACTTACTTTTGCAATACATGAGCATGTACATGTGCATTCTGTGCAGCTCAGGATTGAGCAGTTCATCTTTCCACACAAATAGACTTTAGAGTATATGTTCTGTATTTAACTCCTGAGGGTGGAGAACAACTGCACTTGGACCATGTTGTGCACTTTGGTGTATTTTCTAGATGGCGTTTGTCAATGGGAAAATGTTGCTGTTGTTGTGTTTAATATTTTACCAGTTGATTTGATAATCCACTCGCAACGGGTTGTTAATAACTTCAATAATCTTGATCTGCTTCAATATTTCAGGAACATGAGAAACTGTATACATGGTAAACAATCTTCAGTTGTTTTATTGAGGTATTGTTTTCATGACAACTATTGTAAAATTTCATTCTCTGTTGAAGACACAGTTGTGCAGCTATCATTCCCCTTCATGTATGGTCCCTCTGCCAGAGCCCAAGAACTGGACATCTATTCTTGTTACATAGGCCTCTCTGACACATAGGCCATCTGGCATTACATATAACTGTGTTTCGTTACAGACACCACCTGTTGCGACACCAGATGAGTATTCAGTGGTGGGTTTTTTAAGAAGTGAAATACTTCATAACTTGGAAAACAAGTCCTTAAAAGAGGTGACTCTGACCTATTCAGATTATCAAGCTTCAGCTTTTAAATTCATTGCATTTCTGCAAAGCCACCAAAAATTGTCACAGTTGGTGTTTGTCAGCTTTCACAAAATAAATACTGTACATTTGAAATGACCAGCAGTTCTTGATAGAACTTAAGGTCAGCAGCAATCACTACAGTAGTGTGTTTCCCTCAGAAAAAAAAACTAAGATAAAAAATATGTTCCATCAAAATTAAAAAATAGGGATTATATGTCCCGCTAGAAATTACAGTATCATAGCAGTCTTTCATGTCAGATATTCAAACAGTTACTATCACTTTAAAACAAGTAAACTCCGCAGCTGACAAAGAAAGTCCTCTTCTTTGCTCTTGTGTGTTCTGCAGTGCCCGTTCATATAATCCCAAGCACAGCGCTTGCAGTAGTTGTACAGATGATGCTCTGCTTTCTTCAGCGTGCTGTTCAGGTCCAGTGTTCCCTGAAGGCTGTCAAAAAAAAGTCAAAAGGCTGAAGCAAAATGTTCACACAGAATGATACATACAGGATTATCTTGTTTTAGCATACAGACACACCTGCTAGTAAACTGGATAAGTTGTACATCGTCTCGACACTTGAGCAGAGCGTCTCGGTTCTCCAGCAGAATGGCAGCACAGATGAAGAGCTCGAAGGTGAAGTCAGTGTTGATGGCCTGAAGATTTGACTCTGAATTCTCCTCTGCATAAATCACAAGCAAAACACTGCACAGTATTTAACAAGTCTTACACATAAACATACAGTATCCCTACATATTCTATCTTTTCATTCTGCCAACCTCATTCTTGTTTTTACCTGTGCTGTATTTTCGGGCCAGTCTCTCCTGATAACGGGCTCGCTCTACTTGTTGGGAGATGAGCTCCAGATGGTCACAACTCAGGATCTCAAACAAACGTAAAGCATCACTGTGTTCAAACTCCCTCTGGAAGCCCAGCAGCAGCCACCTTAAGAGGAGGAACAACACATGCATACACACAAATGAAATTCACATATGGAATAAAACACATGCAGACCTAAAATAAGTATAGAGGAGAAATCTAAAGGATTTGTGCAGATTTACCTGTGACAGAAGGTGAAGCTCTCCATACTGTCTGTGACTAAATGAGCATAAAGCTGAGGATCCAGTTCTTTCAGCAGCGCTGCCTCCAGCTCTGAAAGATAGAAAGTACAATTTTCTTTAAAAAAACATTTATGTATGAAATATGACAGCTTGGATTTTATTTGCAATGAGTTTGAGATTCTGTTTTTTATGTAGAACTTTTTGTTTTTTGTTCCATGTAAAGTGATTTAAAGTGAAGTATTTTTTTTGTCTTGATTCATTGTTGGAAAATGATTGGAAATTCAGAAAGTCAATCTTACATTTCTTCGTAATCTTATCATATCAATACAAAACAAGTACATACATACTCCCAACATTTTAATGTGTTTGATTGCATTTACCAAATTCTTGCACAATGAATTACACAATACCCTTGTTTTACCACTAGATGTCTCTTAACTTTTAAACATTTAAATTTTAGTTTGGCAGAACCCTTCCTCACACACATCAGTGAGTTCAAGACTGCAAACGCTTATTTGATGTTCTCTTAAGAGTTGGCAACAGTATTAGTGATGTCACATCATATTTGTTATCGTCTTTATGACACATATACATCAAGAAGCATCTATGTTTGCTAATCGTACCTATTTTTCTGTGAAGACCATCCGCCCTGAAGTCCTTGGAGAATTTCTCCATGTAGCAGGAAAAACTCCAGAAAGTGTCAACCTCCGAGTCAAGAACCTCAAGGAACCGGCTGCACAGGTCGTTCATGCCTTGAGCGTAACTGACCTCTGGGTAAACAAAGATAAGTAATGTACACACAAACATTTAGCTTCACACACAGCCTCTGATGCCCTCTGATCAAGTCAGTGTCAATAATGATACAACAGGCTTATTGTTGGTGGTTCACAGTACCTGGATGAAAAGCAGCATATGTGATGAGGATATCTCTTAAAACCAGCAGATTGGCTGAACCTTCACCCCTGGAAACACATAAGCGAGCAGAGTTGGTTCAAAAGCTTATTTGATTGCTCATTCAAGTTGGCAACACCATAAGTCAGAATGCGTCTGTTCAGTTACAGAACATAGGGTATGAACAGTTCGTTCTATGTATTCAAGAGCAGGTTACAAAGAACTTTGATAGTCAATATATTTTGAATGAATTAAAAACATTAAATTAGTCATGCCCTTTTAGTTGGATGGCTTTGACTCAGTAATCTACTTTTAGCTGATTAATATATTGTTTAATAACATAAAAGTGATTGATTTCCATATTGTACCATCACAGCTTTATCTATAAGTAGCAGTCAAACAGGTTGAAGCACGGAAAGGCAAGAGACACACACCTTGGTAGGTCCATATCAAGTTTAGTTTAAAGAGACACTATCTTAAAATTGGCGCTAACCATTAAGCAATCATATGGCATATGTAGTTCTTGTGAATATTAAAAGGTTAATGTAGCTTCAAAGTGAAATCTGATTTTTGGTAAAACAATACAAACTGACTTTTCAAAGACTGTTGTTATTGTTACTATTTCTGGGTCGACTGAGGAAAAGACGACTAAATGTATGGATGTTTACTCGAACCAACTTCATGTCATGGATCACCAATCAAATTCCACACACCATCTGTTGACACACATATGTTGACTCATATCCTAAGTGCAGCAAATAAACCCATAACAATGGCTCCCAGTCACTCACTGGTAATAGCTCAGGTCTCTGTTAGTTCTCGGCACATCCTTGTCAATGATTCGTATTGCTTCCCGCAGCTCCTCCTGGTCAAACGTGGCTCGCTCAAACAATATCTGGTGGTGAGAAATAAATGTAAAAAGAAAGATATTTGACCGATATTGTTGGGGTTTCACTTTTAACTGGATATAAGGAGTCCCTAAATTTGTAAATCCATTTTAATTCTCTCCTTTTCATTGACAGAATTTGCACGAGCTCTGATAAGGTTGTAGCCTGATTAGTTTACATAGCAGCATGTTTCTGTTAAAAACTGCTTGTCAAGTCTAACTATCTGAAAGCACAGATTAAACAGGTTGACTCGGTGCACACAGAGGTGCTGAACACTTGAGCGAGTGCAAACAGGTAAAATGATGTCATATGTAAATAAAAGTTTGTTAAACAAAAGTAGATCCTGTTGTAATTTCCTTAAACTGCACAGTTCTCGCTTTCATCAGGAAATCATTTCTCTTTAAGAGACAAAAAAAAAGAGTCACTCCTCTAACCTGTGCTTGAAGTTCCAAAAAAGCCAGTCTTTCCCAGACCTCCTCCGACTGGTCCTGGGTCTGTTGCTGGGCCTGTGCCTGCCTCTGGTCAAAGTAACGGACTGCTGCCACTAACTCAGCTTGAATGGATAAAAGATCATATGGTATTGGTATTTTGACAAAGATATAAAACAAATTGGAATAATAAAAAAAGAGAGAGAAAAGTTTATGCATGAGTGCTGGGCTTTTACCATCAGTGCCGTTGAGGTGAATGCGCACAGCTGAAGGAAGGAGCTGCTGCCACTTTCTTTTCATGACACTGTAACGTACAACCAGCTGCTCCTGCAGAAGGGAGCGCTCTAAGGCTGTCGAGCTGCACGGGTACATCCCAAACAGGAAACGCCACACAAGTCCACGCTCAGATGGAGACACGCCGCCTATAAAAGTTGAAAAAAGTCTTTTGATCATTGAGCTGTCAATTATCTGATTTACCAGTGTTTCAGGAAAAGAGGTTATGCGAGCTTTTATCATTCAGTCAAACTCTTCTCTACAAGGC
Organism: Symphodus melops; assembly: GCF_947650265.1. Lineage (NCBI taxonomy): Eukaryota > Metazoa > Chordata > Actinopteri > Labriformes > Labridae > Symphodus > Symphodus melops. Next base: position 17,645,746 of record NC_136695.1, on the reverse strand, counting down.
CGAAAGGAAAACGTGTGTCGAATAGATCACGTGCAAGAAAAAGTAGCTTTTCAGCTGAGAAACTAGACATCCTCAGGACAAATCGGTCACCTTTCCTCTGTTTCTCCTGGAATTTGAGATGAGGATTTGTTTTTGTCTTATGTAAGTATTTGCTCAGTACTGCAGGTCCTTTAACAATTGGTTTCCAGGTCAAAGATCAAATTTAGTGAGACGTGTTTTCCAGAGAGGCCCTGTGTGTGGATGTTTACAGCTGAAACCTTAAGAATTGTCAGTTTTATAAAGAAAAGCCCCCTCATACTGCCAGACCATGATAAACAATCTTTTGAGGACTGTGTTTAAAAACTATTTTAACACACACTTCTGAAACATACAGTCAGAAGAGATAGTCTCATTTCTTAGCACACAAAATTGAATATTTTCTTTCCTCTGACTAATGAATCTCATGTGACTTTATTCAGCTTCTTAGGAATCTTACCAACTCTCAAATAGTATCTGTTGTTTTATCTCAGAAGTCACGCTGGAGTTCTTTGCTCAAGGCGTTGTGCTGTGCAATAAAACGTCACTGTTTTCACTGTTGTTCACGTCCTGCAGCAAAGCATCACTTGACTTTCTGTTTGGCTTTTAGCAATGGTCCTTATTCACTGATGGCTTTGATACTTCACAACACATTATATGGGTAGAATTATTGACCAGAAAGTAAAGTATTGCATATATGGGCATTTTGTTTCTAGAAACCTGAGGAAAGTGCATTTAAATCCACTGGGACAACATTCCTAAAGGAGGAAATGAAAAACAAATTTTAAGGAGATATATGAAAAAATAAAGTTCAGTTACAGTAGGCCTATCAGACCACATCAAAACAGTGTTCAATGTGGAAAAAAAACATAAGACTTCTTTGTCATGCCATGCTGTATTAATGCTGAAATACCAATCTTTCAAACATGAATTTCACTGGATTATGTTTCTAAATGGGTATTATAGGATTATCTAAGATTTGTGTATTGCCTGTTTCTACCTCAGGAACGAGTTCTACAGTTTCTGCTGCGTTAGGCTACATTAAAAGTGTGTCACGAACAAGTGCAAATGCAAGTTGTGATTCTACAATGATGCTCATGGAAAGTCAAGACAGACAGACAGACAGACAGACAGACAGACAGACAGACAGACAGACAGAAACAGATACCGTTTTTAAAGATATGCATCCTTAGTCTTGACTCGTCCACCCTCCCCTCGGCGTCCATGACTCCAGGTAAGCTGAGCCGTGCGGCGGACAGAGCAGGGGTATTGACCGCTGCTACTTGTCTCTGGAAGCCGACATGTGACTGCTGACTGTCTGGGAAACTCGTCCCTTCTCCTACAGTCTGCAGTGGACGCCAATTCCTAACTTCCTCCATCTGAACCTGCAGAGTACGCGGTCACCTCCACAGGTGAAGAGCAGCTGCATCCACAAAGCCTCGACAGACAACAACAAGCTGTCATCCTCCCGCAGACTACAGATACTAAAACAACGCGTCGCTTCCCATCTCTGTGTGCTGACTGGAGTTCAAACCAGCCTCAAGCGTTTTTTTTTTGTTTCGTTTTGTTTTGTTTTTACAACAAATCCGTCCAAGATCAAAAACTTCAGTAAACCAACTCTAGCCGCGTTAACTCTCATTCAGCAATCTGGGAGTCATATGACTGCACCCTCAGATCTGAGTTTGCCCACATTCCAGGTGGAGTCTGGATTTCAGTGCTAAAGTTCACTATTATGGGATTTGGGAACATGTCTCGCTCCACCTAGTGGTTTAATTTTGCAACTCACATACACACTAAAAAAAAGATATGGATAAATGAGTATTTCTCGGACACACATTTTAGTTGCACCCTTACTGGAGCGTTATTTAGAAAATAAAAAATAAAAAATTCTTCTGTAACCTAGTCTTTTTTTTTTTTGCCATTGCAATGAAGAGGGACAAAGTATTCTAAATTTGCCTAAACATTGGCAAACAACGAATAAGGAGATGAAGGTTGTCGAAGTAGATGATTAATGAACACATATTTAATTTTAATGTAAGAGTAGCTGTTATATCAGGGATTATTACTGTACAACTTGGTAGCATGTTCTGTTAGCAATAATAATTGAATTTCCTGCATGCATGCATGAACTCCTTGGAAAAGGGAGGAAGGATGTGATGGTCCATTAAATGAGTCGTTACCTAAAAAGAACCTTGTTCAAAAGCCTTGTTAAAACTTAAAATACGGAAAATTAAAAGTTTTGGCTTGAACATAATACTCTATACTAGGAGAAAAGTTCCAACATGTCCTCCAACAACAACAGATGCAGACATCATGCACTCTTCCCTCTCTAACTGAGTTCAAGAAATAAAGGGTTTATAGTTTAAGCTGCAGCACAACAGAAGAAGCAGGCAGGACGGCCCGTGGCATATAGGCAGTAAAGGCAAATACTTAGGGCGCCTGTCGTCCATAGGGGGCACCCTGGCACCAGAAGGACAATTTGAAGATAAGAAGAAAAAGAAAGAAAGCGTCTTTTTTACACTTCTGAGCTACTGTTACTGGTGTGAAAAAAAAAACATGTTGGTGTCTCAGAGGTGTTCAATTACCTTCAATTAATTATCTTTCTTTAGGGCAGGTTTACAGTACACAGCTGATGTGACACGGAGCATAAGGGTCAGTCACAGGGTTTATCCACTGTATTCCCAAAGCATGTAATATCTCAAACTAAATGAGAAATTCATGATGTGGTCAGTGTTCTTTTCTCTGTACTAACTTCCCTATTTCTTTGAATATACTGCAGCTGAGCAACACCCAGAAACTTCACAGACTTCACAACTTCACATCATCGAGTTTTGTGACATATTAACAAAGTACAACAAAGCTCTACAAGCTCACCTAGATCTCTCTCACAGTAAGTATTTACTTTACACAGCAAATGTCAGAAAAGTGCCAGCATCCAGTTGTCTGTTGTACAATAATAAAAGTTATTGCAACAAACCAGCCTTATTTTGTTGATTTGATTTTGTTTTTCTTTCTTTAGATGAAGCTACGTGGCCCGCTTGAACTCATGTTCTTCTTAATTGTGACCTCTTGTGCAGAAGGTGGGTAATAGTTTGATTTGATGTGTTTGTTTGGACTCTTAATGCACATTTTAATCAATAAAATGTTGTTTTGCTTTGGACACAGGTAGCTGGACAGTAAGAGTCAACAATGACATTACAGCAGAAAGGGGCTCAAATGTGACCATAAATTGTACATTTACCTGTCCATCTGCAAATTGCAATGACAGCAATGTGTTTCAAGTTTACTGGAAGAAGAATTTGGAGAGAGGCCCCTCAAAGGAAGTCAGGGACGAATATGCATATGTTTATCATGAGAATGATACACATGTGCAGGCGAAATACAAAGGAAAGACGGAGCTCTTAAAGAATAAAGGCAATAGAGACTGCTCCCTGAAGATCAAAAATGTTACGGATGATGATAGCAGGCTCTATGTGAGAGTTATCGCAAAGTCTGCGAAATACAGTTTCTACAACAAGGAAGTCGCTATTCGTGTGTTTGGTAAGTCAAACAGCAAAACATTTAACTGTTTGGAGTTTGTATTTAGGTTCTTGAAAAAATGTACTCTCTCATAGCATAATATCTTGAATTAGTTTGAATGAAGGAACTTCAATTCTGTAGCAGAATGTATCTTATTCTTCAAAAATACTAATATATTTAGATACCACAAGATGAAATGGAGCTAAAGAAAACAGTCACAAATGTATTTCTCTTTCAGATGTAAATAACACAAAAACTGAAGGTACGTATATTGTTCACAATTTGTTTTCAAGGCAGTTTCAGGCTCATAGTTGATATTACAAATGGTAATGAGGTTCCTTTATTTTATTGACTCATCCACAGATTCTTCAAATAATTTCCCACCAATATATATGGCCGCCATCTGTGTGTCCGTTGCCGTGCTTGTGATCATCATTTTTATCTTAGGAATTTTCTGTTTCATTAAAAACAAAAGGTAACTTCAGTTAAAGCTTTCCTAAAGGTCGATGTGAGATTTGCAATCAGCAATACTGGACACTTGTGTCTCATACACAAACCACAAGTATTTCATACTAGAAATCAGTTTTATATTCATCTGTTTAAGGGAGAAAGTTAATTTCTGCTCCCCTTAATTCTCAGTTTAAAACATTTAGGCTATACAATCAAAAGCAATTGTGACATTACGTATAGTTTGAAGGTCTGTTGTCTGATCTAGGAAAGAAAGAGTAGATTTAGTTATAAAGCTAATTAGACATTGAGTCTTTGAAAATTTGAACAGTTACGTTTTGTAAGCCATCAAACAAGCTCGCAAGGGGAGTTTCTATCTATACAGTTATTATAAACACAGTTCAGGTAGAACTCCATATACTTGATGATGAGACTTGTTTTAAACTTGTATTACATTTCATTACCTCTTCATAGCAATCAACTTTTTATTTCTGCAGGACAAAGGCCATTACTCGGGAGGAATCAGGGTATTATGCAAATTTTAGCAGAGCCTCATCAAATGACGCCAAAAGGTTTGTTTTGCTCTACAAAGTTGAAATTAAAGGAGAATAAAACGTTTTTTTCATCACTAGAGTTGGTAGAGACATGTACTGTATGTGGTTTCCAATTCTGAGTTTCTGTATATTAAAAGACAAAAAAACTATTGATAACAGGAATTTTATTGATATTCATATTTTGTTACAGGTAAGCTCAATGTGCTTTACATTGAGATGAAAAACAAAGTTTAAAAAAAGCATACAAAAAGATAATGATAAAAACAGATGTTGAATGTATGTGAATCTTCAATTACTGACATAATGACACTTTTCTGTTCATGTTTTTTGTGTATATAAGATTCAAAACATCTTCTATTTTGTATTTGCAGTGAATTATCTTGCAAAAAAATCGATACGCTTCCTGAACTGAAAGACATTGAGGAACCTGTATACGCCAACATGAAGGTAGCTGGTTTGGTTTTTATTAGGTTTTCAAGTTGTATATCTCATAAATTAAATTAAATAAAAAAGAGACCTACTTATGTAAAAAAAAAATCTTTCTTTGCAGTACCCACTGGATCAAAGTATGGATCAAACTAACAATGTGTATGGAAATGTTGATTATTCACGATAGAAGAAGAGGCGTGTGTCAGGGGGGAAATCCATCCCATTGTAATCACAATCGTCTGTGTTACTCGAGGACAATCGTACTGATGCCTATACGTGCGACTATGTGTCAGGTGTTTGAGGCATGAAAACAGGATTATTGTGTCATGAAACTCAATAAGATATTGTATTGTTTCTTAATCATGGACATGCTTTGTTCATATCATTTTATCTAAAGGTTGTTATAGATTAAAAAGCCAACTGTTATGATAAAGCTTGGGTTGAAATTAGATTGTATATCAGTTGTCTGCATGGCTCAAATGCAGACTCAGAATGAGAATCATCAGAAATACTCCAACAACAAACACAGGTTAACTACAAATACTCCCTGGTAGCTGGAGCTTCGTGGCTATTTCCGCAGGAAGAAGATGCATGTCAGCTGTCTCCATGGTGCTTTCACTGCTGTCTGAAAGTTTGGTGCAGAAAAGCCCTGAAGTTGGGGTATGCGCTCGTGTCTCTGTCCTTACTGTGTGACTGTGTGCAGGTGTACGACCAAAATTTAAACATGCCAGAAATCTGGGTGCAGCTGATTGGGTCTGATTGGCTGTTGACCCAATCTGATGGGTGTGCAATCTGGCTAAAGTTTGTCCTGATATCAGAATCAGTCATTCAACTCAAAATTGCATATTGGGATTTCCCCACAGACCTTAACTACTAGACTAGCTATGTTGGGAAAAACACTGGGAAAAGCTCTAGCATGTGTTTGTGTATGTTATTAATAGGTCTGATGATGATGATGATGATGATGATGATGATGATGATGAATGTTTAGTTTGATAATGATGATGACAATGACAATATTTACGATGGTTTTGATGCAGAGTAGAACTCTCAAGAACAGCTGTCAGGGTTGTAGCTTGCCTCTGAGCACTGCATTTTCGCACCTTTGATATATTAGATTTAAAGGAGTTTGTTTGCACATACCTAAATTGCTTCCTCCTTCCTAGATCCTATTTAGTCTCTTTGCATTCCTAATTAAAGGAATATAAAGATAAAGTAATTTATCTGATTTTACTTATAGATATTTACTAACCTTTTTCTTTGTTTGTTTTTGTTTACTTGTCATGACCGGACTATGTAAATTTTACTTTTTAAGGTCTTGTATAATTTATTATTATTTTCTTTCAATACAGACACATTGTTTGTTGTTCCTGTCCTGTAAAAAAATAAAAAAAAATAAAAAAAAGAAGAGGCGTAACACACGGTCATACTCTCTTTTTCAACCCCGATAAAAAAAGATCAGGACATCTTCTGTGCAGGAGCAGGAGATCAAATCCCTGACACCTTATGACTCAACCACTGAACCACAGCCATGCCCCTATACATCGACTTAAAATAAAGAAATACCTTCAGCATTATTTAAAATCTGTCGTTTTTGTTTTTTTTCACAGTATGCCATGTAGGAAATAGTGTATAAGTTAAATATGGTTCAAGAGCTCATACAGACCTGAAAAGTTCATCTTTTAAGTTAATTTACAATAGTAACAAAACAATGTCATTACTTTTTTGTTTTCATGAGGGAAACCAGGCTTGTAGTCATGCTTACATGTATGTGTCCACATAACCAACCTAAATATGTCACTATTGAGCTGGTGGGCAGAAAACCGATTGAAACACAACTTGTTTATTTAACATTTGCCTTGAAGAATATAACTTTTTTTTTTTTATGTTGCTTTAAGCACCTGTCATTGTAATTATTTCACCACCAAGAGAGGAAGGAAATGATATGAAACATTATGGCATCAGTTTTGTAAGTTTTTTGTAACATCCTTTTACTGGACTTCTGTTTTCTGTACAATAATTTAATCTAATTGTAAACTTCTCACAGGACTCAGGAAGGGAACTTTTTTTTAATGTCCCTTGACTTTATAAATATCAGGTCAAGTAATAATATTGTATCTTTCCTTGTCTTTCATATATTTGTAGACTTTACTTCCTGTTTCATCTCTCCTCAGACTTCTGTTTTTCTGATATTTATGTGTTTCTTGCAAGTCACATACAACCTGAGAACTGTAAAATACAAAATAAATGTTTAAATGTGATTGTTATTGTCTGTTCTTAAAGATTGACTTTTTTTTCTTTTATTGCAAGCTGTCCGCTACTGGCACACTAAACTCAACAGTGTTAGTTGGCTGTTTTACAGCCTGCATTAAAAAGAGGAAGTAAGCGAATCTGTTCATGTTTTATGTCTCTTGGGGGTGTAAAACAATTTGCATACTCTCACTCTCCAGGAAATTGTCAGACTTTTACTGAAACTTCACAGACACAAGTGTTAAAACTGTGGACTGTCATGCATTTATATTGCTGTACTGCTAAATGATCAAATGAGAACATTTTATTAATCTGGCACACGCTCCAACAGATTAAACCATGGGAAACTATTTCTCTCAAATTTTAAGTTACACCAACAAAAAGCTGTCCTTAGGAGGCACATTTAGTTTCTCTTTATAAAGTTTATAAGAATATAAAAACACCAAACAATGGAGGCTGAACACTTGACCATGGTTGTTTTAGTGTCCTGCTTTCTTGACACAGGCAATTAATTACAAGTATGAAATTTGCTCTTCATGCATATCTATTTGATTGTTCTTTTTTTTTTTTATCATTAAACAAATGCTTTACGTCTTTTAAAAAAAAGTTTACCTGAGCAACTATTTCTAGAGTCCCATGTTGCAACATACATCATTCATAGAAACTGAGTTTTCTTTTAACCAGAAAGCTTCTTTAAAACTGTACTAATTATAAATAGTCCCTTTTTTAAACACATTGTTAGCGTTGCTACCAATAGCATTAAACTGAATGGAAAACTGATTAAGTCTTATCTTCTTTGTGAATATGATGATCTCATTTGATGGAACATCATATGACCTAAAATGCAGCTGTGTATGCCTGAACAACAAAACTGTTACATCTAATCTATTTCCCAAGTATTGATAAAGTCGTATGAAACTGTTTAATCACAGAAACACTCATTAGAATGTGGGTTTGTGGTACTCTTTAAACTGCTTGGATTCTCTGGCTTGACCTTCATTTGTAGACTTGAGGGCTTTTAAAAATGCCTGTGTTAAAATCATGTGATGATTTGTCTCCACACAACACTCCTTTGTTTCTGAAAATGTTTCTTTATCTCATGCTTTCTTTTTATCTCGAGTCCAAAAAGTGTTGCTTCTGTGCTTTACTGGAAGTCGCAGCAAATTATGTTTTTTTCTAACTTTTTTGAAAAATCATAGCTACAATAGAGGTCAAACCATGAGAAAACTATGACTTATTGAAACAATAGCTATCTCCTGGGCTACTGTTGTAACTGTGTAAATGCAAAATCCCACAATGAGCTAAATGTTTTTGATAACATTTTGTAACACCTTTGATTTTGAAGGGCAAATCCAGGCTATAAATATGAAACCCAAAGACAATGATCAAATCTAAGGAGTTTTGGGAGTGATAAAGGATTCAAAGGTGAGTAGTTCTTTACAAGCAAACAATTAGAAAGACAGATTCAAATGTTTTCATTGTCCTAATGCTGATTTAAGTCATAACATTATTTTTCTTATCAGAGATGGAGCTAAAGCTGGGGGTTTCCTTTCTGTGTTTACTTGGTGAGTCCTCAATAAAAAATATTGTGTCGTTAAGAACATCAGCATCATCTGATATTTATATATTTAATTTTCTCCATTTGTTTTTCAGTGATCCTTAATGTCCAGTCCTCTCATGGACAATGGATTGCCAGTGTACCACCAAGGATCTCTGCCGTGCAGGGCTCCTGTGTGGTTATTCCTTGCTTCTACACTTACCCCAAGCTAGTCAGAAAGCCATTGCTGAACAGGTTGAGAGGGTTCTGGAAAAAAAAAGAGACCATCATCTCCACCAATCTCCCACGTTGGAAACTGTCTTCTGAGTACAGAAAACGGACTCAGTTTTTGGGAGATTTGAAAAGACGTAATTGCACCATGTTGCTGGACGTTGTGAGGAGGACTGACACTGGCCCTTTCTACTTCAGGATTGAAATGCCGCAGTACAGAAGCTTCTCCTACACAAAAAATGAAGTGACCATTAATGTCCTTAGTGAGTGTTGTTTATTTAATGCAACTATCGTAATTGTGTTTGGCCATGATATTTAATCCACTGTGCAAGAAATGTACATCAGTAATAATTGTATAATAATTCTTCTCTACAGCGGATGCACCAGTACCATCTCTGTCTGTGCAGGTGAGAGATAAAATAACTGCCTCCTGCTCTGCGTCTCATTCCTGCCCCTTGATGCCTCCTCAATTCATCTGGAGTCACCCCGGAATCGTCACTGTTCGATCGAAGAAGCGGAATATTTGGGAGTGGGAGACTGTATCAACCGTGACTCTTAACTCTCTGCCCATTGGCTCCAATAAGACTTTGGTGTGCACAGTGAAGTATAGAGGAGGGAAGCAGGCCAGAAACTCCACCATTCTCAAAGTTTAATAGTAAAAAAAGAGACACAATCAGGTTGTGAGAGAATACAGAAAATGGGACTTTACTCTAACATAATCACCTTGATCGTCTTAAATTGTGACACTTCATTTTTGCTGTAGTTAAAAATCTTTTTTTTTCTTTTGATGTGATATTTTTGAGTCTGATTTATATTGTATTAATAGTATATGATTTTGCCTGATTAAAATTAAATAATCCAAATTTAACTTTTTTTTGTGTATCCTTTTTTTGAGTTGGTGTTATGTGGAAGCAGGGGCTAAGGTGGGGAGGGATATCGTTTGACATCACTATATTAAAAGTGTACAATGTAGAGTACAATATAAACATACAGTATATCACATGATCTGTAAATTTCTCTTTTAAATTTCTCTAAAAAACTACATAGTGCATCTTTATAAAGGAACCTTGTATTTGAGTGATGTAATTGTGGATGTACACTTAGCTTCTGAAGTTCAGTCATACCTCTTAATAGACATAAACAGACATGCAACTATTGCAGTGAAGGAATTGGAAACTGGACTCAATCACAGATTGAACAAAAAATATTTTGATACAGGGCGAAAAAACCCACACAGTCTAAATACCAAGAAGTAACAATATCCAACAAAAAAGTCCAAACAGGGAGGAACAAAAAGCTACACTACAGCATAAAAAAATGGACAAGGACACACAAAGAAGGTTTGACATGTGAAGAATTGACGAGGAAGACAAGGCACTAAAGCTGAGTTTCATCAGTTTAGCTGTGGAAATAGATGCCATACCTGTCATGGAATTTCTGTAATTCCTCAGTTAATGTGTAATGTTAATTCACTGTTGCTGATGTCAGTCAGAGCTCAGCTTTATCCAGACACCAAGGACAGCGGAGAGAGTTGTCGGCTGTTCCTGATATCTGCAAGGATGTCTGGGAGAGTTGTTGTTCGCTCCAGGGTTCTTGACGTCATAGATTAGTCTACGTGGGTCAATGTGGCACGACCCTGATAATGGTAAAGTCTTTTCAATATATGCAGAGTCTTTGGAAGTGTCTGGCAGTTATGTTTGAGCATGACACTGAACCACAAATGTGATGTTGAATCATGTCTGTTCGAGTATTCATCTGATGTATAAACTTTCATCAACGTGAGCCATGTGAGTCTAAGGAGTCTTATTGTGTGGAGTCAACTTTTCATAATTTCCTCAACAATACCATCTGCTGATCCTACACAGGGGTAGCATCTATAGTAAAGTAAGGGTCCTCAGATTGATCCTTGTGGTACCCTACAGGTTACCTCAGGATGTTAGAAGAAGTGGTCGTTAATAATACGAAAGACATCCCTTCATTAAGAGGAAAACCAGTTTTAAACATTTCCAAACAGCTGCTCACTTAAATAACTTGTTAACTTTGAGATAATATATTTGGAGAAGTTGTGTATGGCTGTAAGCTACAGCTCCTAAAATGAATTTGTGCTTGAGCAATTGGGTTTGTGTCAAGGACAGTGTTTGTGGCTTTTGAAAGTGTTCTTATCTATCAGCTTGGATGGTAAGCAGCTTCCTCTGTGCCTTCCTGTCCATTGACACACTTTGAAGCCAGCACACACAACACTTTTCACTTTTAGCTAAGTAGTGAATACATTAGCTTATAGGATACGTGAAAGTGCTGCTGCCATATGATCATAGCTTGATTATACTGTATAACATTTCTTAAATTTGTGAATTCAATAAAAATGGCTTTAAATGATTCTTTATGATACCATGATTATTTCACAACAGTGTACAAAAAGGTTGACACCTTAAAGTTGCTCTTTGTAGTGTGGCCCGTGTGTGTTGATATCAAGTGATGGATATTGCATGAAAATGAAGAGTTATCAAGTATATTTTAAATTAAAACTTAACCATTTAATGATGGTTGTCACAAAACGTATAAGACACGTAAAAGATGTGTACAAGGGGAACAAAATCAAAAACACAAAATTGCATAAACAACTGAATAACAACAACTATTTCCTCATTTATGTAAATTTCAGGAGACAGATGATAATGCATAGATAACCTTTACAGAAAGGAGTATATCAACCACGTCAATAAGTTTCTTCACCCCGATCACTTAGACAACACGTTGCAACTGAGGCTGTTCTTCCAGTGAATTCTGTGTTCTTGTTCCTGTTACATATTGGCGTATATTGCATCATCCACCTAAGGATAAACGTCATAAAAAGCATCAAAAGCAATCGTCAAAAAGCAGCTATGAGCATGTTTACAATAATAAGATACAGGAAGGAAAATACAATAGAATTACATTTTACCAGGCATTTAAAACTTAAATCAATTATCTGTTTTTACAAGTCTGGAAATAATATGGAAATAAGAAAAACTTTACAAACCTCCATGTTACCATAAACATGTTCATCGGCACAACCACCTGCGTCATCATAGGTGTTCTTATTTCTTCGGGCAGAACTAAAAAAAGTTTTATTTATTATTAAATTCTTATTTATTTCAACGAAATGGAAATAAATGCACTAAAACTTAGTGCTAAAAGATTAGCTTCCTTATCATTTCACATTGTGTGGAACAATTATGTTAGCATAGGTCAATAACTCAAACCTCATAGTTGTAGCATATTGAGGGTGCTCCACTTCTTTATCTGCCTTCATGGTACTCAAAGGAGTTGTTGCCACAGCTTCAGACCGCCCCCTGCTGGCAGAATAATGCTTTACAATTGTCACGCAACCACAGCGATGTGATGTGCTCAGATTTATTCAAACTAAAAGATTTAAAAAAAAATGTGTTCCTGTATACTTTCAATTACAGTAACATGTTTTTGATAACTTACCATTTTTTCACCCCCACTGCTATCAGAAGTACCACCAAAATCGCTCCTGCTCCAATGGCTATGGAAATGTAAATATTCTGCATTTTACCTGTTCAAATAATTCAACAAATAAATCAACATATTTCATGCTCAAATCTTCAGTTGAGGATGAATATCAGACTCAATGGATATACCTAATGCATGCTTACTGTTAACTGGGAAATAGAGAGTGAGGTTTGTGCTGCCCTGCGAGTTGTTTGCCAAACAGTGGACAAACCCAGAAGATCCAAACTCTACCTGTAGAGTACTGATGGTAATAGGGCCGTGTTTCTCTACCTTTGATTTTGGCACGACTTTGTCAGAGAGCACAAAATGAACCATGCTTGGAGGTCTTGACTCTGCCATGCACACACACTTTACCATGTCTGCCTCTGTGGAGCAGGAAGAAATGCTCTTAATCTCAGGAGCATCTGTAATTATAAGGAATATCACAATTAATAAACCATATTTTCATTTCCTAATGTTAATTAATCTTATTTTTACATTTGTTTTTTCAACAAAGTGCTTCACAAACAACTTAAAATTAGATCAGGAAAAAAAACAGAACACACATTTAGACAGAGGTAAACGCTTTTTGATTCAAGTTTTGAGAAGAGATTCTAAAGTGACTGATTTAGCAAACTGGATTTGAGCTGGCAGGTCATCTCCGATTTCTAAACTTGCATCAACAAAACCCTCAATCTGCTGATCTTAGAGGATGTAAAGCCTTTAAGGTCAGCAATCAAAAATGTTGATCATCCAGATGACAGAATGCCAGAATGTGAGTTATCTGATCACATTTTCTTTAATCAGTAATTATTAGAAGCTAGTTAGAAAAACAACTCCATTAGCAGCTACAAGTATAAATGTTATATGTTTGTTGTCCATTGTGATCTTTAACTGTTGACTTACGTAACACATTGAGCTGCACAGGGCTTGACTTGCTTCGTGCTATCGTATTAATGGCAGTGCAGTAGAGAACTCCTGTATGTCTGGAGACATTGTGCAGCATGTAGACGTTCCCATGAAACAGCTGAGCACCAGTTTCACTATGCCACTCATAGCTGCTGGCTGGGGGATTAGCAACACTGGAGCATTTCAGCTGCACAGATTCTCCCTCCTTAACTTCGGACTTGTACTCCACCTTCACATTCACCGGGGCATCTGCATGAAAACATGCACGTTTACTGGTGTAGTTATCATGAAAAAAGTACTATCAATCCTGAGCTGAAAAAGGAGGTCATTGACACTAGCATAACAAAACTAACTCAAAACAACAACTAACTCCTTTAACTCATTGTTTACGGAGAAACTCACTGGATCTGGTTCACCTGTAAGAACAAGTCATGAAAATCACAAATGAAAAAATGTAAAGCTGTCGATGGAATTGTAGGTTATTCTGGTCTCTATTGTTTCTATAATAAACCTTTTTATTTATCCAAATAAAAAAAAGAAAAGAGTGATTTCATGTTTTAGAGGAGTGTTAGGTGAAGGTTTAGAGAAAGAGTTCCTGTTTCATTCATGTGATTTTGGTGCTTAATGCAACTGAATTTAAACTGCTATAAACATGGTTATGATAGAAACTATTTAAAGAGACTTAACGATTGGAACCAATTACCAATTATAGATAAGGACTTGGGAATCACATAAAAGTTAACAGCAGTTTCGACCTAAATGACCTCTGTTACCAACTCAGTTTTATCATCTGTAATTATAAGGAATATCACAATTAATAAACCATATTTTCATTTCCTAATGTTAATTAATCTTATTTTTACATTTGTTTTTTCAACAAAGTGCTTCAAAAACAACTTAAAAGAAGATCAGGAAAAAAAACAGAATACACATTTAGACAGAGGTAAACACTTTTGGATTCATGTTTTGAGAAGAGATTCAAAAGTGACTGATTTAGCAAACTGGATTTGAGCTGGCAGGTCATCTCCGATTTCTAAACTTGCATCAACAAAACCCTCGATCTGCTGATCTTAGAGGATGTAAAGCCTTTAAGGTCAGCAATCAAAAATGTTGATCATCCAGATGACAGAACGCCAGAATGTGAGTTATCTGATCACATTTTCTTTAATCAGTAATTATTAGAAGCTAGTTAGAAAAACAACTCCATTAGCAGCTACAAGTATAAATGTTATATGTTTGTTATCCATTGTGATCTTTAACTGTTGACTTACGTAACACATTGAGCTGCACAGGGCTTGACTTGCTTCGTGCTATCGTATTAATGGCAGTACAGTAGAGAACTCCTGTATGTCTGGAGACATTGTGCAGCATGTAGACGTTCCCATGAAACAGCTGAGCACCAGTTTCATTATGCCACTCATAGCTGCTGGCTGGGGGATTAGCAACACTGGAGCATTTCAGCTGCACAGATTCTCCCTCCTTCACTTCGGACTTATACTCCACCTTCACATTCACCGGGGCATCTGCATGAAAACATGCACGTTTACTGGTGTAGTTATCATGAAAAAAGTACTATCAATCCTGAGCTGAAAAAGGAGGTCATTGACACTAGCATAACAAATCTAACTTTCCATTATTTTTGTATTATTTAGTCAAAGACATTGTGTGGACTGAAGAAAACATGAGACCAAATGATTGTGCTACTGGTGAAGTCAAGTACCGCCAAGTTGCTACAGTTCAACCTGAAGGGGACGTTAATCTTTGCAATCAATTCAGTATTCTGACACTGAGATATTCACAATAATCAACCTCATGGTAGTGTAAGAGGGAAATACAAGGGTTAACCATTGTTGTAGAGCTCATCCTCTGAGATTCATTAATTTTTTTAACTGCCTTAAACATGTTGTCGGACTTCCTATTATGACGTAAATGAAAGTGAGAAAACTGCTAAATCAGGAAAAAAAAGGTAAAAGTGAAATGTTTCATGTCCTGGTTTAAAGTGTTCAACTATTTTTTACTTAGATCCACTTCACAGGATACTTTGTCCTTCAAACAAAGTCATCTGATATAAATGACAGGATGAGACAGTTAGATTCTCTTTTTTCAACACAATGACTGTAGCAAACAACTCAACCTGATTTGAACGTTGAAAAGTTCTATATTTGAATGCGTAGTGGTAAAACCTTCATCAGTCCTTCCTGTTTGGGGCCTGAGCCTGTGGTTTGGTTTTCATTTTGCATTCATTGTTTTTGTGTGCATTTGTTTTCTCATTGATTTAAATGCTTAAAAAGATATTTCTGGCAGTGAAGAATTTGTGACCAATAGATAGATAATTCAAGGCATCCAGTAGCAGTATACAGACACACACACCCGCTGTCCCCCTCCCCTCTGTATACAAAATCCCCCAAACAAGATATAGGAGCCCCTATGTGACTAAGAGTAAACATAATTACGGGTTAAACCTGTGCAGTTAGCATTAGCATTAGAATAACACGTTAAAAAAAAAACAACTTACATGCCACGTTGAGCACCTTGGATGCGGTCGTGTGCTTCCCTCCCTTGTATGTCACGGTGCATTTCAAAGTCATCTCATGATCAGCGCGGGCAGGGTTAAAGGTCAGAGTAGAAGTTGCTTTCCACTGGCCAGCATCGAGCTGCTGCTGTTGGAGAAGTTTCTCTCCTGAGTGACTCCAGGTAAAGACAGGAGGAGAAGCAGGGCAGGAGTGAGACACAGAGCAGGACGCAGACACAGTCTCACCCTCCTTTAACTCATTGTTTACGGAGAAACTCACTGGATCTGGTTCATCTGTAAGAACAAGTCATGAAAATCACAAATGAAAAAATGTAAAGCTGTCGATGGAATTGTAGGTTATTCTGGTCTCTATTGTTTCTATAATAAACCTTTTTATTTATCCAAATAAAAAAAGAAAAGAGTGATTTCATGTTTTAGAGGAGTGTTAGGTGAAGGTTTAGAGAAAGAGTTCCTGTTTCATTCATGTGATTTTGTTGCTTAATGCTGCAGAATTTAAACTGCTATAAAAATGGTTATGATAGAAACTATTTATAGAGACTTAACGATTGGAACTAATTGCCAAATACAGATAAGGACTTGGGAATCACATAAAAGTTAACAGCAGTTTAGACCTAAATGACCTCTGTTACCAACTCAGTTTTATCATCTGAAGATTTTCTTAGAGGCAACAGAAAAAACCATAGACCTTAACATTGTGTGGTGAAATGTGTAAGTAAGTCTGATATCTTTGGACTCTTAAACTGTTAAAGTACCGGTAAGTATTATATTGCATACAAAAATTAATTGATATGATTCTGTCTTTCTGTCTCTGTCCCTCTCTAGCCATCTCTCTCTCAGCCCATCCCAGGTTTCTGCTTGTTAAAAAGAAATGTTCCCATCCAACTGCGGCCAACTTTTTGCTCATGTTGGATCAAAGTGGTGTTGCTCTAAATAATCTAACAAAATGTGTGATCGAGACCAGCGCTTTAAATATGGGTATTCATGAACATTTTATCGACATTTGGGGATATATGATGAAAAGTTGACTTTAAAAGTACAAGTCTTTGACCATTCATGCATTACAACCATGACTTCTCAAAAACTGCAATTATTTACTGCACAGTGAGAAGAGATTAGGGTTTTTGATGCACTTACTTGTCATTGCAATGGAAACCGAGTTGTCCACGTAAGAATATTTTTCATAGTTGACCATTTCAATCCTGAAATTAAAACGGTCCTGGTCACTTTGTTGG
The DNA here is from genome assembly GCF_947650265.1 of Symphodus melops. Taxonomy (NCBI): domain Eukaryota; kingdom Metazoa; phylum Chordata; class Actinopteri; order Labriformes; family Labridae; genus Symphodus; species Symphodus melops. Next base: position 17,628,595 of record NC_136695.1, on the reverse strand, counting down.
ATGGGGTCAATCATCAGAGAACAGTTCTTCAGTCTGACGTCTCCCAGCAGCGTTGTTCGGCCCCGATACTGCTGAATTACTTTCGATTGAACTGGGTGATTGATGAGCTGCTTTGCCGCATTGGTCCACATCCCTGACAATCCAGTGAGAGTCCTCCCTGGATCTGGGTAGTCGAATGTACAGGGGATCACCACACAGGATCCAAGGAGACCTTTAACTGAGGAAGGGACTGTAGCGGTCCAAGAGGAGGCTTCACTTTGAAAAGCTGCGAGAAAAAGAAAAGGGAGAGGGAGTAAAGAAACACACTTCTTTGAACACAATCCCACTTGCACAAATGATCAATCTCTTTGTCTGAACATAAATTCAATAATAAGACCAAAATCTAAATGAACTGTATGTGAACTGTAAAATGTGGTAGAACTGGATTTAAAAGGGTTGGGAACATACCTTGAAAGCATAGTAACACAAAAAGTACTGGCCATTTTAAAGAAGCCATCCTCTTGAGGTCTGCAGATGAAGTGACAGATATTTCCAGGCTCGTGCTGCGCTGCTGTCATTTCCTCTGGTGACAAATAAAGTCTAGTTTCCATTCCATTTTTAAAACACCACACATCCATCGTGTGAAACACATTTATATCATCACATGTATATTTGGGAAGTTCATTGTATAAATCATTGAAATTATTTAAAACAGTAAGTGACCAATAAGCTTTCTCAGTTACATGTTACACTTTTTTCATCAGCAAAAAAACAAAGAAGAAATTTCTCAGATATAATACAAGGGTTTAAGACAATGAAATGTTCTCCTTATTATGATCTGTGGTCAAATTGTTTTGCCAATACGTTCACGAGCACACATCAGACTTTTTTGTTTTTTTGAAGTCAGAGGATTTTTTTTTACCCTCCTTATCTGACAGGAAAAGAACATTTACTCTACCTAACACTGTGTTGCATGGATGCATTTCTAGAGAAAAACAATCTGGTATCCTCTTGCTCATTGAAGCCTGAAACTAAAGACAGGGCAGAGATGGGTCATGCATGGTTTCTGCTTGTAAAGAGACTGTAAGCCCTGAACATTACTTCTCAAATGATCACAATAAAACATGGGGCTTTTTCTATTTCTACAACTGATTAAACACATTAAAGTTAAGAAAAATAAATCTTCTCTCATGTTTCACATTAAAAGGGTGTTGTCTGGCCTCACCTCCTGTTTATGTATTCACACCTCTAGTTGTGGTTAGAATAATAAGTCCTTGCAGAGAGCCTTTAACAGCACAGCACCTGAGTGTTGTTTCCTCTCCGAGCGTCACATCTGAGAGGAACTTCTTTCTAATTTGTATTTGTCCACTGTAATTCATTTTCCCGTTCATGGACCCTGATCTCCAACAAAAGCAGGATTCAGCATTTCACCCATGTTAGGATAGCAACTGTCACCATCTTGAAGAGCCAAATTAATGTAGCTGATCCTGCAGGTGATGTTGACCTTCTTCACAGACATACTCTGCTTTCTTTTTACTTTCCAGATGTCCTCGTCAACTTGTGTCAGGAAGTCCTCCAGCTTGACTGTGTCCTCTTTCTGGCGACCCAAAGACAGTCTCTTGGGAGTGGAAGTAATGAAGCCAGTGGATGCAGAGCTACCCATGCTGAAAAATGTGCCTTGAATGAGATGTTAGCAGGATTCTCATTTTTAAAGACAGTTCTGGAGGTCTGACCTCATCAGTCATCAAAGGAACACATACCTGGTATAATCTCTGTTAAAGGGATTAAGGATAGCAGGAACAATACAAGTTAATCACTTCTGTTTTCATCAATCAGTCTGTTAATCAAACTGTTCCTGCAATCACAAAGACAGTCATTTACTGCCTTTACATTTCAACATAAAATAGGCTAACTTATTAACCATCAGTGTTTGATTCTGATGTCTTTGGTTTCAGGTGTCAATTAAAAAATTAACAATGTGCTATCCTCTTTTTGACTTTGTTGAGAGGAATTAACCAGAACATTTTGAGGAGCCTGTTGAGTTCACCCCATTATTTATATTCTTCTGTATCTATCTACTATTGCTATTTTTTTTTTTAATTGTCATTATGTTACTATTCTATTCTTTTCTATTCTGCCACATTTAAAGCTAAACCTTCATCTTTTTTCTATATTTTGATTAAGGCCATGTTAACTTTTTGGCTCTATCAGATGATGAGAAATCATTGCTATTGAGAAGGTTCTTGAACTTTCTATAACCCTTCTCAATTAACTCAGTTGTTTTACTCACACTCAGTTAAGTCAAAAGGCACCACCATGTGGTGAACATGACTCCACAGCAATACGTCTCTGACAATATATGGTCAAAACAAGGTTTTTGAAATAAGTGTATGTGTGTGTTTTTTGTATACTAGTATAGTAGTATTCAATGATGAAGGTTTTTATTCATTATTCATTCCAGTCAAATTAAAAAAAAATAATAAAAAAATAATATATATATATATATATACACACATACAGTACATATATATATATATATACATACATACATATGTATGCATGTATATTATATATGTATGTATATGTATGTGTATATATACATGCTCAAATAAATATATAATATAATATATAATATGATATACATATATGTATATATATATATATAGAGAGAGAACTTAAAGGATTGAATTTAGGTTGCAAAACAACTTTGTTATCATATTTTCACACTGGTAAAAAAGATATAAATAGTTCTGATCACATAATACATGAACACAAAATAGAGAGTCGTGTCAACGCATGCTTTATTGATCATATGAGGAAACCAAACAGTCAGTACATTGGAACTAATGTAAAAAAAAACCTCTTGTGTGTGCTCAAAAAACTAGCAAGTAAACATTAAGGAATATTATTAGAACAGTGACCAAAGCAATGATGACTATAGTTTTACATTAACTTGAAAAGAGGACATTTTGAGTTCACGATGGTAAAATACAATAATAAGAAAATGGCTGTTCTTATTTCTGAAGTTCCTTTTTCTCATCTCCCATCTTCAGTCCTGGCTCTAAATAGACAAAAGGAAGTTCAAGGAGTAAGGAAAAGAAGAAGTTATGATGACATAATGAAAAATTGAAAACAAAAATCATTTTCATGTCTGCATGAGTCACTTGAATATAACACATTTGAACACATTTATTAATAAAAATTAAATGACCTTACAGCTTATGTAATTACTACAGTTTGTCCTTTCAATATGTATTTCCCGAAAGACTTTTTAAGAACTTAACAAGCATGTAGGCCTACATATCATGTTACCAAACTCCAAATAATGACATGTTTCTCTTACCTGCGAGACAGTCTGGAAAGCCGGTTCCACATACTAAATTTGTGTAATAAATACATAAATATCTTCATCACAGAACTGAAAAAATCTCAATTAAACATCAGCTTAGCACTACAGATCAATTGTGCATTTTTACACTTACCTGCCTTCCTGAGATTGCAGTTCTGCAATGCGGCTCCTCAAGAAGACACAAATGTATTGCTTTACTGATGTGCACAAACAAACTCTATATAATACAGAATATGTTTAAACATTAAGAACTGTGTTCCTTAATGAGAGTCCGATATTAACTCACTTGTATTTTTTGACCATGAAAATGATAAAAAGTGCAAAGATCAGAGCTGTACCAATCGCAGCCACTGTGGGAATGATAATGTGACTGTAGTTTTCTGTACCTGCAAGAAGACAGAAGAAAACATCCAGTTTGTATCCCTCATAAAAGGACACCTTCGAATATTTCTTTAGGTCATGGTTTACCACTATAACTAATGCATAATGACTTTAACAAAACGACTTTAACCATAAGTTCTCACGTTTTACATAGAGTGTCAGTTTCTCAGATGATGTTCTGCCTCCATTAAAAGTGGCTGTACAGGTGACATCACTGTGATCGTCCGTCTCCTCAGGAATGAATGTCAGGATGGACTGTAGCTCCCAGTTTCCTCCATGAATTTCTCTGTGGAGCTCAGTGATCCCGTCTGCAGTGCCCCTGTTCCATGTGAGTTTAGGGGCACGAGAGGGGCAGGTGTGAGCGACTGTACAGGTGGCAATGAAGGGGAGTCCTTGAACTGCAGATTTTAGGTGAGTCAGTTTGGGTTTTGGAGGATCAGCTGTAAATGAAAATACACAGATAAAGTTTAAAGGCAGATCATTGTGACATAGAAAATTGCTCTTGGTTGGTAAAAATCTTGACAACATACGGAGCATCTTCAACTTGGCACAGTCCTCAACAAAGGAGAACTTCTCCACCGGTTTACCAACTAGTTCAATCCGGAAACAGAAAGGGCCGTTGTCATGATCTTTGATATCAGTTATTTCTAAGGTGCAGTTGCTTTGACCCAGATGTCCCAACAGCTGTGTGTGTCCTTTAAATTTGTCTAAAACGTTCCTGTCATCCTCATGATAGACAAACTGATCTTTTTGGTCTGAAATATGCCAGATCCCTCGGAGTCTGGAGGTGGGCAGGTTTCCTTCCGGATGGGTGAACGAACAGGGAATCACAACACAGGATGAAACCAGTGCATCAAGGCTGCTCACAACACTGGCCTTCCATTCTCCAGTGAACACGGAGCTGGTGAAGGCTGAGAGAGAAAAATAATGGCAGAAGGAACAAAATGAGCGACCTTCACAAGGTTTTTTCATTGAAATGTATGTGAGATGTACAGGATTTAGATGTAAAAGGGGCTTATTTATGGTACCTGCCAAAAGCAGAGCAAACATCATCATCTTTCTGTTTTTGTCCATAGTGCTCTGAGGTTTCCTTGGTGTGATACACTGTGGTGTTTAGTAAAAGGCAAAACCAAAGAAGTGGTAAGAAATGATGCACAAATAAAATGTTTCACTTCAAAGTTAACCTCCATTTACTTGTGCTTTTCTGACAAACACTTTCTCATACACAAAATATATTACAAACCAGGAAGATATATTTTTCATTTCATTTTCCTTTAAAAGCAAGACAAATAAACACGTTTAAAAATGGATAGTCAGCTTGAAATCAATAATGATAGAGTAAGTATCAACACTAATTTCAAATGTTTAAACAAACTAACAAAGCCTATAAATTGGATAATCTGCTTCATTCAAAGTGCAAAAAGTGTAATCAGAATCGTACCTGATCCGGAGGCTGATCACAGCTGTCTGTTTTCTCTCTTTCAGTTTAGTTTGTTAACAAGTGAACTGTGGGGGCAACCGAAGACAGTGAAGCAAAAAAAAAAAGAAATGGAAAGAAACGCTCACTTAGTTGTTTTTTGTGTGAAGGTGTCATTTGTTGAAGCGAGCAGTGAAGAGTGGTCTTTCTCTCTCTGCGTGAGAATACAGACACTTCTGTTCACAGTATATGTGACAGATGAATGTGTTATACGCCTCACCAGTTACCAAAATTCAGCACGTTAGTTTTCTATCACACCTGCAACATGCAATAAAGCAACATTTGTATTAAAGAGTTTTAGGGGGGTTACAGTCATTCAATTATACTTACACTAAAATGATCATTAAAAACATTTGAGGCATGTATAGCTAAAGACTTTTTAAATGAAATGTCATGCTCTCCATCACATGGTCTTACTTACAAGTGTTTACCAACCAAAGCAATAATATAACATATAACTTTGTTTACACTTTTCAACATTGAAATCAGGATCACATGAGATATTTGTATTTATATCCCAAGACCCAACAAAGACAACACATAAAAGGAAACAAGTATAGGATTTAAAAAATATGTAGACATTAATGTCCCATTCATTTGACTTACACAGGCCTTTCTTTTGTTACTGCATGTAAGTTAGTAAAAGAGAAACGGTGAAGCTTTTTGATCAAAGAAAAGTGAATTTGAACAGACAGGCTCCAGCTGACAGGGATAGTAGAGTCTTAAATGTAACCTAGAGCTAGCTCATATTTTTCAGCTTAAAGATTTAAACAAACTTGAATCTCAAGAAAGAAGAATAATGAGTAATCTGTGTAGACGTTTTTCTCTGTTTATAATGCACAGGATCTGGGTTCTGTTGTTAGTTCACTTGCTTATTTTTTGTTATGATGAAGACATAAGGTGATGAAGGACACAGAAACAGAGTGGTTGACTTGTACTGAGGTTTATTGCAGAGAAAGGGAGATGAATATGAGTTGATGTTACCGGAGGTTTGCAGAATGAAGGTGAAGAAGGTTAGAACAGAGTAGGGGTGTGAGCATGGCTAATGCAGTGGATTTAAGTCCAGAGAGCAGGAAGGAATCGGGAGAATGGTGATCCTGAAGCAAAAGAAAAACAGGCGAAATCAGAACAAAACCAGAACAATATAAGCCTGGTCTACTGGAGTAGACCATGGCAATTTGTAATGTGGATTGTCAGTCAGTTAGATCGGTTTCTGATTTGGGGAAAATTAGATTTGAGTGGCAGTCTGAACAAAGCCAAAGACACACAGGTTTTGTTCAGACTGCCGCCCAAATCTGATTTTTCCCCAAATCAAGGTAACGACCAAAGCCATAGTTACATTTAAAAATCCTGTTTGCTGGAGTGCAAAAATAACTTTGTTACTGTCACAATAGTTTGAGACTTCACTGTAAAATGAATGATACAATGAAAAATGCATTTATAGTGTCACACATAGACACACACACACACACACACACACTCACACGTAGCTCTTCAGCACCTAATATATAATTAGTTCTGTGTGTTTCAGTTCTTTATTTTTTGGTGCCCTCTTAACACATTTTGTCACGCCATTTACTTATCTGTTCATCACTAAACAAAAAAAATCCAATTCTGCTTTTCTGTCTCAACCAAAGTTCTCCTTACTTTAAAACATATAAATGCAGGCAAACAGAAAATATATTCAGTGTGTCATGCACATAAATAAGAACCACTTCCTTTTCCACAGCACATTGTTTTCTCACCCACACAGAGATACTATGAGATGGTCTTTAAATTGACCCGGAGTTCCTTCTTTTGAATCTAGAGTTTTTATCAGGGTAAAGCTAGCTGCAAGATCGCGCGCTCTGAAGACACTGATTTCTTTTGAAAACAACAATTCTAAACAGACAAACAGCAGCTTCATCAGGTAAGTCTGAAGAAAAAGTGTTTTACTGTGGTTCAACACTACACCTTGTGTCATCTATCTTTCTTTGAATTTTTCATTTGGAAAGTTTACAGTAAAAAATGTTGTTGTGGTTTTAGAAATCCTACATCATCGATGATTTGGTTTGATATGTCTCAAAAGGATTTTTTCCCCAAAGCTATCTACTAATTATCTATGATTTACTGTTTGCCTGTATGATTATTGTGTTACTTTAAAGTGTGTGTCACTTTGTTGAAAATACATTTTATAATGAATTGAAAAGAGAGTGTAAGAAGTGCCGCCCATAAAACTGATTATTTTTCTATTTTGGCAAAAAGTGTCTGATAATTATGTGTTATTACAGATGTGTAAGCTCAACAAGGACATAAATGATGATAGTATTTGTATTTTGCATGAACTAGTATGAGGAACTTTACTCAATTTCATGATTTTATTAAAAATTTTATCAAATACCCCACAGTCAATCAAAACATTCAAACCTCATAGAACAATGGAGACAAGCAAACACATGATGTTAATGGGTCTACTTCTGGCAGGTATTTAACTTTTCCTTCTGCGTTTCTATTTACAAAAATAACTATGTAAAGAGAAGCTGTCGATAAGTTGTTAACAATGATGGGTTTTTTCTCTCAGCCTTCACCAGCTCCGTGCTCACTGGAGAATGGAAGGCCAGTGTTGTGAGCAGCCTTGATGCACTGGTTTCATCCTGTGTTGTGATTCCCTGTTCGTTCACCCATCCGGAAGGAAACCTGCCCACCTCCAGACTCCGAGGGATCTGGCATATTTCAGACCAAAAAGATCAGCTTGTCTATCACGAGGATGACAGGAACATTTTAGACCAATTTAAAGGACGCACACAGCTGTTGGGACATCTGGGTCAGAGCAACTGCACCTTAGAAATAACTGATATCAAAGATCATGACAACGGCCCTTTCTGTTTCCGGATTGAACTAGTTGGTAAACCGGTGGACAAGTTCTCCTTTGTCGAGGACTGTGCCAAGTTGAAGATGCTCCGTATGTTGTCAAGATTTTTACCAACCAAGAGCAATTTTCTATGTCACAATGATCTGCCTTTAAACTTTATCTGTGTATTTTCATTTACAGCTGATCCTCCAAAACCCAAACTGACTCACCTAAAATCTGCAGTTCAAGGACTCCCCTTCATTCTCACCTGTACAGTCGCTCACACCTGCCCCTCTCATGCCCCTAAACTCACATGGAGCAGGGGCACTGCAGACGGGATCGCTGAGCTCCACAGAGAAATTCATGCAGGAAACTGGGAGCTACAGTCCGTCCTGACATTCATTCCTGAGGAGACGGACGATCACAGTGATGTCACCTGTACAGCCACTTTTAATGGAGGCAGAACATCATCTGAGAAACTGACACTCTATGTAAAACGTTAGTATCTCTTCATTTATACACTTGTTTGTTTTATGTCATTGTTCCATAACACAAAGAATTTCCCATAATTCTGTGCATTCGCAGGTACAGAAAACTATGACCACATCATCATTCCCACCGTGGTAGGGATTGGTACAGCTCTGATCTTTGTATTATTTAGTGTTCTCATGGTGAAAAAATACAAGTGAGTATATGCAATATTCTGACAATCACTAAGAAGGATGTCCGCATTAACAACACATGTGCACTGAATTATTTCCCTCTGTTTTAGGGCTCGCATTGCAGAACTTCAAAATCAGGATGGCAGGTAAAAATGTTTGGAAATGACCTTTATTCCTTGTACTCTGATAGCCCATCAAGTTCTGTAAATTCACCCCTTTTTTTCGTTATCTTATTTGAATCATTTAGCGTGTGGAACCGGCTGTCCAGGCTGTCACGGAGGTGAGATGAAACTTAAAGCTTGTGTTCTTTCTGCTTCTGGTTTGTTTTGCACACTGTGAAATTGGCAGAATACGTTTAATTAACCACGTTTTTATCAGTGATTGCCCTGATGTGTTATTAAATCTATGAAATCTTCAGGATTCGCTCTGATGGCCCAGGACCATCTCGATCCGAACAAAGGCAAGATAATTGTTTATTCTGGCCTCTTTATCTCCCTTACAGTTGTATCTCTATAGTGACTAATTCAGTAAGTTCGCTTTTCTTAGGCAAACACAGAGATGCTTGGCCAAGCAGTAATTTGCATGTACAGAAATATTCTGCGTTCCTTTTGATAAGATTGAAGAATTTATTTTTACTCCTAACAAAATTTGCATGGTTTCTGTTCTCCTTTTTTTTTTTTGCAGAAGGTCAATGTGGAGCAGATTTTCCAGGTAAAACATTAGATCGAAACAGATGTTGACAGCACATTGCACATCGTCACTTCTTCTTCATAAAACATCCTGTTGATTTTACAGTTACATCTAATTTTAACTTTGAAAATTTGTCTTTGTCAAACTGAAACTAGCACATGCTTGTCGTATTTTACACATTAAAACGTTAGTGCGACTTTGTCTTTTGTGAACAGGAGGAGGCCTCAAGTGGACATGATGAATCAGATGTAAGGTTTTTTTTTCACATCAATTTGTCCTGTTTTTAAAAAAAAAAAAAATTCTATAAATCCAAACGGTTTTCAACTTGTTGTAGAGTGCTTTGTAACCTATCTTACATAGTTTTATTATTATAATGAGTGATTTCAAGGTGAAAAATGTAAAACTGTTAATTTTCCTCAATTATGAAATGACATCAAATTTTATCCACAGGCCAAGTGATGTGAATTCTAAATCCTCCTGCTCCAACCAGAAAATCTCTAAGCCTCGTTTCCCGTCCCCCAAAAGGTGCTCCTCCTTAACCTTGCTTTTAAATAATAGCTCATACATTTAATAATGTTATAGAACACAGTCTTATGCTATTCTTTTCTGTTTTTTCCTCTTATTTCTTATGGAACTCAGCCAACAGAAATCGTACAACAGCAACCAGGTAACAACAGCTCCATAGTTATTGCAAACACCACACAGGACCTATAACCAACATCTGTGATAAGAATGATCTTACTCTCTTACAGGGCTTTGACGGTGGAGACGACTACATGAACTCTGAAGATCTCAACGTCTATGGAAACGTTTGAAATATTGCCCCAGCTGAGAGAGCTCAAAACAACAATCCTCACGCTTCATATAATTATGCATGACCACAGTGGTAATCAGTTGAATATTGTCACTGGTGATTTTAATGTTTGATTTGGAATGTATTCGCTTGTATTTTGTATAATTTCTGTAGCCTACAATTTCATTTTGTTATGATTCTTATGATAATTTCATCGCATGTCGTGACACACACTGTGCCGTAGTGAGAGTCAAAACCAAAGGCAATAAATGAAGCCAACAAATATGAATAAGAATGTAATTAAAAGTCATTTTTGGAAAAAAAAAACATTTGTTTGTCAATTTTTTATTCCATTGAGTGTTGAAAGATTAAATAAAACTGAAGACGCTAGCATATTAGCATGTTAAAGAAAAGGTTGATTCTATCCACTTCACATAACTTTCTTTTCATAACTTCTTTTGGGCCAAAGGTTAGAAAGCCTTCAAACTGACCCCTCACGTATAACAGCTCCTGTGAGAAGTTTATAGCTGTTTATGAAAGATCTTTGAATAATCATTGTTAACTCTTCATGAGCTATAAAACAAACGTGAACATCAGCAAAAAGATTGATTATTTATTTTTGACAACAATGACATTTATATGATGATGCTGATGTTGATAAGAATAACTGATGTTGTTGATGATGATAACGACAAAAGTCTGTGCACTGCCTGTCAGCAGCTGTGTCTGATCTGACTTAAAGCTGTTTGTTAGCACTTAACTTAGCGTTGTTTCCTCTAGATGAATTGCACGGCAAGTGATTAACAGCATACTGCAAAATCAGCCTTATTTCGTTCTTTTCTATTTGACAAGATTGTCATGTTTCTCACTTGTCCCGTACAGTCCTGCATCACTATACATATATATTGCGAGCACTTGCTCATGCAGGCAAACAGAGAAAATATATTGTGTATGTCACGCACACTCCTTAGGCTACTTCCTTTTCCTCAACACTGCTTATATCTTCCCCAACACATCTGTTTTCTCACTCACACAGAAATAAGATTCTTTATTGAGACGATTTCACTGTTAAAATTACCACAACAATTCGAAAGTTTCTCACATGACTTTTAAAAAGCATATTGCATGTTGAAGATACCAGTGAACTAAATATAGGAACATAACTTAACAATACTATTTTGAAAGAAGTTCATAAATGAATAAACCACAGGGCCTCCTGGAGACATTGTAGCATGTTTGCTCTCTTTACTTCCACATTCGAATGAGACATAACATGAGGCAGTCCTGCTGAGTCCGCCTTTGTTTAATAAACATGGATCCGAGTGTCAATGAAGAGGAAGAAAACATGTATTCCTTTACATATGATGGTCCACTGGCTTATAATATTGAAACTCTTGTGTTTGGTGTGATAGAGAGCAGGAACAGGGCAAGATTAGAAGGAATAATGGCCACTGAAGAGTTGAGTTGTGGTGTGAGGAAAACAGGGCTGGTGTTAGGTAGAGCGATATGTTATGCTGTGTTAACATCAACATTTGTAAAGTTTGAAATCAAATGTAATCACTTAAAAATGAGAATGCAAATGTGTCTTGGAATCAAATTACCTAAAGGTTAGAGGACTCAAATGAAGAGGCAGAGTGAAACATGTCACAGCACTAAACTTTGCTTAGGTTGAATAAATAAATACATACAGTACATACATACAATGCCAGTAAACTTGGCAAACCAAAGAGAAAAAATACAACTATATCTAAACTATGTAATATTGTCTATCTTTCACAATAATGTTGTGCAAAGGTTTTAGAAATGCTAGACGATAGATTTAATAAATGTTTGAGACAGGGTACTTTCTGATACAGTTTCCTTCCTGATCTGTCCTGGCTAATCATGTGCTAGTTTTAAAGAATCTGTTTGTTTGTTTTTTAGAGATGAATCTGTGGTTCAAATCTTTCACAGAAAGTTTGATCTGTATACCCTCTTTGTGATTATTGCCTTGAACGTTGTAATGAAAGGTCTAGTGTTAATACTTTATCTTCATCTTATTTATTTGTATAATGGAATCATTCCAGTCTGTCATCTAAAGTATTATTTCTTTTTTTATTTTTATTATTTGTTTTAGATAGATAGATAGATAGATAGATAGATAGATAGACAGATAGATAGATAGATAGATAGATAGATAGATAGATAGATAGATAGATAGATAGATAGATAGATAGATAGATAGATAGATAGATAGATAGATAGATAGATAGATAGATAGATAGATAGATAGATAGATAGATAGATAGATACTTTATTGATCCCGAGGGAAATTCAAGGCATCCAGTAGCAGTATACAGACACACAACTTCCTCAGACAATCTAGTCATGACTTCTGTTCCAGCAAAAGTTGATGCCAGTTCAAGGAGTCACATCCTCCTTTGTTCTCATGGAGTATCCGTAACATCACAAATAAGATCACCCACACAATGACACAGCAGGGAATCGGGGAGAAGACTTCTACCATCACTTTCATGGCTGCAGGAAGAGATAGAATCAAAAGCCTGTAGTATACTGCCATCTCCTGGCGGGGCAAGCAACAGGCCAGCACAGTGGAGCTGACTGTGAAAGGTAGGAGCCCAAAATATTTGCATCAGCTCTTATATCTTACTGAGTTGTGTATTTTGCTTGATATCGTTTTACACATATCTAATGTTCCAACATCTCCAGGATCAGTGATGGACCAGTTGAGAAGCTGTCTCCCAGTAGTGATCCCAGTCTCAGCTCTGGTTTTAATTTTAGTCATAATAGCTGCAGTGTTTGCAGTCACCATCTGCATTTATCAGCTTTTAGCATAGACTTTGTGATGTTTGATTAAAACAATCAATCAATTCAATTAAATTCATTCTAATCAATTAATGTGCTTTTCTCAGATTATTTGATCAGTTTGTTTTGTTGTTTCAAAATGTTAAAACTTAGAGATGTGCATCTCATTAAAGGGATACTTGGAGCAATATGACGCTTTTTGCATCACATGAAGAAAACTTTCAAGCAAAGAGAAACACATTTTTCTCGTCTCAGGGCGAAATGAGGGCTGGATTCACCACCATTCAACACTACTACCATGTCTCTAATAATGCAAAGCTTCATGCAAATGGGTGAAGTATCCTTTTAACATCTGAGAGGAAAGGGTTCTGAACTGTCTCTGAATGAGAAAACATTTACATCCTCTTAGTGCACATGAACAGACATAGAATAACCCTTGATGTCTCTCTATCCAAACACACTCTGCAGTATGTTTGTGGGTGTTCACACTGATAATAAGCCTAATTGATTTATTCATTCTTTCACATCCATCAAAAATGATGACCCTCGTTAAAAAAAAATCTACACATTTTATTCTGATTATTTTTGACTCTCAGTCTATGTTAATAACAGGTGCCAGCACTTTTACTTTAACTTCTATATTTGCTTATTGAACATACCCATTTCAACGGTGGAAAATAAAATAAAATAAGTACATTAACAAATCTGGACTTAATCTAAAATCACATACGACCTTTGGTGGCCTAATTCTTATTCTGATTGAGTAGGGCCATACCCTTTAGTCCACTGACTGTATCCAACACTGCATGATGAAAAGTAGTGCACAACTTTATCCAATCATTACATACCATCAGGTAATAAAATTCAAAGCGTTTTGCCTGCAGAAAGTGATGTTTGACTGCTCTCAGACAGACTAAAGAAGCGACTAGCGTAAACGCACACAACACATAAAATCAAGTATACAGTGTTGGGGCATTTTTACTGAAATCTTGACACTGTTCTAATAAAGATTAAAGGATTTCAGCAGAGTAACGTTATTTTTTAATGATGATGCAGGCATGAGACCATATCTGTAGGGTCAGTAAAATCAAATAAATGGTGCAAATATGTTTGAATAAATATTCAGTATTTTATAGTTAGTTATTCATTGCCAATCTTTTTTAGGTAAATACACTCAGTACAATATTAGTTTGAAACTTGTGCAGTTATAAATTTAAAAAATCTCTGGAATCAGCAAATACAGAAGCAAGAACCTGATTTCTGTAACTTGTAATATAAGCACCGTAATCTCGATTTACTGTGTACTATCTAACTAACTAATATTAGTTATAAGTACTGTAAATGGTTGAATGTCACAAATGTCAGCAGCACATGAACATTTCTTCACAAACCAGACCTTTAATCAATTGAGAACACTTAACACTCAAAGAGAACAGAAACAGAGTAGTTTGAAAAACGGCTTGATAAACGTTTTAACAATAACATCTTAACATTTCTGACAAGGAAAAGACTGTAAATGTTACAACAACATTCAGAAAACCATTTTTTTCTTCACAATGACACTATCATTTCTTCATTTATGGGAAACAACAGAGGGCTGTTGACAGATATTTAGTGAAAAAATAAAAATGACTATGCAACCACCAAAAACACAGAATGAGTGAGTTACATATTTTTCAGAAAGCAAATCAAAGTTCAAGCACTACTAAATGATTAACTCCCCCTGCTTAGCTTTGAACTCTCTCACTCCTTAATTGAAATAACAAAAGAGGCAGAGGTGAGAGAAGAAATGAGATGTGTTTGGCTGTGTTCTGTTAACACAAAATGACAAATGTGAGCAGTGGCACCAGCAGCAGCAGCAGCAGGAGACCAGCTCTTAGTGCAGTGGCGCTGTTGCAGAGGTCGCCTTGACAGCAGCTCACATCTTTTGCAAACTGTTCTATCATCTTTGCATGGGTTGAGCAAAGCTGCTTGGAAGCACAGCCCTTCTTGGACACCGTTATAGGTCCAATGTCCACTGAAGGAATGAAAACAATGTTAGTGTGCAACCTTTGATTTATCATACCTCCGACAATTACTAAACAACCTGAGCAGAGGAAATACTATGAACAGAAATGTTTGAATTCAGGACTGTTACCTGAGGCTGAGATGCAGTGGTCCTCACTCCCCAGGCAGTTTAGAATGGCAGTGCATGTTGATCCAAAGCAACCAAAGCACTTCTTACCGTTGGGGCTGGATTTGATGGGAACAGCTGGTTTGGCAAATATTGAAAAAAAACTGGCTGATTATACTTTGATGACTTTGAGAGACAGAAGTTTCCCTCCCTCTGTTAACTATCCTTACTCACACACAAACACACACCAGCTAACATTTTGCTATGTGCATCTCCACTGTGGCAATTGGTGGTTTCATGCCCCTGGGCTTCGAAATAGTCGATGTTAGAAGGGAATGTCATTTTTCTCACTCGTCTGGGAATTTCAGTCTTGTATCCCTGACCATGTCGACTTTAAAATTAAGGTCTCAGATTCTGATAAAAGACAGTACATGCAAAGCAACCCACAACACTTTGGTGTTTTTTTACCACTATTTTAAAGCTCCTGTGTGGAGTTTGTAATTGGTTATGGAGAGACTGAGATTAAAATTGATTGTATTATGAGCTACAAAAGCAAAGACGCTATCAGCAACAAGAATGGTTATAAGGTTTATAGATATTTTTCAATACTTCAAACTGCTAAGACTGACTAACAGCACGCTGCAGAATCAGCCTTTTTACTTCTTTACACATTTTTCAAGGCAGATATTGTGGATCAAAGAAAATCTTTGCCTTTTAAAAGAAATTCATTTTTTCTCATTTTGTTGTAAACTCTACTCAGTCATGTTCTGGACCAGATCATCAACGAGAGAGGAGGTAGGCCTACTGCTTTCTCCACAGGGAGTGCCACTATCAACAGAAACTAAAGGTTCCTCAAAGGAGCTTTTAATATGAAAAATATTCAACGCAAAGAGGAAAAAAAATGTAGAAGTAATAACCTGGGGCGGGCTCAGTGTTGCAGAGATCAGTGTTGCAACACTTGCTGGAGATTACGGTCCTGATGAATCCATAGTTGAGTGAGCCTCCAACACACTGATCAGCCGAAAAGCATGACGTCATGTTGACGTCACGTTGTGAACTACCTGTTGAAAAAGCCTTTGTTAACGCTGCAGGAATTAAATATATATATATATATATCTATATTTTTTTTATTTTATTTATTTATTTATTTTTTTATGTGAATTTTTTCAATGTACAAAACAAGTAACAAATTGCCAATTTAAATTGTTTTCCAATTTTATGAATACAACTGACCAATGTTTCTTTTTTAAAACCTCAAAGTCTAAGCGGACAGATAAGAACTTTGCTTTTGTTAAAACAACAAAAAAAATTAAAAAAAAGCCCTACAGTCGAGTGCGCTGTATGCCTATGAATTAACATTCACAGGAAAGATGTCTTTATTCCAACAAACAAATGAAGCTTTTTGGAGCATTTTGAGATTAGATCATGAGAAATAGGGATCTTGTTTTGATACCAAATAGGACAGGGGAATAAGAAGCCTACTCTGTTCTGGAAATTAAGCAGTCTCTAGCAGCTCATAGCAATTCTGTTACTGATAGTATTACACTTTCAGTAGTGGCCCTGACTGATATGAAGATTCTGCGCGACTTTTTCCCTGATGGAAACCGACTAACCTCTATGAAATTGACGTAAATCTGTCGCAGTGACGGAGAACTTTAATCCCTGAGACATTGTCATGAAAGTAGTTTTATAAAACAAACAAATAACATACCTGCGATGTTGAGGATCCTCAGTGCTCCACACTGTTGTCCCTGAAAAGGACAGTCTATCGTCCTGCAGGTTTCTCCCAGAAACCCAGACGAGCACTCATTACACTTCAGAGTGTAGGCTACAAAACACACAAGTCAGAGACAAAACAAATCAAAGAGGGATGGACACAATATATTTAGACCCTAACTAGAGAACATTTATCCAAATTTAAAGTGAGCCAAAATAATTATTATATAGCGAAAAGCACACACTGCAGGGACTATAGTAACACAACAACAGCAAAACAAAGTTAAAAACGCAACAAACGGAACAAAAAATTGCCTTCATGCAGAAGCATAATCCCAAACACCAGTGTGAGGAGATGCATGTTTCTGATAGTTGGATACAAGTTAGTTGTATTTTTTTGTCATGCTCACCTTTAAGTAACCCTCACGAGGAGGTGTCTTCTTCAGCCTCAGACCACACCTTCATTTTCTGTTTCTTGCTAACAGCCACAGCATGGCTGTTGCTAGTGAAATATATTATTATAATAATATATTATATTATAATATTAGTCGCTTTCTCGTTGGTGGATTAATGTCGTTTCTCCATCAATATTATCACAAAGAGTACTTAAGAGTAGTTCAAGACCTGATTCAAAGGGACATGACTAAAGTGATTTGGCACGATTCATAATAAAAAAGATTTAAAAAAACAAAGATATCAAGGCCTTGTCTTTAAAAGGCCAAAATGCGTTTAATTTGATGGCCTGCTCATGTAAGGGTTTCAAACCTGGCATTGGCAATGTGTCCCGACTGTTCCTATCACAGCTTCTAGCAGAGTTTGTTTCAGGGATGACTTCAGATAGGATCCACATTTCCTGATCTGCACGCAAATTAACACAGAGCACATTTCACTAGTTTCCTTCTTTGAACTGTATCCCTTTTATGTCATTCAAAGCATGTCAGGACATAGTTTGCATTATTCAGGGATCTGCACAGAAAAAAGGTAAGTAAAAACAACAGTACAATCTAACATCACACTTTGTAATTAGTATAAACATATTTTTGTAATGATACAATTTGATGAATGTTGTAAACCTATACAATTAAATCCACAACACTTTAGTGTTGTCGCTATTTAAGAGCACAACTCCATGTTCAACTAGCAGAGTGGTATGAATAGGGACTATTTTCTTTACAATGAAATACAGCATGTAGGATGGTTTGGACTAGGTCCTTGCCCTGTAAAGACAGACTGTTGCATGAAAGAATGAAAAACCAACACACATAAAAAGGACCACTTACAACATAAGCTGATTTGTCTTTGTGTCTGAGAACATTTAAATTACTCTCTTTATTGATTGTTAAAAGAAACAAAACAATAGCTTACAGAGGACAATATTTTCATCTCAGTGTGCATCAAATCTTCAGTTCCAACAACACATACGCCTGTCAGTAATGTCCTGTGATGAAAAAATATTACATTTTGCTCTTTCTTATCCTCACCACCGGTGTAACTGAAGGCTGTACCTTCGTTTTTTTAAACTCTGCACTTCCTTAGGACAGAGATAGTGAACTTTATGACTAGAATTACAGTACCACCAGAGTCTGCAGAAGACGTCTTCTTGCAATATATCTGACTTGTCACCGACAGGGCTTCCTGTCCCTCGAGCACGTTGTACACATCGCTCTCCACTTTCATGGTCACATCTTCTCTATGCCACCAGTGTGAGGGACATAAGAGCTTTCACAGCTGTGTTATGTATCAGCAGTTCAGCGAAAGTGTTAGCTGAGCAGGCGGCTGTATTCAGAGAGAGCAGAGGACTTTTTTACCCCGTCCCAGATACGAGCTGCGTAGTGAAACCTACAAAAAAAGAAGAAAAAAAACAAAAGCAGATGTTGTAATCGCCTTTCTAAACGGAGAGCTTTAATTTAATTGGCAAAAATGAATTCTCTGAGATTTTGACGTAACTGCTCTGGAGCGCTCGCTGTGGGCAGCCCCCTCACTCTGAGACCTCTTTATTGATGCATGTCTCTAGGATCCTGTTCGTGCATGAGTGTGTATTTCAGCCTGTGTGTGTGTGTTCATGTCTATTAAACAGAGTGTTGATTATTAGAGTGTTGGCAGGCTTTTTTCTTGGGCGGTGCCTTATTTGTTTATTAAACAAACAGAAGATGTTTAGTGATCACCACACGCTGTGTGACCGCTGCCGACCTCTACCAGCTCTGTGCTGTAAAATCAACACTTTCTAAAACAAGAGTTTTTTTAACGTTAACCCCGATGGAAATGATGCCCATCAAATTATTTAAAGAAACTTAAAGTTTCTCTTTTCTAGATTATTAGAGTTTAAGTAAGCACACAAAATGAAATTGTGAAAGTGGATAAAACTTTGAGATGCATCTTAATAGTTGAACTGAAGCACATTACCATGACTCCTCTCACAGATCATTGCTGCATGCCAATTCTGTCCTTGTCAAGTCGTGTTAACTGTACCGCTCTATTTTTTAACTATATAAACATCAACATTAACTGTACCTCTCTATGTTTTTAACTATAAAACATTAATAAAAAAGAATCCATAATGGCACATCAGCTTCAGTGCAGATGAACACTTGACAGAGAAGGGAATGATCTTTACCAGTTCTTCTCAGTGAGGATGGTGTGGGAGAGCTGACAGCGGGGCATGGCAAGTATTTGGCTACGGAGTTTTGAAACCATGGTGGAGAAGGAAGGGTGTCCTCTGTAGCCGGGGAGCAGAGAGAAGAGCGGGTATGTTCCTGACCCTAAACATTATCAAACATTTAGTTCCAGATAACACAACATAGAAAAGGACAATCTAGATCTGCTTTTTGATTGGACACATTCTCTATAACCTGCTTTGGTGAGGTTATCGTCCCCATCAGTCTCCTGCACAGGAAGGAGGAACATGTTGACCTCAGCTGTCAGATAGTCCTGCCTTAGGCCAGGGAAGATATTGCTGTCTAGCATGGACAGTGTACCTTAAGACAAACCACATTTGAAAGGATGACTGTGGGTGTGACGTTGCAAATGGACAAACTATTTCAATAACCAAATCTCTGCAGCAAATACTACAAATGATATGCAAACTGCTCCACTGGTTTTCCATGATATAAATATTTCTTGTCTTAAAAAAAACATGAAGAGTTTGTTTTTTTACCTTTGTATTTGAGATGAGAGTGGGCCATCAATTTGTCCACCACCATATGCATGTTCTTCAGATTTCTTGGGCAGAAATCATCCCGTCTGGCTTTATTCTGGAGGAACACTGGATAAGGCAGGAAATTAAAGAACAGACACTTTCATATGAATTCCTTTAATCTGCTTAGTTTGTCAAACCGTGCGTCTCTGCGATCAAAAAGTCACCTATATGAGGATAGTACTCTGCTCCATCATCAGTGCCTGAAGAGCCGGTGCTGTCATGGCCTGCAGATGGAGTGGACGGTTTCAACATCTCAGCAGTCTGAAGAAACCTATTCACAAACATCACATTGATGTGATACCAACATCTTTATTTGTGAAGGTAAAGCTTTAATAAGGTTGGGTAATTTCAACGGTTCATTGGAAGACAACAACTTCTCCAAGTGTAAAACACAGGAGAATCTAACAGGATGTTGTAGCCGGTCAGTAGGTAGAACTGCATGTGTTTACTGGTACCTGTGGGAGAACACTTATGTCTATGTCGGCAAAACATTTTATCAAAGAGTCGAGTATCACTGATTCTTCTCACAGTTCCCAATGTTATAGAAGCAGCTGTATGTTCATAACTTGCCAATCAGTTTAATCTATTAGCCAAAAGACAACTAGGCCAACTGCCAGGGACAAACATATGAAATACGCTGCATTCAGCTCTTTGTGTTTGGTGTAAGTGAAACTCTATATGTATCTATGTATCTGCTTGTTTTCATCATTTGGTTACATAACAGAAAAAGTGAGATAACATTGTGCTGTCCTCACACTACATGTCTGTGTACTGCTAGACAGCCAGCAAACCAAAAAGAAAAACTCCAGACACAAGGCTTGCTTTTCTTGCTTCGGTGAAGCTTTCTTGTAATCACATGAATATGCGTGTGTGTGGTAACTGTAACGTACAGAAAAAAGGCAATCACCATATTGATTACATGTAACATGCTAACACAATTAGCCAGGCAACGCACATGAAATACAGCAGTGACTCCAACATCAAAATGGCAAACTTAATAAAGTAACATCTAAGAATCATTTGTGACTTCTAAATAAGTGCTTAGAACACGTAGATACTTACAAAGACGAAAATTTCCCAAGGCTCAAGCGTTTAGAATCTAAACGCTTGAGCCTTGGGAAATTGTCTATACGCGAAAAGAGTACTCACTCTGCAGCAACCAAAAACGATCCTTACTGGAAAAGATGTATCACTCTGATAGTTTTTTCCTTTTTCTTTTAACCATGTGTTTTTAACACTTTTAACATAGATTTTTAACTAACTTAAACCTTATGAAATTATATAAGTCTTTAACCTAAAGACGTGACAACATTATTTCTTCAAAACGTTTGTTTCCATTAAATCATTTACTTTTCTTTGAAAAAAAAAGAAGAAAGAAACCTACGCTAATACAAAAACAATAATAAAAAAATGTGTTTGGTCTGTCAAACTGAGCAAGATATCACATCATTTTTGTTTAAAATTCATTCTTGTGCCACCCCTATCATTGTTTCCATGCTTAATTCAGTCATGTCTGTCATTTCTGTACTCCCTAAGACTTTGAAATCTACATCATCAACCAACAACTTCATTACAACTACTACTTTTCAACCACACACTCTTTAAAGCTCTGTGATATTGAGGAAAAAAAAACCCGTTGTTATGTTGTTAGTTTAAGTTGAGAGCTATGTCCTCGAGGAAAGATTCACGAAGAAATAGCCACAGCACATTGTTTTCTCACCCACACAGAGATACTATGAGATGGTCTTTAAATTGACCCGGAGTTCCTTCTTTTGAATCTAGAGTATTTATCAGGGTAAAGCTAGCTGCAAGATAGCGTGCTCTGAAGACACTGATTTCTTTTGAAAACAACAATTCTAAACAGACAAACAGCAGCTTCATCAGGTAAGTCTGAAGAAAAAGTGTTTTACTGTGGTTCAACAGTACACCTTGTGTCATCTATCTTTCTTTGAATTTTTCAGTTTTCAAGTTTACAGTAAAAAATGTTGTTGTGGTTTTAGAAATCCTACATCATCGATGATTTGGTTTGATATGTCTCAAAAGGATTTTTTCCCCAAAGCTATCTACTAATTATCTATGATTTACTGTTTGCCTGTATGATTATTGTGTTACTTTAAAGTGTGTGTCACTTTGTTGAAAATACATTTTATAATGAATTGAAAAGAGAATGTAAGAAGTGCCGCCCATAAAACTGATTATTTTTCTATTATGGCAAAAACTGCACCTTAGAAATAACTGATATCAAAGATCATGACAACGGCCCTTTCTGTTTCCGGATTGAACTAGTTGGTAAACCGGTGGAGAAGTTCTCCTTTGTCGAAGGACTGTGCCGATTTGAAGATGCTCCGTATGTTGTCAAGATTTTTTACCAACCAAGAGCAATTTTCTATGTCACAATGATCTGCCTTTAAACTTTATCTGTGTATTTTCATTTACAGCTGATCCTCCAAAACCCAAACTGACTCACCTAAAATCTGCAGTTCAAGGACTCCCCTTCATTCTCACCTGTACAGTCGCTCACACCTGCCCCTCTCATGCCCCTAAACTCACATGGAGCAGGGACACTGCAGACGGGATCGCTGAGCTCCACAGAGAAATTCATGGAGGAAACTGGGAGCTACAGTCCGTCCTGACATTCATTCCTGAGGAGACGGACGATCACAGTGATGTCACCTGTACAGCCACTTTTAATGGAGGCAGAACATCATCTGAGAAACTGACACTCTATGTAAAACGTACGTATCTCTTCATTTATACACTTGTTTGTTTTATGTCATTGTTCCATAACACAAAGAATTTCCCATAATTCTGTGCATTCGCAGGTACAGAAAACTATGACCACATCATCATTCCCACCGTGGTAGGGATTGGTACAGCTCTGATCTTTGTATTATTTAGTGTTCTCATGGTGAAAAAATACAAGTGAGTATATGCAATATTCTGACAATCACTAAGAAGGATGTCCACATTAACAACACATGTGCACTGAATTATTCCCCTCTGTTTTAGGGCTCGCATTGCAGAACTTCAAAATCAGGATGGCAGGTAAAAATGTTTGGAAATGACCTTTATTCCTTGTACTCTGATAGCCCATCAAGTTCTGTAAATTCACCCCTTTTTTTCGTTATCTTATTTGAATCATTTAGCGTGTGGAACCGGCTGTCCAGGCTGTCACGGAGGTGAGATGAAACTTAAAGCTTGTGTTCTTTCTGCTTCTGGTTTGTTTTGCACACTGTGAAATTGGCAGAATACGTTTAATTAACCAAGTTTTTATCAGTGATTGCCCTGATGTGTTATTAAATCTATGAAATCTTCAGGATTCGCTCTGATGGCCCAGGACCATCTCGATCCGAACAAAGGCAAGATAATTGTTTATTCTGGCCTCTTTATCTCCCTTACAGTTGTATCTCTATAGTGACTAATTCAGTAAGTTCGCTTTTCTTAGGCAAACACAGAGATGCTTGGCCAAGCAGTAATTTGCATGTACAGAAATATTCTGCGTTCCTTTTGATAAAATTGAAGAATTTATTTTTACTCCTAACAAAACTTGCATGGTTTGTGTTCTCCTTTCTTTTTGCAGAAGGTCAATGTGGAGCAGATTTTCCAGGTAAAACATTAGATTGAAACAGATGTTGACAGCACATTGCACATCGTCATTTCTTCTTCATAAAACATCCTGTTGATTTTACAGTTACATCTAATTTTAACTTTGAAAATGTGTCTTTGTCAAACTGACACTAGCACATGCTTGTCGTATTTTACCCGTTAAAACGTTAGTGCGACTTTGTCTTTTGTGAACAGGAGGAGGCCTCAAGTGGACATGATGAATCAGATGTAAGGTTTTTTTTTCACATCAATTTGTCCTGTTTTTTTTTTAAATAATTCTATAAATCCATACGGTTTTCAACTTGTTGTAGAGTGCTTTGTAACCTATCTTACATAGTTTTATTATTATAATGAGTGATTTCAAGGTGAAAAATGTAAAACTGTTAATTTTCCTCAATTATGAAATGACATCAAATTTTATCCGCAGGCCAAGTGATGTGAATTCTAAATCCTCCTGCTCCAACCAGAAAATCTGTAAGCCTCGTTTCCCGTCCCCCAAAAGGTGCTCCTCCTTAACCTCGCTTTTAAATAATAGCTCATACATTTAATAATGTTATAGAACACAGTCTTATGCTATTCTTTTCTGTCTTTTCCTCTTATTTCTTATGGAACTCAGCCAACAGAAATCGTACAACAGCAACCAGGTAACAACAGCTCCATAATTATTGCAAACACCACACAGGACCTGTAGAAGCTTAATCCAATACTAAGCTTTTGTTGTTTTGTTTAACTCAGGAGTGACCTGGATGACGCGCTGTTTCCGTGTGTGTTGCGTCAAATAACTTTCCTTCAGACGTGTCATTCTTTCGTTTCCACGTTACATTTATTAATAAACACCTTGTGCAAAGAAAACACTGTCCAACAGGTTTGTTACCGATCATTGGTGATGTTACGAGATGTGCCGAGGCTTTGAAGCGTGTGTCGAGTAATGGAGGGGGCGGTTCTGCGAAGCGCGTATCGAGGCTTGCTTCATTTAGGGGAGGAGCCGAAAATGATGACGTCTGAAGCCTCGCTGCCCGGCTGTACCACGTGACTGCTTCGGGAAGTGGTTCAGATTTTGCCGCGAGGTTTGACAGCAATATAAACCCCTCAGGCTCCATTCAAAATGTGGGTTTTTGAGAGAGAGTTGCGGTCAGTTGATAGTTTGGATACTAGAGTTTGGATAGCGTTGATATAGTTTGGAGAGTTAGGATAGATACAGAGAGAGAGATAGATTGAGGATTTAGGAGAGTGGAGAGAAATCTAGGTTGCCTAGGGCAGGGTTTCTTAACCTTTTTGACCTTGGGGCCCAACATTTTCAGGGCAAGGTAGTCTGGGGCCCAATCGAGTGAATGGTTCTGATTTAACTTTTGCGGTCATTTTTATTTAATAGCTATTTGTGTCACTATGTTGTAATAATGAATACTGTTCTTCATTTGTATGTTTTTTAATCAATATATCAACCTATACATAGGCTAATTATGCATAAAACCTTGCACAAGTTAAGATCATTTAATTAATTTTGCTCATATAAAACCATGTTTTAGTGCATGTTTGTCAAATAAGTAACCCAATATAAACTTAGCAACAAAAGCAATAAAATTAGTTGCTCAATGAAGTTAGGTAGATTTGGTGAAATTAAAAAGGGCATTCTGTTTTGTGTAGCGCTGCCCCCGTTGCCGTCATTATTTTTTCATTTTAAGAACCTCTCCATTACGTTTCCATTCAGATTCAGGCCCCGTTTACACGGAGACGCTGTGACAGTAAGACGAAACATTTGGACATGCGCAGTAGTCGACAACAAACAACAATGGCGGCGGCTATGTGCAGCAGCTATTCGCGTTGTATCGTCTTTTAAAACAGAACCTTGATATGATACATCGTGTATGTCGCCGCCAAAAGAGCAACGAATACTTGCGGCAAATAGTTCAACCTTTACCCAAGCACAGGGCGACCATATGCAGCATTTAGATAAGACCTGGGAGAACTAGCCGCTAAACAGGATGTTGTGGAGGAAGTGGTTATACTGCTGAGTGTCGCGCGTGTCGCGTTGTAAAGTTCCACTATCGTGGCAGTATCATCTAACTGATGATACTGCCTCTGGTGGTCGGAGAGTATACTGCAGGCCAACGATCACGGCCCTTACGGCCCACAGATGCAAACATATTATCCCCTTGCGGCCCTGCAGGTGGCGCTCGCGGCCCTTCGAAGGGCTGTTAAGATACAGCTGCCTGGAATTATAAATCTGGCCAGTAGGTGGTTTTGTGTGCACATGAAGCTTCGTGAGATGAACCCTTTCTCGAACCAATTGGCTCAAGTGATTCAATGCCTCGTGAGGCTTCATCTCACCATCACTACTGATCATAAATCCATACACACATAAATCCACACACACAGATCCAACGCAGCCGGTCCTTCAGCGGTCAAAAACCATAAGCCCTTCCGGGGTCAAACAACAACATCCTGTCTGATGACAAACGTCATAGACTTAGACTTAGACTTAGACTAAACTTTATTGATCCTTTGGGATGACTCCCTCAGGAAATTTAGCACAGGTTAGTTGGGACACTTGGGATAGGATACATCCCAAGTGTCTTATTTGCAGTCTCCTCAGTCCTCTGCCGAACCGGAAGTAGTTCCAAAGCCGCCATGTTGAGGATCGTCCCAAAGCTCTTATAGCGAACGGAGGAGAGAGGATCGAGGAGAGAGGAGGCTGATCCGAGGAGCGATGACCGAGGAGACACGAGAGCCGACTTCACGGAAGTCTTTTCACTGACAGACAGAACCCCCCAGAGTTCGTTGTCTAAATCCAGGCTAGGTTAAGTCAAAACGGTTTAATAATAATAAATAATTATAGACAATTCAAAATTAAATCTTTTAGTCAGTAGAAACTGTCCTTTTGGTTATGAGTAGACTGCAGGTTGTTCTTCAGGTGTTTTTTTTTATCACTAAAGACACTAAACACTGTAACTGTGTGTGTTTGATGAGAAATAATACAGTGCGTGTTTGTGTGGACAAACAGCTGTTCGGCTGATTGACAGCTGAACGTGATCAGCTGATGTCACGTCATGTGACGCTGTCGAGGAAACGACGTCTCATGTGTCTTAAAGCTGATTTCCTCGGTCCTCTCTCCTCGGCTTTGTTTCCTCCGTGCATCTCTGGTGGGCAGGACTAAGACGCAAGTGGAGGAGACAACTTGGAGGACACTCGGTGCAAATAAGACACTTGGGATGCACCCATACTCATATAGGCTGCGTTAAGCAACCCAACAGTGACACCTAGTGACATGAAAACCACAGTTCATCCTTAACACAAAAAATGGCTCTTACAGGACCTATAATCAACATCTGTGATAAGAATGATCTTACTCCCTTACAGGGCTTTGACGGTGGAGACGATTACATGAACTCTGAAACGTTTGAAATATTGCCCCAGCTGAGAGAGCTCAAAACAACAATCATCACGCTTCATATAATTATGCATGACCACAGTGGTAATCAGTTGAATATTCTCACTGATGATTTTAATGTTTGATTTGGAATGTATTCGCTTGTATTTTGTATAATTTCTGTAGCCTACAATTTCATTTTGTTATGATTCTTTTGATAATTTCATCGCATGTCGTGACACACACTGTGCCGTAGTGAGAGTCAAAACCAAAGGCAATAAATGAAGCCAACAAATATGAATAAGAATGTAATTAAAAGTCATTTTTGGAAAAAAACATTTGTTTGTCAATTTTTTATTCCATTGAGTGTTGAAAGATTAAATAAAACTGAAGACGCTAGCATATTAGCATGTTAAAGAAAAGGTTAATTCTATCCACTTCACATAACTTTCTTTTCATAACTTCTTTTGGGCCAAAGGTTAGAAAGCCTTCAAACTGACCCCTCACGTATAACAGCTCCTGTGAGAAGTTTATAGCTGTTTATGAAAGATCTTTGAATAATCATTGTTAACTCCTCATGAGCTATAAAACAAACGTGAACATCAGCAAAAAGATTGATTATTTATTTTTGACAACAATGACATTTATATGATGATGCTGATGTTGATAAGAATACTCAGGAGAAGCCGTTGATGTTGTTGATGATGATGACGACAAAAGTCTGTGCACTGCCCGTCAGCAGCTGTGTCTGATCTGACTTAAAGCTGTTTGGTAGCGCTTAACTTAGTGTTGTTTCCTCTAGATGAATTGCACGGCAAGTGATTAACAGCATACTGCAAAATCAGCCTTATTTCGTTCTTTTCTATTTGACAAGATTGTCATGTTTCTCACTTGTCCCGTACAGTCCTGCATCACTATACATATATATTGCGAGCACTTGCTCATGCAGGCAAACAGAGAAAATATATTGTGTATGTCACGCACACTCCTTAGGCTACTTCCTTTTCCTCAACACTGCTTATATCTTCCCCAACACATCTGTTTTCTCACTCACACAGAAATAAGATTCTTTATTGAGACGATTTCACTGTTAAAATTACCACAACAATTCGAAAGTACATTTTATATGACAGATTCTATGAGACCTTCGTAGTACAAATGGAGTAAAATTTTCCATAACACATGTATAGCTAAAGACTTTTTAAATGAAATGTCATGCTCTCCATCACATGGTCTTACTTACAAGTGTTTACCAACCAAAGCAATAATATAACATATAACTTTGTTTACACTTTTCAACATTGAAATCAGGATCACATGAGATATTTATATTTATATCCCAAGACGCAGAGAAAAACATGTTTACAGCGGTCTCAGGCACATCCTTGTTAACTTTTATTTAGTGAGGAAGCGGGCATCATGGCTGGCACGACTAAGCTTGTTTATGTCACAATAACTTAAAAAAACACATAATTACTGTGTCGGGCTAATCCTTAAACCGTGGTTAACTAATCAAAACTGTTTATATGCGTTAATCGGTTCATTCACGACCCGGCTCCTTACGCAATTCACGTGTGTGACTGTTAGGTCCAAAAATGACACCCGCAGCACATTAGTTGTCTAGGTTAGGTTTTTGATTAGTTGTCAAAAACACAGAGACATCAGCTCAGGTTAAAATACTTGCAAGGAGGGAAGTCAGAGACAGTAGAGTTACAATCTCCAAACCTTCTCTGCTGTCTCTTTCTCCGTCCTTTCTTTTTATTGAGAGGATACGCCCTGAATACAAAGTAAGAGTGAGCATAAAGGAAGGGGTAAGCGTGAGGCTGCTCTTACTAACTAATACATTGTTGCTATGTGTGTATGATTGTTATGAAAGTTGTGTGAGTGCAGTCTTCTTTGTGCATGTTCCATCTGGGTTGAGACACATGCTTGCAGTTTTATCAGCTTGCGAAGTCATGACAGCAGGACGTTGGGCGCAGTAGCGCCACACAGTCACTCTGCCTGAAGTCCTGAAGCAATTTCTGCAATAAACACAACACTGGAAAAGTACAGAGTGTTCTCCTCTGCACATTATGAAACATTTGTGATACAAACAACTTTATGGCACTTCATGATAACTTATGTACAATTTATTCCAACATTTCCCTCCTGTTTATCATTAAGGACATGTATTATCATTATTCCCATGTAATCATTTCCTTGTGAGATTTTCAATTACAGGTTCATCAGTTACAGTCTCATTTAACTTACACTCAGAGGTGAAATGTGGTTAGGCTTTTACTCTTTGTCAAAGTCTCCTATTGGAACAACATCATCGTATTTGTCTTCCAATGCACACGTCACTACCTGCTGCATTGCCATGTACTCATCATGCTTGTCTGCCACAAGAGCCAGTTGTTGATATACTGGAGCGGTAGCTGAGCTGATGGTTCTATTTATTATTCCACGTATCAAAGGAAAACCACAACATGAACAACATATCATGATCATAATAACCATAAATATTGTGGTCAGTGCTGCAATTACCATGGCCTTATACTTTCCAAAGAAATTAGCAAAGATGTCCCATTGAGAAGTATCAACGCCTGAGTGTGCCTTCATTTTCTCGCTAAGTGTGCGTAAGCCATCCAACGCCTGACTTACTGTCCCATCAGGATTCGTGTTGTTAGGTATGAACGTGCAACACTGGTCTCCAAACATTGAGCATACCCCACCTTTTTCTGCGAGGAGCAAGTCGAGAGCTATGCGATTTTGGAAGGCCACTAGGGAGGTCGCTGACAGTTGTTCTGCAAGGCCACGGAGGCCGTTGTGTGTTAAGTTAGACAATCTTTGCACGTTGTAATGTATATAATTGATGCGGTCAACATTCTTGTTAGGAGTAACTGGAAACAGTGCAGACAACAGAGGTATATTCTCAAACCCTGCAGCAACTTGATCTGCTAGTTTATATTCATCAGGTACTCCACGTGGTATACTAATTCAGTCTATGTAGGTTGGGTCAGGCCCTGGTGAGTCTACATAATAGCCCTCACTAGAGCGTTGTGTTCTTACTAGCCCTAAAGATGCTATGCCGCTCAGTGCGATTTGGATATCGCTGCTGTTAATGGGTAAAATGGTGATTGGTAAGATCAGAGAGATAAGTGCACAGAGGCTTGTCCTGTTATATGGTAGAGCATTTTTGAGTGTACCATCTCCACAATGCCACCAGAGGTCAACCCTTGGCAGGCTGGTCACTGATCTATTCCATCCTGGGTTCTGCAATGTGGTGTTACACAGTGAACTATTGAATCTCAACTGTAGTCTGATCTGTAACTTTCCTGTGCTATTTACGCATACATATATCTTTTCTTGTGCCAATATTGGTGAAAAGATAGGTTTAGTTTGTACTGAAGTTGTGCGTGGGTACAAATCTTCATATCCTCTGGAACAATTGGGTGTGTTGGGGTCACTCAGATTAACCATTAGAGGTATCACACACTGTACTGGACGAGCCCCTGGCACTATTCGCAATAGTGGCCGTGGTCCCATACAGACTATGCATGATTGCTTCTTAACCTTGGCCCCTTCCTCCGCCATCACCAACCAATTGTTCATGTGATGTCCAACAGTTGTTATACCCATTTCAAATTGGATCTCCTCTTCCTTTGTCCATCGTTTGCTTGGCATTACCACTACACCTTTTTTCTGTGTCTGCGGAGCTGTTTGTTGTGTCTTTATTTTAGCTCCTAGGTTTATATACACTGTGAAACATGGGTCATTTCCACTAGACCATGCAAAGAAATTGAATGATAAGGTAGGCGAACCTCCTTCTGATAAATTACTCCTGTTATAATGTCTTCCTGTTGTGTTGACAATGAGAGTTAGGCCTGTTTTTGAGGCTGTGAGTTTAACTGACTTTCTCATTAACTTCACGTTACTGTCTGTGTTATAGGAGCTCCAATCACGTCCTCCAGTCTCAGCTATACAGTTTTCCCACTTCCATATAAAACCAGGTATCAGACACCAAACGTATGCTGCTCCCCACGTCACTGCTTTTTCCCCATAGTTAATAACCACAGCTGAGAAGGGTATGACGACGGTGGAGGCTTCTTGTGGGGGGAGACAAACAGCCAGAGTGGTTTTAGCTAGATTACTTCCCTTGGAGTATGAGCACGTAGTCATGTTTTGTGAGTTGAAGATGCTAGGTGCGGGGGCGCTTCCCCTGCTGCTCCCCGCGAGAGCCAGCAGGCTGAGCACCGCAAGATATAGTCCCCACAAACGCATTTTATTGCTGTTGGGTCAGTGTTTTGCCGAATTAGTCTTCACTAGCGTTTGGGTCTACCCTTTCGAGTCCACCCTATTAACTAGACAGTTTTTCGGACCTCTTAATCAGTTTTAATTATGCATTTGCATTGAGACAAATGTATCCATGTGCTTCTTTCTCCTATTTTTACTGCTGTTGGTGTGGTCAGTAATACTTGATAGGGTCCTTCCCACGTAGAGTCAGACCAATTCTTCTTTTTTATTCTCCGGACTAGGACCCAATCTCCTGGTGAAACAGGGCTTGTTTCCTGTTGGGCGATAGGGTCAGTGGGTACAGTTAGGTTGTTATGTTTTGGTTTTTGTGTGCCTACACGTGTGTTTGTTTTGGTTTTTCCCCTGTCTGTCACTCCCTCTGTGTGCTCCCCACTCTTCCCTAATTACTCATTGCTTGCAGGTTAGGGCACAGGTGTTGCCCATGCAATCAACGCAGTATTTAAGCCGGCTCCCTACACACTGCCGGCGCCAGACTATTGTTGTTCATCCGTGGTTCGTATCCTCCGTGTCTTTATCCGAAATTCAGTGCTCTGTAATTGCTTGCTTGATTCCCTGTCGTGTATTTTGACCCCTTCGTGTTTTTTCTCCCTCTCGCCCAGTTCCCAGTCCTGCCCGTCCTGTTTCCTGTGCGTCTCACCGTTCATCGTCGTCTGGCTTCATCACGCGTGTTTTTTGAGTCACATTATATTCCTTGCTTCACATAGTTGAGTGTCACATTTATATCCTGTACACATTTGAGTCACATTAGTTTATGCATCACATTAGTGTCACTTACATTTCATATTGTATTGTAGTTCACCGTGTCACATTTTTGTATAATAAATTATTGTTTTTGGTTAAACTGTCTCTGAGTTGTGCGTTTGGTTCCAGCTCATTCTGAATCGTAACATAGGTTTTGTCTTTGATTGTCTAGAACTTTTCTCATATAGTCAGCTAAGGAGGTTTCGGTTTCGCTTTGTTCTATGTCATTGAACAGTGGTAATCTGTATGGCCTTCCCATAAGCATTTCATATGGTGACAGGCCAGTGCTACTGGTTATGTTAATATGGAGTTGCACTAGCTCTACACATTTGGTCCATGGTCTTCCTGTTTCTGCCATACACTTTTTTAATCTATTTTTTATTGTGCCATTCATTCGTTCTACCGTCCCTGCACTCTGGGGGTGATACGCACAATGGTTTTTTAGTGTTATGGATAACAGAGAGGACACATGTGAGACTACTTTATTTACAAAATGTGAACCATTGTCACTGGATATTTTCTCTGGTATACCATATCTTGATATTATTCTTGTACACAGTGCCTTTGCTACTGAGATGGCATCTGGATGTTTTGTTGGTATGATTTCTACCCACTTTGTGAACTGATCCACTATGACTAAGCACCATTTATACCCCTGGCTTGGGTTTAGTTCAATGAAATCCATATTTAGATATTGGAACGGATATTGTGCAGTTGGAAAGGCTCCACGTTTTGGGTGACAGTTTCCTTGCGGATTGTTTTTTGCACAAATGAGGCATGCTCTGCAAAAGTTTTTTGAGTATTGGTTAAAGCCATATGTGGTAAACTGTTGTGATATTATATGTACCATCCCTCCTGTTGAGACATGGCTTGGCCCATGGCTCACTAAAGCAGCCCATTTGAACATATTTTTTGGTAGGATAGGTTTTTTATCTAGTCACGTGAAAATACCATCTGTTTCTGTTGCTCCTTTATTGATCCATGATTGTATTTCTATTTTTGGACTCTGGTGTTGCATGTCCCGCAGGATTGTATGATCTATACTACTGTCTTCCTGTAGTTCACACAGAAAGTCTTGTTTTTCAGCAGCTTGTTTTGCTGCAGCGTCAGCAAAGGCGTTTCCTTTAGATACCGCATCTGTGTTTTTTGTGTGGGCGGCACATTTGCATATTGCTACTTTCGTAGGAAGTGAAATCGCTTGTATCAGTTCTGTCAGTAATTTAGCATGTGTTACTGGTTTGCCTGTGGCTGTGACCATTCCTCTGCGGTGCCAGTATCTAGCAAAGGTGTGACACGTCGCATACGCATATTGGCTGTCTGTCCATATTGTTAGTTTCTGTCCTTTGCCTAATTTGCATGCTTCTGTTAGAGCTATTAACTCTGCTGCTTGCGAAGACAGTGTGGGAGGGAGTGCTTTAGCGAGCACAATTTCATTTTGAGTTGTTACTGCAAAGCCTACTAATGGTTCTCCTTTTTGTCCTCTTTTTGCGGAACCATCGACAAACCAGGTTTTTCCTTCTCCTAAAGGTGTATCAGTTAGGTTTTCAGTGCATTTAGTTTCTTCCTCTACTTGTTCTTTACAGCAGTGGGGTGTGCCTTCAGTGGATGTGAGCATTAATGTGGCTGGGTTCAAAGTTGTGCATCTCACAATTGTCAGGTTAGGTTGACTCAATAATGTTGCAGTGTATGTTAAGTATCTGGATGGTGACAGAAATGACATGTTTGTCTGTAACAGTAGCACTGAGACTGCGTGTGTGACATGCAGAGTTAGAGGGTGATAGAGTACTATCCCTGCAGTAGCTTGCACAGCGAATAGGACACAAGACATTGCTTACAATACACACCCGCTGTTCCCCTCCCCTCTGTATACAATAATCCCCCAAACAAGATTTAGCAGCCCCATGAGACTAAGAGTAAAGGTTAAGCCTGTGCAGTTAGCATTAGCAATTAGACTTAAAACTTATATAGCATAATGTACATAACCTGTGAAGGAGAGAAAAACATGTGCTGATTAAAAGAGACCTGTAAACAGTTAAAGAGCCTTAGAAACAAAGTGCTGGCCTTCTAGAAACTAGTTACATGTGCATGTACAGAGGTCTTTGAGGTAGAGCCAGAGGTGTGAGTACAGTCATTAGGCAGTCAATGCAGGAGTGCAAATTGGGCTCAGCAACATAGAGGAGCAGTGATTAGCATTAAGTGTCCAAAACAATAAGGTGAAACCAGGAGTGATCAGGGTGATTGCCATTGAAGTACCCAACTATTGAGGAGCAGAATAGCATTAAGTGTTGGAGACAATAGAGTGAAACTTGACCTAGTTAGGGTGATCATGTCAACCATTACAGATGTAGCATAACACAACAGTAGGATGAAACCAGACATGATTATCATTAAAGTGACCGGTGCTCAGTAAGGTAACTATCAATATGCATTAAAGTGTCCAACTGGGGGCTGACTCTGAGGTCAGCAGTGCAGATGAGGAGTGAGAAAAAAAGTGAAAAATGAGTCCAGGGTTCACCGTGTGCTTCTTCCCTGCCGTGACAGTGAAGTGTTGTACAGTCTTATGGCCAGGGGGACAAAAGAGTTCTTGAGTCTGTCCGTGGAGCACGACTGTGACAGCAGTCTGTCACTGAACATGCTCCTCTGGCCGGTGAAGGTGCTGTGCAGAGGGTGGTGTGTGTTGTCCATGATGGAGAGCATTTTGTCCAGAGACCTCTTCTCTACCACTGTCAGAGTCCAGCTCTGTACCCACCACAGAGCCGGCCCTCCTCACCAGTCTGTCCAGGCGTGCTGCGTCCCTCTTTTTGCAGCTTCCTCCCCAGCACACCATGGCGTAGAAGAGGACGCTGGACACCACAGACTGGCAGAACCTCTGCAGCAGCTTTTTGCAGATGTTGAAGGACCCCAGCCTTCTCAGGAAGTACAGACGACTCTGTCCCTTCCTGCAGGTAGTGTCCATGTTAGGCGACCAGTCCAGCTTGTCATCCAGCTGCAGCCCCAGGTACCCGTAGGTCCTGACCACCTCCA
This sequence comes from Symphodus melops, assembly GCF_947650265.1. Classification (NCBI taxonomy): domain Eukaryota; kingdom Metazoa; phylum Chordata; class Actinopteri; order Labriformes; family Labridae; genus Symphodus; species Symphodus melops. The sequence goes on along the minus strand of NC_136695.1, from coordinate 17,593,570 downwards.
CGTCGACCCCCCCGATGGAAACAGGTTCTAGATGTGGTTTGTTCCTACGAAAGTCCACCACCATCTCCTTGGTCTTGGAGGTGTTTAGCTGCAGATGGTTGGCACTGCACCACGTCACAAAGTCCTCGATCAGGCTCCTGTACTCCTCCTCCTGTCCATCCCTGACACAAGCAACTATCGCAGTGTCGTCCGAGTATTTCTGCATGTGGCAGAGCTCAGAGTTATACTGGAAGTCGGAGGTGTACAGGGTGAATAGGACAGGGGAGAGCACAGTCCCCTGTGGTGCTCCGGTGCTGCTGACCACAGTGTCAGATGTGCAGTCCTTCAGTCTGATGTACTGTGGTCTCTCTGTGAGGTAGTCCGTGATCCACCTCACCAGGTGCGAGTCCACCCTCATCTCGGTCAGCTTGTCTCTCAGTAGGAGGGGATGGATGGTGTCGAAAGCGCTTGAGAAATCAAAGAACATGATTCTCATCACGCTGCTCCCTTTGTCCAGATGAGAGTAGGCCCGGTGTAGAAGATAGAGGATGGCATCGTCCACGCCCACCTTTGCCTGGTATGCAAACTGCAGGGGATCCTGTGCGTGTTGGACCTGGGGTCTGAGGTGTTGGAGCAGCAGCTGTTTGAAGGTCTTCATAACGTGGGATGTCAGAGTGAAGTCGCCTGGCTCACTGGGGTTTTTCTTCTTGGGGACCGGGGTGAGGCACGAGGTCTTCCAGAGCACAGGAACCTTCCCGAGCCACAGGCTCATGTTGAAGATGTGCTGAAGTGGCTCCCCCAGCTCAGCAGAGCAGGCCTTTAGCATCCTGGGACACACCTTGTCCGGGCCTGCTGCCTTCCTGGGGCGGAGTCTCTTCAGCTCTTTGCTCACCTGGTCTCTGGTGATGGTGGGGGGGAGGGGGGATGGTTTGTCACTGGAGAATGAGTTTCTCCTTGTGGAGGTGTTGGGGGGGGTGAGAGGGGGGGGAGGGGGTGTGTGGAGGGGTGCTGGGGGGGCAGGCACTGGCTGCAGCGACGGGGCTGTCAAACCTGTTAAAAAACAAGTTGAGCTGGTTTGCTCTCTCAGGGTCCCCGTCTTCTGCGTTGTTATTTTTCTTCTTGCAGCCTGTGATGGTTTTCATGTCCTCCCAGACCTCTCATGTTGTTCTGCTGCAGCTTCTGCTCTACCTTCCTTCTGGACTCCTCCTTTGCCTCTCGGAGTCTGACCTTGAGTTCCCCCTGCACACGCTTCAGCTCTGCCTGGTCTCCCTCCTTGAATGCCCTTTTCTTCCTGTTAAGGATCTCCTTGACATCGCTGGTGATCCAGGGCTTGTTATTAGGGAAGCAGCGCACAGTTTTAGTGGGAACCACAACGTCCATACAGAAGTTCATGTAGTCAGTTGTGCAGTGTGTGACCCCCTCAATGTCATCACCATGCAGGGCACTCCAGTCAGTGGTCTCAAAACAGTCTCTGAGCGCCTCCTCTGCCTCGGGAGACCACTTTCTGAAGGTGCGAGTAGTTATCGGTTGTCTCTGGATCTTAGTCTTGTACTGTGGCTTGAGTAGGACCAGGTTGTGATCGGACTTCCCCAGAGGTGGTAGGGGGGGTGGCAGTGTAGGCGTCCTTCACGTTTGCATACAGGAGGTCTATTGTCCTGTTCTTCCTGGTGGGGCAGCTTACAAACTGGTGAAAGTCCGGTAGTGTGGAGTTCAATGTAACATGGTTAAAGTCCCCTGAGATGGCAATGAAAGCATCAGGGTGCAGTGTTTGTAATCTCGAGATGTTAGAGTGGATGACGTCACACGCAGTCTCGGCGTGTGCACGCGGAGGGATGTAAACAGCAACAACGATCGCGTGGGAAAACTCCCTGGGCATGTAGTAATGACGGAGACCTACCGCCAGCAGCTCGATGCTGCACGTTGCCTCCTTCACAGTAACATGTCCATGGTGGCACCATCTGTTGTTAATAAACAGCGCGAGTCCTCCTCCTTTCCGTTTGCCGCTACGTTTCGTGTCTCTGTCCGCTCTCACTGTAGTAAAGCCCGGTAGATCCACGTTAGCGTCCGGGGTGTTTTGAGTCAGCCAGGTTTCTGTGAGGCACATTAAACTGCACTCTCTAAATGTCCGGTTGTTCCTCACGAGAGCAGCCAGCTCGTCTGTCTTGTTGGTTAGACAGTTTACGTTCCCCATAACTATCATATGACATCATTTGTTTTTTATTTGTTGGTTTTGGTGCTTTTAAAATAGCTTCTTTTCTGTCTGGCAGCAATATTCTACCATCTTTTGACAGGGCGTGTCCTAGATACTTTACCGTAGTTTTCCATGGTTGTAATTTATCTTTGCTGGCTTTGTGACCTGTTTTTTCTAGATACTTTAGTAATGCCAGAGTATCTGTTTTACATATTTCTTGTGTTTTGGATGCTATTAAGATATCGTCAACGTACAATAGGATTTGACTGCCTCCGGGGGGCATAAATTTAGCTAAACAGCTATGCATTGCTTGTGAATAGATAGTGGGGCTTTCAACATAGCCTTGTGGGAGCCTAGTGAAAGTGTATCTTTTCCCCTCGAATGTAAATGCAAACCAAAATTTACTCTTTTTTGCAACTGGTATAGAAAAAAAGGCGTTGCTAAGGTCTATGACAGAGAAAAAAATAGCTTCTGGTCATAGGGTGTTTAACAGAGTGTGCGGGTCTGGGACTGTGGGTGCCCTTGGCATCACTGCAGCATTTACCGCTTGCAAATCTTGTATAATGCGCCATCCTGTTGATGGGGGTGCTTTTTTAACAGGGAATATGAGCGTATTACATGGGGAGTCAGGGCACGGCACTATTACCCCTGTTCTAATTAGTTCCTGTATAACAGGTTTTATTCCCTCTTGTGCATCTGGTTTCAGAGGATATTGTCTTTTATATGGTCTGTAATCAGATTTAGGTGTTATGTTTACTGGTATTATGTCCTTTACTAGTCCAACATCTGCGGGTCCTTTTGACCACAAGGTATCAGGTACCTCAGTTAATGTTTCTTCTTCATCTTTCGTTAGTATAGCTATATCGTGAGGTCACTGTTTGTCTGTTTGTGAGGTGTGCTCCATATGTTCCCATTGTGGCCCACATTACAGGTAGTCTATGTAAGCCTGTACTAGTGCTGTACTCCAAATGTGCATGTTTTTTGTCTGGTCTCCAGTCAGTGGCGCTCAAAGCTTTTCTGGTCACGTCGGTTAAGTCTTTCCAACTCAGAGATTTGTCTTTTGAAATAGAAACGTGGAGCGGATTCCACATTCTTACGAGTTGTTGTACTTTTTCTGGCGCACTTACACTTGCTACCACAGTTGAGTTGTGGGAGAAGTATAGGTGGTTTATTGTCACTGTGGTGGGGGTCACTGCCTTCAGCTGCCTTTCATAGTCTTTATCAGGAGGTCTTGGTCCCCTGTACCATGTTGTCATGTGTAACTCTGACTCTAACATGTGGTCACCTGACGTCCAGTCGACACAATTTGTCTCTGCTAGCGCCAAAAGGTCTCTTGTGATGCTTCTAGGTCCACTTGTTATTAGGTCAATGGAATAATACATGTGTGGCACTCCTTTTCCGAGTACGACGCACAAGTCTTTTGTTTGGATCCGCCACTATGAGATACAGCAATATACTTATCAGCACTATCGTGAATAACCATTTGTTGGTACTTGGGATCCGTCATCCTGTCCAGAGAGCGAGCTATGAGTCCGCGAAGGAGTGGTATGCCACAGCAGGAGCAACAGATCATAAACATCACCATGGTTATGACTGCTGCTAGGGCTGCAAGCACCATTGCCTTGTATTTTCCGAACATAGACTCAAAGATGCCAAAAGGTGACGTGTCTACTCCCGAGTGGTCTTTCATTTTCTTGCTCAGCATCCTAAGACCATTAAGTGCTTCACCTACAGTGCCGTCAGTGTCGGTGTTATTAGGAATGAATGTACAACATCTGTCTCCAAACATTGTGCATACACCTCCTTTTTCTGCCAACAGAATGTCTAATGTGATTCTGTTCTGAAAAGCTGTCAGGGAGGTGGCTTCCAGTTGTTGTCTCAGGCCCTCGAGGGCATTGGTCGTGGTAATTGGTAGTGGACATAGTTGATCCTATCCACATTCTTGTTAGGTGTGACAGGAAACAGTGCACTGAGTATTGGTATGTTTTCAAATCCTGCTGCTACCTGATCCGCTAGTTTGTACTCATCGGGTACACCAATAGCGTCTATGTAAGTAGGGTCTTCTCCTGGCTGCTTCACATAATTTCTCTTTCTTCGGAAGAGGGATTCTGTGTCATGCATCATAAGTTTTGTTATGTCGCTTGCAGTGGTCTTTATTACTGTCATTGGCATAATAAGGGATATAAGGGCACAGTTTGTAGTCATGTTGAAGGGAATGAAATTTAATATCTGTCCATTGTCATCACCACAGTACCACCACAAATCTGCACGAGTGAACACATCTGATTTGTTCCATGCCGTGTTCTACATGGTGTTGTTACAGAGTGACTCATTTTGAGCCAAATTGGTTCTGTTATATTTTTCCAGTTGTATTAACGATCAGAGTTAGACCTGTTTTTGAGGCTGTGAGTTTAACTGATCTCCTCATTAGTTTCAGGTTTGAGTTCGTGTTATAGGAGCTCCAATCTCTTCCCCCAGTCTCAGCTATGCATTTATCCCAGTCAAACTTATTTCCAGGTATCAAATACCACCCGTATGCTGCTCCCCACGTCACTGCTTTTTGCCGTGGTGATTAGTCATGGCTGAGAAGGGTATGACAACGGTGGAGGTTGCATTTACTGGGAGGCAAACGGCCAGAGTAGTTTTAGCTAGATTACTTCCTGTGGAGTATGAGCACTTAGTCATGTTTTGTGAGTTGAAGGCGCTTCCCCTGCTGCTCCCCGCGAGAGCCAGCAGGCTGAGCACCGCAAGATATAGTCTCCACAAACGCATTTTATTACTGTTGGGTCAGTGTTTTGCCAAATTAGTCTTCACTAGCGTTTGGGTCTACCCTTTCGAGTCCACCCTATTAACTAGATAGTTTTTCGGACCTCTTAATCAGTTTTAATTATGCGTTTGCATTGAGACAAATGTATCCATGTGCTTCTTTCTCCTATTTTTACTGCTGTTGGTGTGGTCAGTAATACTTGATAAGGTCCTTTTCACGTAGAGTCAGACCAATTTTTTCATTCTATAGTCTAGGACCCAATCTCCTGGTGAAACAGGGCTTGCTTCCTGTTGGGCGATAGGGTCAGTGGGCACAGTTAAGTTTTGTCTTTGATTGTCTAGAACTTTTCTCTTATAATCTGCCAAAACCTATAATCTCTTATAGGTTTTGTTCTTCTTCACTGGTCTGTATATCTGGGAATATTGGTAATTTGTATGGTCTTCCCATAAGCATTTCGTATGGTGACAATCCTTCTGCTCTCGTTGTTATGTTCATATGTAGTTGTACTAGTTCAACACATTTGGTCCATGGTCTCCCTGTTTCTGCCATACATTTTCTTAATCTTCCTTTTATTGTTCCATTATTTCTTTCCACCAATCCTGCACTTTGAGGATGGTATGCACAGTGATTTTTTTTAAGCTTATAGCGAACTGTGTTGCTACATGTTGTATTATTTTATTTACAAAATGAGAACCATTGTCACTGTACAGTTTTTCTGGAATACCATATCTGGGTATTATTGTTGTACACAGGGCTTTTGCTACTGTTAATGCATCAGCTTTTTTAGCAGGTATTATTTCAACCCATTTAGTGAATTGATCCACTATGACTAAGCACCATTTATACCCCTGGCTTGGGTTTAGTTCAATAAAGTCCATATTTAGATATTGAAAAGGAAACTGAGGTTTAGGAAAGCTTCCCCTTTTTGGTCTGCAGTTTCCTTGTGGGTTGTTCTTTGCACAGATAATACATGCTTTACAACATTTTTAAATTTTAAAAAGCCATATGCTGTGAACTTGTTCTCTATTAGACCCACCATCCCTCCTGTTGAGACATGGCTTGGCCCATGGCTCACTAAAGCTGCCCATTTAAACATGTTTTTTGGAAGGATGAGTTTTCCTTCATGTCATTGAAATAATCCATTTTTTTTTTTCAACTGCTCCTTTCTTTAACCATGATTGTTTTTCTGTTCTAGGGCTTTGCTGTTGCATGTCTTTTAGGATGTCTTCATTTACTTCAGTTTGTTCATTTAGAGTAAATAGGAAGTCCTGTGATTCAGCTGCCTTTTTTGCTGTGGAATCTGCAAAGGCATTTCCACGTGATGTTTGATCTGTGTTTTTTGTGTGCGCTGCACATTTACATACGGCTGCTTTCGTTGGAAGTGAGAGTGTTTTTATTAGTGCTGTAAGCAATTTCGCATGGGTTACTGGTTTTCCGGTAGCTGTAACCATTCCTCTCTGTTGCCAATATTGTACGAATGTATGACATGTAGAAAAATGCATATTGACTGTCTGTATAGATCACTCCAGTTTTGCCTTTTGAAAGTTTGCATGCATCTGTTAGAGCTATTAATTCTGCAGCTTGGGCAGAATATGTGCCAGGGAGTGCTTTTGCTAGTAGTATTTTTGTTAGTGTTACTACTGCAAATCCTACTTGAGGTTCACCTTTTGGTCCTCTTTTAGCTGATCCATCTACAAAGAGTACATTGTCTGTTTTGAATGCAGTATCAGTTAAGTTTTCTGCACACTTAGTCTCGTCTTCCACTCTAGTTTAACAACAGTGAGGATTTCCATCCTCTGAGGTTGGCATTAATGTGGCTGGATTTAGGGTAGTGCATCTGACTATGGTCAGATGTGATTGACTCAACAAGGTAGCAGTCCACTCCAAATATCTCGAGGGAGATGAGAACAACATATTTGTCTGTAATAACAGCATTGACACAGCATGAGTCACATGCAACGTCAGTGGATGGAAAAGCACAACAGGTGCTGTGGTTTGTACTGCATAGGCAGCTGCTTGCACTGCCTGTACGCACGAAGGCATGGCCTGCGCCACATTGTCTAATTTCTGAGAGTAAAAACCAATAGGTCTATTTTTAGTACCATGTTTTTGTGTAAGCACAGCTGTCATGTGCCCATTTTTACAGTCTGCCATTAAATCAAAAGGTTTATTTTTAAAGGATTCATCACTTTCTAGAGTCCAGGCCACAGGTGAACTCATTGTCATATTTGTTTCATAGATCATTTTATAGAGTGGTGCTGTATGGTGTGAATAGTTTGGTATCCACGCTCTGCAGTAGTTAGCCATCGCCAGAAATGACATCATTTGCTTTTTTGTTTGTCGCTTTGGTGTGTTAAGAATTGCTTCTTTTCTGGTTTGTAGTAACACTCGACCTTCCCTAGAAAGGGTGTGTCCTAGATAAGTTACTTCTTTTCTCCATGGCTGTAATTTATTTTTGCTGGCTTTATGTCCTGTCTTTTCTAGATATCTTAACAGCGCTAAGGTGTCCTTTTTGCAACCTTCTTTAGTTTTTGAAGCTATGAGGATATCGTCTACATATAAGAGTACTTGACTTCCTTCAGGAGGTATGAACTTCTCCATACAGGCTGTGATAGTTTGTGAGAAAATAGTTGGACTTTCTGTTTAACCCTGAGGAAGCCTGGTGAATGTATATCTTTTTCCTTCAAATGTAAATGCAAACCAAAATTGACTGTCTTTATGGACTGGTACTGAGAAAAAGGCATTGCTGAGATCCACCACTGTGAAATATTGTGCTCTTGGTCATAAGGAGTTTAACAGTGTGTGTGGATCTTCTCACCTGTGCGCCGACGTGAGTGGCCGCACATTCAGTAGCTCCGTCCCTGTCGTACTTGTCTGATATGTTATTCGTTTGTTGTGGCTCTGTGCCAACTTCTACGTTTATAGTTTATATAGTTTTTATAGTACTATACTATATAGTTTTTATAGTACACCTTCAGTGTATAACTTTATGTATCCTATGGATACTTTTTCGTGTTTTCGTGGAAAGAGCAGCGGAAAACTTTCCTATTCACGGGAAACGCTGCTCTCGCTCCGGTCAGCGGGACAAGCCGGCATCGTTCACCCGATACCAGAGGAGCTGAGGCGGCGGTATAGAGGCTGTAGAGCGGGGGCCCTGGTAAGGGCTAAGCTCGCGGCTAAGCGATGGAGGTACAAGCCCTCGGTTCCGGTGATAGTTATGGGGAACGTAAACTGTCTAACCAACAAGACAGACGAGCTGGCTGCGCTTGTGAGGAACAATCGGACATTTAGAGAGTGCAGTTTAATGTGCCTCACAGAAACCTGGCTGACTCAAAACACCCCAGACGCTAACGTGGATCTACCGGGCTTTACTACAGTGAGAGCGGACAGAGACACGAAACGCAGCGGCAAACGGAAAGGAGGAGGACTCGCGCTGTTTATTAACAACAGATGGTGCCACCATGGACATGTTACTGTGAAGGAGGCAACGTGCAGCAGAGACATCGAGCTGCTGGCGGTAAGTCTCCGTCCTTACTACATGCCGAGGGAATTCTCTCACGCGATCGTGCTCTGCGTCTACGTTCCTCCACGGGCACACGCCGAAACTGCGTGTGACGTCATCCACGCGACCACCTCAAGATTACAAACGCTGCACCCGGATGCTTTCATCGCCATCTCAGGGGACTTTAACCATGTTACTTTGAACTCCACACTACCGGACTTTCACCAGTTTGTAAGCTGTCCCACCAGGAAGAACAGGACAATAGACCTCCTGTATGCAAACGTGAAGGACGCCTACACTGCCACCCCGTTACCACCTCTGGGTAAGTCAGACCACAACCTGGTCCTACTCAAGCCACTGTACAAAACTATGATCCAGAGACAACCGATAACCACACGCACCTTCAGAAAGTGGTCTCCCGAGGCAGAGGAGGCCCTCAGAGACTGTTTTGAGACCACTGACTGGAGTGCCCTACAAGAGACCCATGGTGATGACATTGAGGGCGTCACACACTGCACAACTGACTATATGAACTTCTGCATGGACGTTGTGGTTCCCACTAAAACTGTGCGCTGCTTCCCGAATAACAAGCCCTGGATCACCAGTGATGTCAAGGAGATCCTTAACAGGAAGAAAAGGGCATTCAAGGAGGGAGACCAGGCAGAGCTGAAGCGGGTGCAGGGGGAACTCAAGGTCAGACTCCGAGAGGCAAAGGAGGATTACAGAAGGAAGGTAGAACAGAAGCTTCAGCAGAATAACATGAGAGAGGTCTGGGAGGGCATGAAGACCATCACAGGCTGCAGGAAGAAAAACAACAACGAAGAAGACGGGGACCCTGAGAGAGCAAACCAGCTCAACTTGTTTTTTAACAGGTTCGACAGCCCCGTCGCTGCAGCCAGTGCCTGTCCCCCCAGCACCCCTCTACACACCCCCTCCCCCCCTCCACACACCCCCTCCCCCCCTCTCACTCCCCCCCCCCCCCAGCACCCCTCCTCCCCCCCCCAGCACCCCTCTACACACCTCCCCCCCCCCTCTCACTCCCCCCAACACCTCCACCAGAACAGATACAACCTCCAGTGACAATCCATCCCCCCTCCCCCCCACCATCACCAGAGACCAGGTGAGCAAGGAGCTGAAGAGACTCCGCCCCAGGAAGGCAGCAGGCCCAGACAAGGTGTGTCCCAGGATGCTAAAGGCCTGCTCTGCTGAGCTGGGGGAGCCACTTCAGCATATCTTCAACATGAGCCTGCGGCTCGGGAAGGTTCCTGTGCTCTGGAAGACCTCGTGCCTCACCCCTGTCCCCAAGAAGAAGAACCCCAGTGAGCCAGGCGACTTCAGACCAATCGCTCTGACATCCCACGTTATGAAGACCTTCGAACGGCTGCTGCTCCAACACCTCAGACCCCAGGTACAACACGCACAGGATCCCCTGCAGTTTGCATACCAGGCAAAGGTGGGCGTGGACGATGCCATCCTCTATCTTCTACACAGGGCTTACTCTCATCTGGACAAAGGGAGCAGCGTGATGAGAATCATGTTCTTTGATTTCTCAAGCGCTTTCGACACCATCCATCCCCTCCTACTGAGAGACAAGCTGACCGAGATGAGGGTGGACTCGCACCTGGTGAGGTGGATCACGGACTACCTCACAGAGAGACCACAGTACGTCAGACTGAAGGACTGCACATCTGACACTGTGGTCAGCAGCACCGGAGCACCACAGGGGACCGTGCTCTCCCCCGTCCTGTTCACCCTGTACACCTCGGACTTCCAGTATAACTCTGAGCTCTGCCACATGCAGAAATACTCGGACGACACTGCGATAGTTGCTTGTGTCAGGGATGGACAGGAGGAGGAGTACAGGAGCCTGATCGAGGACTTTGTGACGTGGTGCAGTGCCAACCATCTGCAGCTTAACACCTCCAAGACCAAGGAGATGGTGGTGGACTTCCGAAGGAAGAAACCACATCTAGAACCTGTTTCCATCGGCGGGGTCGACGTGGAGGTGGTCAGAACCTACGGGTACCTGGGGCTGCAGCTGGATGACAAGCTGGACTGGTCGCCTAACATGGACACTACCTGCAGGAAGGGACAGAGCCGTCTGTACTTCCTGAGAAGGCTGGGGTCCTTCAACATCTGCAAAAAGCTGCTGCAGATGTTCTACCAGTCTGTGGTGTCCAGCGTCCTCTTCTACGCCGTGGTGTGCTGGGGAGGAAGCTGCAAGAAGAGGGACGCAGCACGCCTGGACAGACTGGTGAGGAGGGCCGGCTCTGTGGTGGGTACAGAGCTGGACTCACTGGTGACAGTGGTAGAGAGGAGGTCTCTGGACAAAATGCTCTCCATCATGGACAACACACAACACCCTCTGCACAGCACCTTCACCGGCCAGAGGAGCATGTTCAGCGAAAGACTGCTGTCACAGTCGTGCTCCACGGACAGACTCAAGAACTCTTTTGTCCCCCTGGCAACAAGGCTGTATAACACTTCACTGTCACGGCGGGGAAGAAGCGCACGGTGATCCCTGGAATCTTTTTTCACTTTTTTCTCACTCCTCACCTGCACCGCTGACCTCAGAGTCAGCCCCCAGTTGGACACTGTAATGCATATTGATAGTCACCTTACTGAGCACTGGTCACTTTAAAGATAATCACCCTAATCATGTCTGGTTTCATCCTACTGTTGTGTTATGCTACATCTGTAAGGGTTGACATGATCACCCTAATTAGGTCAAGTTTCACTCTATTGTCTCCAACACTTAATGCTAATCTGCCCATCAATAGTTGGGTACTTAACGATAATTACCCTAAGCACTCCTGGTTTCACCATATTGTCTAGGTCACTTAATGCAAATCACTGCTCCTTTAAGTGGGTGAGCCAATTTACATTCCTGCATTGACTGTTTAACGACTGTACTCACACCTCTGGCATAAGCTCAAACACCTCTGTACATGCACATGTAACTAGTTTCTAAAGGTCAGCACCTTGTTTCTAAGGCTCTTTAACTGTTTACAGGTCTCTTTTAACCAACACATATTTTTCTCTCCTCACAGGTTATGTACATTATGCCATATTAGTTTTAAGTCTAACTGCTAATGCTAACTGCACAGGTTTAACATATAATTATGTTTATTCTTAGTCACATAGGGGCTGCTAAATCTGTTTGGGGGATTTGTATACAGAGGGGAGGGGGGACAGCGGGTGTGTATTGTAACTAATGTCTTGTGTCCTGCCTGTCTGTATACTGCTACTGAATGCCTTGAATTTCCCTCGGGATCAATAAAGTATCTATCTATCTATCTATCATCTATCTATCTACTGTTGCTGCTCTTGGTATTATAGTTGAATTTACTGCTTGTAAGTCTTGTACCATTCGCCATCCTGTCGAAGGATGAGCCTTTTTTACTGGGAATATGGGAGTGTTACATGGTGAGTCTGGGCATGGCACTATTACCCTCGACTCTAGTAAGCTATTTATTATTATTTTTATGCCCTCTTGAGCATCTGGTTTTAGGGGGTACTGTCTTTTACATGGCCTATAATCTGATTTTGGTATTATTCTGACAGCTTCTGCCCCTTTAATAAGTCCTACATCCGCAGGTCCTGTTGACCATAAGGCATCAGGTACCTCAGTTAATGTTCTGGTTCAGAATCAGTCTGTTCCGCTGACGTCGATGATTCCACTACACGTTTACGGTGTATTACAGTTACTGCTTCGCCATCTTCTTTTTTTTTTTTTTTTCCCCGAAATAATAAACTTTTGTGTACTTCTTTTTAGAGCTGAAACGATTCCTTGAACAACTCGAATAATTTGATTACAAAATTTCATCGAGGAATTTTTGCTGCCTCGAGGCTTTGTTAAGTTTATTTTTATTTTATTTTATTTATTTTTTTGCGTTATCAAAACTTTGGTATGAGTATAAAACACGTTTAATGTAGTTGCAGCTACCTGCTCCTCCCTCTGACACAGACACTTCAGTGCTAACACACACACACTCACACTCACACACACACACACTCACACACACACACACACACTCACACACACACTCACACTCACACACACGGCGCGCCCCTTTTAACTTTTAGTCATTACACAGTTGATCCGTGATCCATACGACCCAGTCGAGAACACGTGATCCGGTCAAACGGTCGGCTTTTCTCCGTTCACTCTCTCCGTGTTTGCAGCTAACATAACGATAGCAACGTCCTCACAGTCTCTGTCATAAACACGTCTCTGGTCTCTGTAGTCTCAGCTAACATAACGATAGCAACGTCTTCACAGTCTCTGTCATAGACACGTCTCTGGTCTCTGTAGTCTCAGCTAACATAACGATAGCAACGTCTTCACAGTCTCTGTCATAGACACGTCTCTGGTCTCTGTAGTCTCAGCTAACATAACGATAGCAACGTCTTCACAGTCTCTGTCATAGACACGTCTCTGGTCTCTGTAGTCTCAGCTAACAAAACGATAGCAGCGTCCTCTCTTTCTTTTCTTTGCTGTTCTTCTCTTTCCTTCCTTTCCTTCTCTTCCTTATCTCTTTTCTGTTTTTGTCTACAACCTTCCTCTCTCTCCTTCGCTTTTTGTAACCATATTTCTGACCCCTCCCAACCATTCTTTTTCAGTTTTTTTCTTTGTGGTACCTTTTTGCTCAATTTTTCCTTGCAGGGTTGTAATGTGTCCACTCATTAACCTTCCTGGGACGCCAAACTTAGTCACCCATCGTTTTAAACATTTGTTAGCTTCTGGCTTATCAACTTCAAACACTTACCAGACCTTTATTCAGTCACATAGACAGAATTCTATTCACTTTCACTTCTTCTTAGTTTAGTTTTACACTCTAACTAAACTATGGTCCTTACGGGGCAGTATTTCAGAGAAATGATCCACAATCACACTTTTTCTTTATGCCTCTAAATTATTTCTCCTGTAATTTAGACCATATTACCTGTCGGATGTCTGTTGTCTGAACTCTGGGATGCCGTCAACCTTTGAGTTCCGAAGGAAGAAAACTGAGTGACTCCTTTCAAAAGGTCTAGTCTGCTGTGGCCACGGGCTTTTCAGTCAGGTCAGTCCGTCCTCCGGAACCCTTCAGGTGTCTTGGCATCCCGGACGAGCCCCCAAAAATGTCAGGTCCAAAACTGACACTCCGCAGCTTTACCTCCATGTTAGTCTAGGTTGTGCTGCAGCTGCAGATAGATTCTGAGAACAAACAGACAGACATCAGAATTCAGGTTAAAATACTTGCAAGGAGAGCAGCTCAGAGACGGCAAGAGTTTACAATCTCCAAACTACTCTGCCGTTCTGCTGTTCATCCTTTCTTTTTATTGAAGGAAGATGTCCTAATTTACATAAGATAAGAGTGAGCAATAAGGGAGGGGAAAAAAGCAGGCGTCACTCATATCTGCACAAGATGTTAGTTATAAAAACATATATGAGAGTAAGCTGTTGCCGTGTCCTTGGGTATCTTCAGCATTTTCGTATCAGAACCCGGCGCCACTGTTGATGACGCACACTCGCGCACACTTGTGTGTGAGCGATTATTTCTCCAAAACAACCTGAGTGAAAAAGTACAGAATGTACTTTTTCAAGTACAGAATGTACTTTTTCAGCACTGAGAGACACTTTGTTTACAACAGCCTTGCACAATGACACTTCATGATAACTTATACACATTTTGTTCTAACACTCACACACACATCCAAAAACTCCACCAGCACACACACATCTACTCACAGGTTTACCAGGTAGAGCTAAAGGTGTTGCTCAAAATACCGGTAACAGGGTAGAAGAAAAAGCCCCTACCTTTCCCCTTTCCACTCTCTGAACCAGTGAGAGAAAAGAGAAAAGGAGGTGCAATGAACGGAATAAAAAATATATATCTCTAAATATTTGTACTTGAACTGAAGGTACATTTGGTTTTTGTGAGGCCTCTCGATGTCTGGATAGGTCTGGACATTGCACCATAGACTGCAATGCAGTCATTCTACTATCTTAACTCATTCCCCGCCATTGACGGAATTTTCCGTCATTTGGATCCAACCGTTACCCGCCATTGACGGAAATTTCCGTCAATTGGTGTTTTCAGTGTAATACGATAGGGGGCGCTCTGACGGATGTTGTGAAAAAGTTGCAGGACTGTGGGGTCAAAAACCAACAAACAAGACCACCCGTGGGAAAGTAGAGAGAAAAAAAACAAACATTTTCTTCGTCCTTATTTTCTAGCGGTCAGAGTTCGATCAGTCTGTATGTGAGTTTGACGCGCGTCAAAAAGTCAACATTAGCCGTATAGATATGAGATAAAAGCTCTTGAACAGTACAAACATGCCGGCGCCAGCAAGGAGATATTCGGCTGCGGAAGCTACAGAGTTAATTATCGATACAGACTCTGATAATTCATTTTTTGACCTCCGTCAAACTGATCTGGATGAAGACAGCAGCGGAGGGATTCTGGACCTACATTCAGACCTTCAGGACGTGTAAGAGGTAAGATATGATCACGTTATTTTTTGATTCACCATGATAGCATATGCATCTGATAATTCATGAGATAACGTGACGTCGAAATAACATATCTCTCATTTTTGTACATAAACTATGTACCAAACAAATTTTTGACGGACTTTTTATTGTAATTTCCAGACACAGAGTCCAGGTCTCCAAGATCCAGGTCTCCAAGATCCAGACATACACATAGGTGCAAGAGGTGAGTCATGATAACATATTTTATTTAGTTTGATAGTATGTTACTTGGATTGTATGATTATTAGATACTACAAGACAAGAGCATCTGCTAATTTGTGAGAGAAGATAAAAAAAAGAAATAATTTAGCTTTCATTTTGTACACAAACTATTTACCAAATGAATATTTGTTTGACATTTTACTGTCATTTTACACACAGAGTCCAGGGATTCAAGGCCCAGGTGTCCTTTATACAGACCTACCCAAGGTGAAAGAGGTAAGATATGATAATGAAGAGGCCAAAAAATAACGTTCCTCTCTTTGTGCACATCACACTGTTGAATAAAAAAATTGTCTTTCTAATTATTTACAGGTCGAACACAGCAAAGAGGCAGAGGTCGGACCTGTGGATCTTATGGGTGTGGTGGAGGTCAAGTACCTGGTGACCAAGCAAGAGGGTCTTTAAACCAGCCAGGTGCAGGTCCTGGTCCAGGTAATCTGATGTGGAAAGAAATGAACTGGCAGCCAAAAGACTTTCCTTTTCAATGAGAATCCTGGACCTCTAAATCATGATGCTGCTGGTCTTGATCATATCATTCGTAAGCCTGACCTTGAAATGTACTGGTCTACAGATGACATTTTGGCAACCCCCTACTTCAACAAGGTCATGTCCCGCAACCGGTTTGAAATCATATGGAGATTTCTACACTCCAATGAGTATGAATGAAGGCCAGCAAATAGCACTGACAGGTTGTACAAAGTCCACCCTGTCTTATATTACCTTATATCTAAATTCAGTCAAATGTATCAACCTAACGCCAACATTTGCATTGATGAGGGTATGCTTCTGTGGCGTGGACGGCGAGCGTTCAGGGGGTACAATCCCCAAAAACCTGTCAAATATGGGTTCAAATCCTACATCCTTTGTGATTCTGACACAAGGTACCGTTACAACATGAAACCCTATTGCGGAGAAGGCACTTCCCTGGGAGACACAATTGTCTCTCTTCTTGATCAGGTTTTTGTTCACCTAATGTTTTATTATTGAAAATAATAATGATATTAAGTGTTTGTAAAAACAAAGTATTTCTGAGTGTATAAGAGAAGAAAAATGTATAATATAGTTTGTAAATGTTGTAGTGCTACACTATTCAAAGAAAATTTATAATTTTATGTAATCATTTTTATTTATTTATTTTAAAATATAACTGTAGTTGTCAAATGAAAGTAAAAAGAATCCAAATGTAAACTCAAAATCACTTTTTTTTCTTGAAAATAAGTGTCTTACAAAAGTGCTGTTTTCTCAGCTTTTTGTCCGGAATGTTGTTTTTTTGTGAAAATGGCCGATATTCAAGTGCTGATAAAAAAAGATTGAATGAAGTTTGAATAAAATAGTTTTTTGTATATGAAAGCAGAGGCTCTGATCTTTCTTTTGATGTATTCAATATTTACATATTCAAAGAACCATATATTCTGTGAGTCTTGAAAGATTGGTGAAAATGGTGAAAAAGGCTGGCAAACATTCTAGAATTCTCTGGCGGGGAAAGAGTTAAGAAATAAATACATTTGAATGAAACGTATTTCAAAAAATTTTCATAAATTAATCAATACTTACGTCCTCCGTCAAACCTCATCCCCCATCGTCGGGGTCACCAAGTGAAGGATAAAAGTTGCTATTGAATCCTTTTCCTAAATGTTAATAGAAAACTGACTCCTCTAAATAATTACCTCAAATCTCTGCGCATTCTTTTGATGGGATGAGAGTAGAGCTGCAGCTGTCGAATATTATATATAATTATTTATCTTTTGCTTAATTAAGGTTAAACTCGTCTTGGGTCGTCCCTACAAACCTGCTTCTTTGCAGTTACCATGGAAACGCCTGCTTGTTACAGCCAACTACCTCTGCTCTACAGTTGCTGATGATGCTCACCATATTACTGACAGGGTCCCAAATTCACTTTCTGATTCACTGGTCAAGGCGGCAGGTAGATGAAAAATACAGGCCAAACACGTTTTAATGGCTGAAATAACAAATAGTGTTTTGTGTAGCCTACACATCTGTACATTTAACTGAGAAAGCAATATGTTCTGTTGAATCAATCACAGAATCAATCATTATATGTCAGATAAGGAAATTGAGAAACTTTAAATACATATTTGCTAAATTATTATTCCACAAACAAGTTCTGTGTTGATTTAGCTTTGAAGACATCAGACATTTCATATAATCAGCCTGTATATTGTTAAAAGTGTATCTCTGTCTGCTCCTGCAGTGCGCTCACAGACTACAGAGACAATAGACGTGTCTATGACAGAGACTGTGAGGACGTTGCTATCGTTATGTTAGCTGCAAACACGGAGAGAGTGAACGGAGAAAAGCCGACCGTTTGACCGGATCACGTGTTCCCGACTCGGTCGTATGGATCACGGATCAACTGTGTGCTGACTAAAATTTAAAAGGGGCACGCCGCGCTCGCGTGTACGTGCGTGTGTGTGTCCGTGTGTGCGCGCGCGCGCGTGTGTGTGCGTGTTAGCGCTGTGTGTAAGAGAGAGGAGCAGGTAGCTGCAGCTACATTAAACGTGTTTTATACTCATACCAAAGTTTTGATGACGCAAAAAAAAAAAAAAACTTAACGAAGCTTCGAGGCAGCGAAAATTCCTCGATGAATTTTTGTAATCGAATTATTCGAGTTATTCGAGGAATCGTTTCAGCTCTAGATGAGAGGAATGACTGGAGGCGTCTCTTTCAGGTTAACAGAGTTTATTAACCAGATGAATCAAGAATAGAAGTTACAGAGTGTCTGGGTTCAAACCACGCGTCCCTGACAACAGACAGATGCTGGATCAGTTCACGAAGTCTGAGCCCCGACTATCTTTCCCTGAACACTTTTATACACTCGACAGAGAATATCTAACCAAATAATGCATTCAAGAATGTGCGGTTTCCTTCCTCCGATTGGGGCAACTTCCAAATTATGCGTCTTCGGATGAGTGGTTCCCCTTCTCTCATTGGTGCATCAAACTCCCGAATCCTTTCACCTCCTGTAGGGGAAGACACATCCTGCCTGGCCTGTTTCTTATCACAAGAAAGACATCTAGTCTAGTAACCAATTCCTTTTAAGCAACAAACCATTTAAGTGATTAACTATCAAGGCCCACTGAACCTATAAAAGTGGGTGAGTAATTAACTGTTCAGGGCCTTAAACTTAACCTATGTTTGAATTGGTGAGTGATTCAGTTTAAAGGGCCACATCAAACACATGTTGGAATGTGCACTCACTTCTGCAAGCCCTCTTCACACAAACACCTTACTGAAAAGTATGACAATTTTATTAACACACACAAACCTGGAATAAAACATGATAAAATAACTGATATAATATAAATGTAAGCGAACATCATTCAAACTGTAAATATCAAACCTTTCCTTTGGACCGGGTGATGAAACTTTATTGCAGTAAACACATTGATTATAAGCAGAAAAAGGCCTAATATTCTATCACAGTGATTCCCAACCTGTGGGCCGCGACCCCCTGGTGGGCCGCGAAGGTATTGCAAGTGGGCAGCAAAATCAAAAATAATAATGTTTTAAATGTTAAAACTTGTTAAGTTTAAAAGGATATTAAAGAATTTCAAATATTCTTTTTCCTTCAAGTATTATACATGTGACAAGGAAATGAGAGATAGGAACTTTTGTTGTTATCGGCCGGACCGCTTTGCAGCGGAACCGCATTGCACTTGACTTGCTTACGTTTGACGACGATAGAAAAAAACTGGAGTTTACAAAAAATGGATAGCTGGCTAGCAACAGGAATAATTAAAAGGAAAAATAGACCCGAAACTGATGATGAATCGACCGCTGATCTCCCTGCTGTCCAAAAAAAGAGAAGTGGTTGGAGAAAGTACAGTGCCGAGTACTTAGCGCTGGGATTTTTTTGGACGGGCACAGAAGCTGAACTGTTCCCGCTGTGTATTGTGTGCTTGAAGACGTTGTCAAATGAAGCCTTGAAGCCATGTAAACTGCGCCGTCATCTTGAGACAAAACATGGACAGTATGTGAGCAAGCCACTGGATTTTTTTGAGAACAAGCTCAGGGAATATCAAAGTAAAAAGAGCGTTATCGAGTGTATGACCAGCCAGAACACGAAGGCTGTGGAAGCGTCCTTTCGGGTTTCCCAACTCATAGCCAAGGCTGGAAAACCACACTCCATTGGCGAAAATGTAATTCTTCCCGCAGCAAAACAGATCGTTGAGGTGATGTTGGGTGAGAAGGCAGTGCAATCTATCAACCTTGTCTCATTGTCGGATAATACAGTCAAACGAAGGATTGATGACATGGCAGATAACGTGTCGGAACAGCTGATCCGAAGCATAAAAGAGAGCCGCTTCTAGGCACTCCAACTTGATGAATCGACCGACATCGCAAGTCTTTCAAATCTGCTTGCCTATGTACGGTACGAAAAAAGTGGCGGATAAAAGAGGAGTTTTTATTTTGTAAACCTCTGCCAACCCGTTCAACTGCTGAGGCAATATTTGACATTTTGAACACTTTTATTGTTTCCAACGGGATTGACTGGTCCAAATGTGTGGGAGTGAGCACTGACAGAGCCCGTGCGATGCTGGGGCAACACCGCGGAGTTGTCCGGCGTGTGAAAGAGGTGGCTCCGCAAGCAGTATCTGTCCACTGCAGCATACACCGTGAAGCACTGGCTACAAAGAAAATGCCCCCGGATCTGCAGAATGTTTTAGATGAGGCGATCAAAGCTGTCAACTTCATCAAGAGCCGTCCACTGCAAAGTCGGTTATTTGCCGTGCTATGTGGAGAGATGGGCAGTGATCATCACCAGCTGCTATTACACACTGAAGTGCGGTGGCTGTCCCGGGGCAAGGTACTGACGCGACTGTTTGAGTTACGAGATGAAGTGCGTGTGTTTTTTCTCAACACAAAGTTTGAACTCGCACACCGCTTCAGTGATTTTGAGTGGTTGGCTAAGTTGGGTTACCTGGCTGATATTTTCAGCCACTTAAATGGACTTAACCTCGCTCTTCAAGGGACAGCAGTGAACACTTTCAATGTCCAGATTAAAGTGGAAGCGACCATAAAAAAACTAGCGCTGTGGGCTAAGCGTGTCGACAAGTCAAACTATGACTCGTTTGAAAATCTGGCAAAGGAACAGAGTCAGCTTGTCAGAGAGCACCTGCAAGGTTTGGGGACCCAGCTGCGCGTCTACTTCCCCATCCCAGACGTGCAATGTAACTGGATAGAAAACCCATTTGCCAGCCACAGTGACAAGGTCCTCGCCGCTACGAATTCAAAAGAGCAAGATAGTCTCCTGGATCTTTCATGTGACACTGCGCTGAGGCTGGTCTTCTCAAAGAAGCACCTTACAAACTTTTGGCTTCACGTTGCTTCTGAGTATCCTGATCTGGCCAACAGAGCTGTGAGATTCCTGATGCCTTTCCCGACCACGTACCTCTGTGAGACTGGATTTTCTGCACTCGTGGCATTAAAAACTGAGTACAGAAACAAACTGAATGTTGAGCCAGATCTTCGACTGAAACTTTCATCCATTGTCCCAGACATCAAGCATCTGGTTGCCGCCATGCAACACCAGCAGTCTCATTAGGTGAGTCAGCATCTTGTTGGCCTGTTGTTGGACTGGTAGCTTTATAAAAGTTTTAATTTTGTTTCGTTGCTATTTGTTATGAGAATGCAGTGCATTTCTACATTGTTAAAGGATTCCATTATTTATGAATCAATCGTTTATTAGCCTGTTACAGACAGACCTTTGCTTGTCATTTATATGTCAGTGATATATGTGGTGCTGATTGATGTACGTGTGTATGCGTGCGCGTGTGTATGCGTGCGCGTGTATGCGTGCGAGTGTGTGTGCGTGCGTGCGTCTAATACTGAAGGTTATGTTGAGGTGATGTTCCAGATGCTGTGTTAGTGACTGTGGAGCTTCCAATATGTTTCTCCTGTATTGATTTCAGGCCTTTATGTTCAATCTTCAATAAAATAAAGTGCTCTGAGAACGCATTATAATGCCTTTGTATTTATGGGGTTGGAGGTGGGCTGCGAAGATTTTTGAGACTTAAAAGTGGGCCCTGAGTTGGAAAAGGTTGGGAACCACTGTTCTATCAGTACTAATGATAATTTTAGCTTCACCATTTCGGGTCTTCCTAGAAGATTTATTGGACACGATGGTAAGAGGAGTTTTGAGGCCTGGCACGTCTGCCCGTGTTCATGAGTGTCTGTTAATATTGCAGGTTTCGAAAGCACAGCTCGAGGGCGTGGCGTGCATGTGTGGATAATTGATCAGTTGTACAGGTGGGTAAGTCCACATAATTTTGTTTGAGCCAATCTGTTATTTCAGGGAGCGAGTTTGAAACTAGGGCATTTCGGAATTGCTGTTTAAACGCGCTATTTTCGTCATCCTCTTGTGGTATTCCGCTGTGGTCAGTAAAAACCTGGTGTAATCTGAAACGGAAGTCTGTCCATGACTCGTCTGGTTTTTGTTGACATTCATTTATTTTTCCATAATTAGGCCGTTGGGCCATGCTAATGCGCACCTTTGTATGAGAGCTGCAATAGCCGCAACATGTTCAGCGTTATCCCAAGGTAAGGTTGTATTGCCAGCACCTGGTGTGTCATTCCAGTTTCCCCATACTCGACACCAGTCTGTTTTCAAGACTGACCTAAGAGCTCTGCCTGTTTCTCTGCTGTTTAGGAAGTACGACAGATGCAAGTTGGTGAAATTCTCCTCAAATTTTGTACGGTTATTTTTTGGGTGTGCAATGCCCTCTGTGGCTTCGTGTACGTCTTTTTCTGTCCATGGTCGATATACTCTCATTACTGCTCCGTTCCCATCAGGGTTAGGTACCTCAATTAGTGGACATATATCTTCCTCACCTTGGCTCACATATGTTTCTCCCATGGGTGACGTTGCAGATAACTGTTGTTGGGTCCAGCCAGGATGGCCTCCCTAGGGAGGTGTTCCGGGCATGTCCCTCCGGGAAGAGGCCTCGGGGTAGACCCAGGACATGCTGGAGAGACTATGTCTCTCGGCTGGCTTGGGAACGCCTCGGGGTCCCACCAGAAGAGCTGGAGGAGGTGTCTGGGGTGAGGGAAGTCTGGGTGTCTCTGCTTAGACTGCTGCCCCCGCGACCCGGCCCTGGATGAGCGGCAGAAAATGGATGGATGGATGGATGGATTTATATTAATAATTAAGTAAACTTAATTATTAAATTTAATTCGACAACTAAGTGTTACAGCATAAAACCCCAACATAACCGTTGGTCAGGTATTCGCTCCTGAAAACCCCAACATCACTAAACAAAAAAAATCCAATTCTGCTTTTCTGTCTCAACCAAAGTTCTCCTTACTTTAAAACGTACAAATGCAGGCAAACAGAAAATATATTCAGTGTGTCATGCACATAAATAAGAACCACTTCCTTTTCCACAGCACATTGTTTTCTCACCCACACAGAGATACTATGAGATGGTCTTTAAATTGACCCGGAGTACCTTCTTTTGAATCTAGAGTTTTTATCAGGGTAAAGCTAGCTGCAAGATCGCGCGCTCTGAAGACACTGATTTCTTTTAAAAACAACAATTCTAAACAGACAAACAGCAGCTTCATCAGGTAAGTCTGAAGAAAAAGTGTTTTACTGTGGTTCAACACTACACCTTGTGTCATCTATCTTTCTTTGAATTTTTCATTTGGAAAGAGTAAAAAATGTTGTTGTGGTTTTAGAAATCCTACATCATCGATGATTTGGTTTGATATGTCTCAAAAGGATTTTTCCCCCAAAGCTATCTACTAGTTATCTATGATTTACTGTTTGCCTGTATGATTATTGTATTACTTTAAAGTGTGTGTCACTTTGTTGAAAATACATTTTATAATGAATTGAAAAGAGAGTGTAAGAAGTGCCGCCCATAAAACTGATTATTTTTCTATTTTGGCAAAAAGTGTCTGATAATTATGTGTTATTACAGATGTGTAAGCTCAACAAGGACATAAATGATGCCAGTATTTGTATTTTGCATGAACTAGTATGAGGAACTTTACTCAATTTCATGATTTTATTACATTTTTATCAAATACCCCACAGTCAATCAAAACATTCAAACCTCATAGAACTATGGAGACAAGCAAACACATGATGTTAATGGGTCTACTTTTGGCAGGTATTTAACTTTTCCTTCTGCATTTCTATTTACAAAAATAACTATGTAAAGAGAAGCTGTCGATAAGTTGTTAACAATGATGGGTTTTTTCTCTCAGCCTTCACCAGCTCCGTGCTCACTGGAGAATGGAAGGCCAGTGTTGTGAGCAGCCTTGATGCACTGGTTTCATCCTGTGTTGTGATTCCCTGTTCGTTCACCCATCCGGAAGGAAACCTGCCCACCTCCAGACTCCGAGGGATCTGGCATATTTCAGACCAAAAAGATCAGTTTGTCTATCATGAGGATGACAGGAACGTTTTAGACAAATTTAAAGGACGCACACAGCTGTTGGGACATCTGGGTCAGAGCAACTGCACCTTAGAAATAACTGATATCAAAGATCATGACAACGGCCCTTTCTGTTTCCGGATTGAACTAGTTGGTAAACCGGTGGAGAAGTTCTCCTTTGTCGAGGACTGTGCCGATTTGAAGATGCTCCGTATGTTGTCAAGATTTTTTACCAACCAAGAGCAATTTTCTATGTCACAATGATCTGCCTTTAAACTTTATCTGTGTATTTTCATTTACAGCTGATCCTCCAAAACCCAAACTGACTCACCTAAAATCTGCAGTTCAAGGACTCCCCTTCATTCTCACCTGTACAGTCGCTCACACCTGCCCCTCTCGTGCCCCTAAACTCACATGGAGCAGGGGCACTGCAGACGGGATCGCTGAGCTCCACAGAGAAATTCATGGAGGAAACTGGGAGCTACAGTCCGTCCTGACATTCATTCCTGAGGAGACGGACGATCACAGTGATGTCACCTGTACAGCCACTTTTAATGGAGGCAGAACATCATCTGAGAAACTGACACTCTATGTAAAACGTACGTATCTCTTCATTTATACACTTGTTTGTTTTATGTCATTGTTCCATAACACAAAGAATTTCCCATAATTCTGTGCATTCGCAGGTACAGAAAACTATAACCACATCATCATTCCCACCGTGGTAGGGATTGGTACAGCTCTGATCTTTGTATTATTTAGTGTTCTCATGGTGAAAAAATACAAGTGAGTATATGCAATATTCTGACAATCACTAAGAAGGATGTCCACATTAACAACACATGTGCACTGAATTATTCCCCTCTGTTTTAGGGCTCGCATTGCAGAACTTCAAAATCAGGATGGCAGGTAAAAATGTTTGGAAATTGCCTTTATTTCTTGTACTCTGATAGCCCATCAAGTTCTGTAAATTCACCCCTTTTTTTCGTTATCTTATTTGAATCATTTAGCGTGTGGAACCGGCTGTCCAGGCTGTCACGGAGGTGAGATGAAACTTAAAGCTTGTGTTCTTTCTGCTTCTGGTTTGTTTTGCACACTGTGAAATTGGCAGAATACGTTTAATTAACCACGTTTTTATCAGTGATTGCCCTGATGTGTTATTAAATCTATGAAATCTTCAGGATTCGCTCTGATGGCCCAGGACCATCTCGATCCGAACAAAGGCAAGATAATTGTTTATTCTGGGCTCTTTATCTCCCTTACAGTTGTATCTCTATAGTGACTAATTCAGTAAGTTCGCTTTTCTTAGGCAAACACAGAGATGCTTGGCCAAGCAGTAATTTGCATGTACAGAAATATTCTGCGTTCCTTTTGATAAAATTGAAGAATTTATTTTTACTCCTAACAAAATTTGCATGGTTTGTGTTCTCCTTTTTTTTTTGCAGAAGGTCAATGTGGAGCAGATTTTCCAGGTAAAACATTAGATTGAAACAGATGTTGACAGCACATTGCACATCGTCATTTCTTCTTCATAAAACATCCTGTTGATTTTACAGTTACATCTCATTTTAACTTTGAAAATTTGTCTTTGTCAAACTGAAACTAGCACATGCTTGTCGTATTTTACACGTTAAAATGTTAGTGCGACTTTGTCTTTTGTGAACAGGAGGAGGCCTCAAGTGGACATGATGAATCAGATGTAAGGTTTTTTTTTCACATCAATTTGTCCTGTTTTTTTTTTAAATAATTCTTTAAATCCAAACGGTTTTCAACTTGTTGTAGAGTGCTCTGTAACCTATCTTACATAGTTTTATTATTATAATGAGTGATTTCAAGGTGAAAAATGTAAAACTGTTAATTTTCCTCAATTGTGAAATGACATCAAATTTTATCCGCAGGCCAAGTGATGTGAATTCTAAATCCTCCTGCTCCAACCAGAAAATCTCTAAGCCTCGTTTCCCATCCCCCAAAAGGTGCTCCTCCTTAACCTCGCTTTTAAATAATAGCTCATACATTTAATAATGTTATAGAACACAGTCTTATGCTATTCTTTTCTGTCTTTTCCTCTTATTTCTTATGGAACTCAGCCAACAGAAATCGTACAACAGCAACCAGGTAACAACAGCTCCATAATTATTGCAAACACCACACAGGACCTGTAACCAACATCTGTGATAAGAATGATCTTACTCTCTTAAAGGGCTTTGACGGTGGAGACGACTACATGAACTCTGAAGATCTCAACGTCTATGGAAACGTTTGAAATATTGCCCCAGCTGAGAGAGCTCAAAACAACAATCCTCACGCTTCCTATAATTATGCATGACCACAGTGGTAATCAGTTGAATATTGTCACTGATGATTTTAATGTTTGATTTGGAATGTATTCGCTTGTATTTTGTATAATTTCTGTAGCCTACAATTTCATTTTGTTATGATTCTTATGATAATTTCATCGCATGTCGTGACACACACTGTGCCGTAGTGAGAGTCAAAACCAAAGGCAATAAATGAAGCCAACAAATATGAATAAGAATGTAATTAAAAGTCATTTTTGGAAGAAAAAAAACATTTGTTTGTCAATTTTTTATTCCATTGAGTGTTGAAAGATTAAATAAAACTGAAGACGCTAGCATATTAGCATGTTAAAGAAAAGGTTGATTCTATCCACTTCACATAACTTTCTTTTCATAACTTCTTTTGGGCCAAAGGTTAGAAAGCCTTCAAACTGACCCCTCACGTATAACAGCTCCTGTGAGAAGTTTATAGCTGTTTATGAAAGATCTTTGAATAATCATTGTTAACTCTTCATGAGCTATAAAACAAACGTGAACATCAGCAAAAAAATTGATTATTTATTTTTGACAACAATGACATTTATATGATGATGCTGATATTGATAAGAATACTCAGGAGAAGCCGTTGATGTTGTTGATGATAACGACAAAAGTCTGTGCACTGCCTGTCAGCAGCTGTGTCTGATCTGACTTAAAGCTGTTTGTTAGCGCTTAACTTAGTGTTGTTTCCTCTAGATGAATTGCACGGCAAGTGATTAACAGCATACTGCAAAATCAGCCTTATTTCGTTCTTTTCTATTTGACAAGATTGTCATGTTTCTCACTTGTCCCGTACAATCCTGCATCACTATACATATATATTGCGAGCACTTGCTCATGCAGGCAAACAGAGAAAATATATTGTGTATGTCACGCACACTCCTTAGGCTACTTCCTTTTCCTCAACACTGCTTATATCTTCCCCAACACATCTGTTTTCTCGCTCACACAGAAATAAGATTCTTTATTGAGACGATTTCACTGTTAAAATTACCACAACAATTCGAAAGTTTCTCACATGACTTTTAAAAAGCATATTGCATGTTGAAGATACCAGTGAACTAAATATAGGAACATAACTTAACAATACTATTTTGAAAGAAGTTCATAAATGAATAAACCACAGGGCCTCCTGGAGACATTGTAGCATGTTTGCTCTCTTTACTTCCACATTCGAATGAGACATAACATGAGGCAGTCCTGCTGAGTCCGCCTTTGTTTAATAAACATGGATCCGAGTGTCAATGAAGAGGAAGAAAACATGTATTCCTTTACATATGATGGTCCACTGGCTTATAATATTGAAACTCTTGTGTTTGGTGTGATAGAGAGCAGGAACAGGGCAAGATTAGAAGGAATAATGGCCACTGAAGAGTTGAGTTGTGGTGTGAGGAAAACAGGGCTGGTGTTAGGTAGAGCGATATGTTATGCTGTGTTAACATCAACATTTGTAAAGTTTGAAATCAAATGTAATCACTTAAAAATGAGAATGCAAATGTGTCTTGGAATCAAATTACCTAAAGGTTAGAGGACTCAAATGAAGAGGCAGAGTGAAACATGTCACAGCACTAAACTTTGCTTAGGTTGAATAAATAAATAAATACATGCATACATACAATGCCAGTAAACTTGGCAAACCAAAGAGAAAAAATACAACTATATCTAAACTATGTAATATTGTCTATCTTTCACAATAATGTTGTGCAAAGGTTTTAGAAATGCTAGACGATAGATTTAATAAATGTTTGAGACAGGGTACTTTCTGATACAGTTTCCTTCCTGATCTGTCCTGGCTAATCATGTGCTAGTTTTAAAGAATCTGTTTGTTTGTTTTTTAGAGATGAATCTGTGGTTCAAATCTTTCACAGAAAGTTTGATCTGTATACCCTCTTTGTGATTTTTGCCTTGAACATTGTAATGAAAGGTCTAGTGTTAATACTTTATCTTCATCTTATTTATTTGTATAATGGAATCATTCCAGTCTGTCATCTAAAGTATTATTTCTTTTTTTTTTTTTATTTATTTGTTTTACACGCACAACTTCCTCAGACAATCTAGTCATGACTTCTGTTCCAGCAAAAGTTGATGCCAGTTCAAGGAGTCACATCCTCCTTTGTTCTCATGGAGTATCCGTAACATCACAAATAAGATCACCCACACAATGACACAGCAGGGAATCGGGGAGAAGACTTCTACCATCACTTTCATGGCTGCAGGAAGAGATAGAATCAAAAGCCTGTCGTATACTGCCATCTCCTGGCGGGGCAAGCAACAGGCCAGCACAGTGGAGCTGACTGTGAAAGGTAGGAGCCCAAAATATTTGCATCAGCTCTTATATCTTACTGAGTTGTGTATTTTGCTTGATATCGTTTTACACATATCTAATGTTCCAACATCTCCAGGATCAGTGATGGACCAGTTGAGAAGCTGTCTCCCAGTAGTGATCCCAGTCTCAGCTCTGGTTTTAATTTTAGTCATAATAGCTGCAGTGTTTGCAGTCACCATCTGCATTTATCAGCTTTTAGCATAGACTTTGTGATGTTTGATTAAAACAATCAATCAATTCAATTCAATTCATTCTAATCAATTAATGTGCTTTTCTCAGATTATTTGATCAGTTTGTTTTGTCGTTTCAAAATGTTAAAACTTAGAGATGTGCATCTCATTAAAGGGATACTTGGAGCAATATGACGCTTTTTGCATCACATGAAGAAAACTTTCAAGCAAAGAGAAACACATTTTTCTCGTCTCAGGGCAAAATGAGGGCTGGATTCACGACCATTCAACACTACTACCATGTTTCTAATAATACAAAGCTTCATGCAAATGGGTGAAGTATCCTTTTAACATCTGAGAGGAAAGGGTTCTGAACTGTCTCTGAATGAGAAAACATTTACATCCTCTTAGTGCACATGAACAGACATAGAATAACCCTTGATGTCTCTCTGTCCAAACACACTCTGCAGTATGTTTGTGGGTGTTCACATTGATAATAAACCTAATTGATTTAT
Source organism: Symphodus melops (assembly GCF_947650265.1). Classification (NCBI taxonomy): domain Eukaryota; kingdom Metazoa; phylum Chordata; class Actinopteri; order Labriformes; family Labridae; genus Symphodus; species Symphodus melops. Next base: position 17,564,640 of record NC_136695.1, on the reverse strand, counting down.
TCATTCTTTCACCTCCATCAAAAATGATGACCCTCGTTAAAAAAAAATCTACACATTTTATTCTGATTATTTTTGACTCTCAGTCTATGTTAATAACAGGTGCCAGCACTTTTACTTTAACTTCTATATTTGCTTATTGAACATACCCATTTCAACGGTGGAAAATAAAATAAAATAAGAACAAATCTGGACTTAATCTAAAATCACATACGGCCTTTGGTGGCCTAATTCTTATTCTGATTGAGTAGGGCCATACCCTTTAGTCCACTGACTGTATCCAACACTGCATGATGAAAAGTAGTGCACAACTTTATCCAATCATTATATACCATCAGGTAATACAATTCAAAGCGTTTTGCCTGCAGAAAGTGATGTTTGACTGCTCTCAGACAGACTAAAGAAGCGACTAGCGTAAACGCACACAACACATAAAATCAAGTATATAGTGTTGGGGCATTTTTACTGAAATCTTGACACTGTTCTAATAAAGATTAAAGGATTTCAGCAGAGTAACGTTATTTTTTAATGATGATGCAGGCATGAGACCATATCTGTAGGGTCAGTAAAATCAAATAAATGGTGCAAAAATATGTTTGAATAAATATTCAGTATTTTATAGTTAGTTATTCATTGCCAATCTTTTTTAGGTAAATACACTCAGTACAATATTATTTTGAAACTCGTGCCGTTATAAATTTAAAAAATCTCTGGAATCAGCAAATACAGAAGCAAGAACCTGATTTCTGTAACTTGTAATATAAGCACCGTAATCTCCATTTACTGTGTACTATTGCAATAACTAATATTAGTTATAAGTACTGTAAATGGTTGAATGTCACAAATGTCAGCAGCACATGAACATTTCTTCACTTCAAACCAGACCTTTAATCAATTGAGAACACTCAAAGAGAACAGAAACAGAGTAGTTTGAAAAACGGTTTGATAAACGTTTTAACAATAACATCTTAACATTTCTGACAAGGAAAAGACTGTAAATGTTACAACAACATTCAGAAAACCATTTTTTTCTTCACAATGACACTATCATTTCTTCATTTATGGGAAACAACAGAGGGCTGTTGACAGATATTTAGTGAAAAAATAAAAATGACTATGCAACCACCAAAAACACAGAATGAGTGAGTTACATATTTTTCAGAAAGCAAATCAAAGTTCAAGCACTACTAAATGATTAACTCCCCCTGCTTAGCTTTGAACTCTCTCACTCCTTAATTGAAATAACAAAAGAGGCAGAGGTGAGAGAAGAAATGAGATGTGTTTGGCTGTGTTCTGTTAACACAAAATGACAAATGTGAGCAGTGGCACCAGCAGCAGCAGCAGCTGGAGACCAGCTCTTAATGCAGTGGCGCTGTTGCAGAGGTCGCCTTGACAGCAGCTCACATCTTTTCCAAACTGTTCTGTCATCTTTACATGGGTTGAGCAAAGCTGCTTGGAAGCACAGCCCTTCATGGACACCGGTTGTTCTCCAAAATCCACTGAAGGAATGAAAACAATGTTAGTGTGCAACCTTTGATTTATCATACCTCCTACAATTACTAAACAACCTGAGCAGAGGAAATACTACGAACAGAAATGTTTGAATTCAGGACTGTTACCTGAGGCTGAGATGCAGTGGTCCTCATTCCCCAGGCAGCTTAGAATGGCAGTGCATGTTGATCCATCGCAACCAAAGCACTTCTTACCGTTGGGGCTGGATTTGATGGGAACAGCTGGTTTGGCAAATATTAAAAAAAACTGGCTGATTATACTTTGATGACTTTGAGAGAGAGAAGTTGCCCTCCCTCTGTTAACTATCCTTACTCACACACAAACACACACCAGCTAACATTTTGCTATGTGCATCTCCACTGTGGCAATTGGTGGTTTCATGCCCCTGGGCTTCGAAATAGTCGATGTTAGAAGGGAATGTCATTTTTCTCACTCGTCTGGGAATTTCAGTCTTGTATCCCTGACCATGTCGACTTTAAAATTAAGGTCTCAGATTCTGATATAAGACAGTACATGCAAAGCAACCCACAACACTTTGGTGTTTTTTACCACTATTTTAAAGCTCCTGTGTGGAGTTTGTAATTGGTTATGGAGAGACTGAGATTAAAATTGATTGTATTATGAGCTACAAAAGCAAAGATGCTATCAGCAACAAGAATGGTTATAAGGTTTATAGATATTTTTCAATGCTTCAAACTGCTAAGACTGACTAACAGCACGCTGCAGATTTAGCCTTTTTACTTCTTTTTTTTTTTTTTTTTTACACATTTTTCAAGGCAGATATTGTGGATCAAAGAAAATCTTTGCCTTTTAAAAGAAATTCATTTTTTCTCATTTTGTTGTAAACTCTACTCAGTCATGTTCTGGACCAGATCATCAACGAGAGAGGAGGTAGGCCTACTGCTTTCTCCACAGGGAGTGCCACTATCAACAGAAACTAAAGGTTCCTCAAAGGAGCTTTTAATATGAAAAATATTCAACGCAAAAAGGAAAAAAAATGTAGAAGTAATAACCTGGGGCGGGCTCAGTGTTGCAGAGATCAGTGTTGCAACACTTGCTGGAGATTACGGTCCTGATGACTCCATAGTTGACTGAGCCTCCAACACACTGATCAGCCGAAAAGCATGACGTCATGTTGAAGTCATGTTGTGAACCACCTGTTGAAAAAGCTTTTGTTAACGTTGCAGGAATTAAATATAAAATATATTTTTTTTAATGTGAATTTTTTTCAATGTACAAAACAAGTAACAAATTGCCAATTTTAATTGTTTTCCAATTTTATGAATAAAACTGACCAATTTTTCTTTTTTAAAACCTCAAAGTCTAAGCGGACAGATAAGAACTTTGCTTTTGTTAAAAATAAATAAATAAATAAATAAAAAAAAAGCCCTACAGTCGAGTGCGCTGTATGCCTATGAATTAACATTCACAGGAAAGATGTCTTTATTCCAACAAACAAATGAAGCTTTTTGGAGCATTTTGAGATTAGATCATGAGAAATAGGGATCTTGTTTTGATACCAAATAGGACAGGGGAATAAGAAGCCTACTCTGTTCTGGAAATTAAGCAGTCTCTAGCAGCTCATAGCAATTCTGTTACTGATACTATTACACTTTCAGTCGTGGCCCTGACTGATATGAATCAAACAGATTCTCGTGCGACTTTTTCCCTGATGGAAACCGACTAACCTCTATGAAATTGACGTAAATCTGTCGCAGTGACGGAGAACTTTAATCCCTGAGACATTGTCATGAAAGTAGTTTTATAAAACAAACAAATAACATACCTGCGATGTTGAGGATCCTCAGTGCTCCACACTGTTGTCCCTGAAAAGGACAGTCTATCGTCCTGCAGGTTTCTCCCAGCAATCCAGACGAGCACTCATTACACTTCAGAGTGTAGGCTACAAAACACACAAGTCAGAGACAAAACAAATCAAAGAGGGATGGACACAATATATTTAGACCCTAACTAGAGAACATTTATCCAAATTTAAAGTGAGCCAAAATAATTATTATATAGCGAAAAGCACACACTGCAGGGACTATAGTAACACAACAACAGCAAAACAAAGTTAAAAACGGAACAAAAAATTGCCTTCATGCAGAAGCATAATCCCAAACACCAGTGTGAGGAGATGCATGTTTCTGATAGTTGGATACAAGTTAGTTGTATTTTTTTGTCATGCTCACCTTTAAGTAACTCTCACGAGGAGGTGTCTTCTTCAGCCTCAGACCACACCTTCATTTTCTGTTTCTTGCTAACAGCCACAGCATGGCTGTTTCTACTGAAATAGCCTAATATTAGTCGCTTTCTCGTTGGTGGATTAATGTCGTTTCTCTATCAATATTATCACAAAGAGTACGTTCAAGACCTGATTCAAAGGGACATGACTTAAGTGATTTGGCACGATTCATAATAAAAAAGATTTAAAAAAACAAAGATATCAAGGCCTTGTCTTTAAAAGGCCAAAATGCGTTTAATTTGATGGCCTGCTCATGTAAGGGTTTCAAACCTGGCATTGGCAATGTGTCCCGAGTGTTCCAATCACAGCTTCTAGCAGTTTGTTTCAGGGATGACTTAAGATAGATCCACATTTCCTGATCTGCACGCAAATTAACACAGAGCACATTTCACTATTTTCCTTCTTTGAACCTGTATCCCTTTTATGTCATTCAAAGCATGTCAGGACATAGTTTGCATTTTACAGGGATCTGCACAGAAATCAGGTAAGTAAAAACAACAGTACAATCTAACATCACACTTTGTGATTAGTATAAACATATTTTTGTAATGATACAATTTGATGAATGTTGTAAACCTATACAATTAAATCCACAACACTTTAGTGTTGTCGCTATTTAAGAGCACAACTCCATGTTCAACTAGCAGAGTGGTATGGATAGGGACTATTTTCTTTACAATGAAATACAGCATGTAGGATGGTTTGGACTAGGTCCTTGCCCTGTAAAGACAGACTGTTGCATGAAAGAATGAAAAACCAACACACATAAAAAGGACCACTTACAACATAAGCTGATTTGTCTTTGTGTCTGAGAACATTTAAATTACTCTCTTTATTGATTGTTAAAAGAAACAAAACAATAGCTTACAGAGGACAATATTTTCATCTCAGTGTGCATCAAATCTTCAGTTCCAACAACACATACGCCTGTCAGTAATGTCCTGTGATGAAAAAACATTACATTTTGCTCTTTCTTATCCTCACCACCGGTGTAACTGAAGGCTGTACCTTCGTTTTTTTAAACTCTGCACTTCCTTAGGACAGAGATAGTGAACTTTATGACTAGAATTACAGTACCACCAGAGTCTGCAGAAGACGTCTTCTTGCAATATATCTGACTTGTCACCTACAGGGCTTCCTGTCCCTCGAGCACGTTGTACACATCGCTCTCCACTTTCATGGTCACATCTTCTCTATGCCACCAGTGTGAGGGACATAAGAGCTTTCACAGCTGTGTTATGTATCAGCAGTTCAGCGAAAGTGTTAGCTGAGCAGGCGGCTGTATTCAGAGAGAGCAGAGGACTTTTTTACCCCGTCCCAGATACGAGCTGCGTAGTGAAACCTACAAAAAAAGAAGAAAAAAAAACAAAAGCAGATGTTGTAATCGCCTTTCTAAACGGAGAGCTTTAATTTAATTAGCAAAAATGAATTCTCTGAGATTTTGACTGCTCTGGAGCGCTCGCTGTGGGCAGCCCCCTCACTCTGAGACCTCTCTATTGATGCATGTCTCTAGGATCCTGTTCGTGCATGAGTATGCATTTCAGCCTGTGTGTGTGTTCATGGGGGGATCAATAAAGTATCTATCCATTTATGTCTATTAAACAGAGTGTAAACCGAAATTTAAATTTGTGTATTTGTTTAGTAAAACAAGCAGAAGATGTTTATGTATTTTTTCAGCCCTGATGAGTGTCAGCGGTCACCACACGCTGTGTGACCGCTGCCGACCTCTACCAGCTCTGTGCTGTAAAATCAACACTTTCTAAAACAAGAGTTTTTTTAACGTTAACCCCGATGGAAATGATGCCCATCAAATTATTTAAAGAAACTTAAAGTTTCTCTTTTCTAGATTATTAGAGTTTAAGTAAGCACACAAAATGAAATTGTGAAAGTGGATAAAACTTTGAGATGCATCTTAATAGTTGAACTGAAGCACATTACCATGACTCCTCTCACAGATCATTGCTGCATGCCAATTCTGTCCTTGTCAAGTCATGTTAACTGTACCGCTCTATTTTTTAACTATATAAACATCAACATTAACTGTACCTCTCTATGTTTTTAACTATAAAACATTAATAAAAAAGAATCCATAATGGCACATCAGCTTCAGTGCAGATGAACACTTGACTGAGAAGGGAATGATCTTTACCAGTTCTTCTCAGTGAGGATGGTGTGGGAGAGCTGACAGCGGGGCATGGCAAGTATTTGGCTACGGAGTTTTGAAACCATGGTGGAGAAGGAAGGGTGTCCTCTGTAGCCGGGGAGCAGAGAGAAGAGCGGGTATGTTCCTGACCCTAAACATTATCAAACATTTAGTTCCAGATAACACAACATAGAAAAGGACAATCTAGATCTGCTTTTTGATTGGACACATTCTCTATAACCTGCTTTGGTGAGGTTATCGTCCCCATCAGTCTCCTGCACAGGAAGGAGGAACATGTTGACCTCAGCTGTCAGATAGTCCTGCCTTAGGCCAGGGAAGATATTGCTGTCTAGCATGGACAGTGTACCTTAAGACAAACCACATTTGAAAGGATGACTGTGGGTGTGACGTTGCAAATGGACAAACTATTTCAATAACCAAATCTCTGCAGCAAATACTACAAATGATATGCAAACTGCTCCACTGGTTTTCCATGATATAAATATTTCTTGTCTTAAAAAAAACATGAAGAGTTTGTTTTTTTACCTTTGTATTTGAGATGAGAGTGGGCCATCAATTTGTCCACCACCATATGCATGTTCTTCAGATTTCTTGGGCAGAAATCATCCCGTCTGGCTTTATTCTGGAGGAACACTGGATAAGGCAGGAAATTAAAGAACAGACACTTTCATATGAATTCCTTTAATCTGCTTAGTTTGTCAAACTGTGCGTCTCTGCGATTAAAAAGTCACCTATATGAGGATAGTACTCTGCTCCATCATCAGTGCCTGAAGAGCCGGTGCTGTCATGGCCTGCAGATGGAGTGGACGGTTTCAACATCTCAGCAGTCTGAAGAAACCTATTCACAAACATCACATTGATGTGATACCAATATCTTTATTTGTGAAGGGAAAGCTTTAATAAGGTTGGGTAATTTCAACGGTTCATTGGAAGACAACAACTTCTCCAAGTGTAAAACACAGGAGAATCTAACAGGATGTTGTAGCCGGTCAGTAGGTAGAACTGCATGTGTTTACTGGTACCTGTGGGAGAACACTTATGTCTATGTCGGCAAAACATTTTATCAAAGAGTCGAGTATCACTGATTCTTCTCACAGTTCCCAATGTTATAGAAGCAGCTGTATGTTCATAACTTGCCAATCAGTTTAATCTATTAGCCAAAAGACAACTAGGCCAACTGCCAGGGACAAACATATGAAATACGCTGCATTCAGCTCTTTGTGTTTGGTGTAAATGAAACTCTATATGTATCTATGTATCTGCTTGTTTTCATCATTTGGTTACATAACAGAAAAAGTGAGATAACATTTCTTCAAAACATTTGTTTCCATTAAATCATTTACTTTTCTTTGAAAAAAAAAAGAAGAAAAGAAATCTACGCTAATACAAAAAAAAAAATGTGTTTGGTCTGTCAAACTGAGCAAGAGATCCTCCCATCATTTTTGTATAAAATTCATTCTTGTGCCACCCCTATCATTGTTTCCATGCTTCATTCAGTCATGTCTGTCATTTCTGTACTCCCTAAGACTTTGAAATCTACATCATCAACCAACAACTTCATTACAACTACTACTTTTCAACCACACACTCTTTAAAGCTCTGTGATATTGAGAAAACTTAGTTTAAGTTTAGAGCTATATCCTCGAGGAAAGATTCACGAAGAAATAGTTGAATCATTTATACAAGTTCGCTTCGATGTGGAAATCCTGACCAGACAGTGGTGGGGATGAATGTGTCCTCCTTCCACATGCTAGGCGAGTACATAGGCAGTCGCTTTCAGCAGGTCTGGCTTCAGCTGCATTTGTTGTCTCACAAGACCAACTGAAAGAACAACTTTATTGAGCCCATGAAAAAAACAGAAGACAAATATCCTCTCAAGATACAAGATGAAATGCTCAACATTCCTGTGGGAGGAGGAGCCATTGAGTGATGGTCAGGGCCTTCCTGGGAGATGCCAGCTTTATTTACACCCCCCCCCCCCCCCCAATTGGACAGAAAGATAAAGCAGATAAAGTACGTACCTGTACAGGTTTAAGTCAGTGAACCAGTCTTGAACCACAATGACCACATGGCACACGGTAAACAGGAAGGCAGCGATCTGAAGAGACTTTAAACAGGAAGTAAAAATGAAGTTTCACTGGGGTGTGGGATTGTGGGAGTTAAAACATACCAAATATCTTTCGTATGAAACCTGCGGTGGGTCTGTTGTGATTATTAGTTATTATCATGCTGATTTATGTCCAGTGTGCACTTTTCTGAGTAGTTTTGTTTTAAAGTATCGGATGCATAGAGGAGCTGTGGATGAAAGCTGCTCCTTGCAGCAATCTCAACTGGACTAGCAGAGTGGAGGAGAAAAAAAAAAGTAATGTAACAAAAACTACACAACACAGATACTGAATGTTCCATGACCATGAGGATATGCTCCACACAGGCATGAGAAACGTATCTGCTGTGGCCTGATGGACTCTATGGGTAAGTTAGTGTTCTTTGGTGATATTGTAGAACTGTGCAGCACCACCAGCTCACTCCTTCCTCCAAATGTCTTCAAACTACGTCACCAGCGCAATAGGTCAGCACCTGCTGCAGGGTATTATGGCTTCACTTAACAAAACGGGAGGAGACAAAAACAGAGGCGAGCTGTCCATATGAATATACAGTCTATGGTGCATAAAGATAATGCTGCGTTAAGCAGTCATCCTGTAGTGAACAGTAAGTAGCCTCCAGTGGAGTGAAGCCCTGCTGGTCTTTAGAACGAACCCAGCTTTGGGCACTTCAACATATCTTGCACTTTTTCAAGCTCAGAACAACATCTGAGTTCCTACCTGCACTCTTTGAACCCTGGACGTAATGCACATTATGGGATACAGCATCAGCCACTGACCTGCATCTCGACGTATGTGTGAGGGAGGTTGTACTCTGGAGGCAACTTGCGATCGTTGTTGATGAGGTGATCCAGAATGGATGGGCTGAGCATTGGCTACAGAAACAAATCAGGTATTTGATAGTTAAATCTTGGCCTGCTTCTAATCCAAGGAGACATTTACATTTGCATACTTTCTGCCTTAACTAAAGTAAATACTGAAAGTAAAGCAAAAACACGAGCGACAAAGAGCGAGAAGGTTTCACTTTATTAACTGTACGCTGTTCTCACCTGTGTATCCAAAAATATGACTCTCTCTTGTGTGATGAAGAAATCGATGCCTGTGCTCTGGTTTCCTCCTCGTTCTTTGATTTCTGGAGACTGGGCTCTGAATACATAACCTCTGTGGAAACACAGACGCATGCTTATTCCAGACAAGGGACACAAAAAATACTTCTGTTATTCCTCTATTAACATGTCTCTAACAGGGAATGCAAGTTAAAATGTGTAAAAGAACTTTTATACCTAAAATATAACCTTTCTTCACTTTCTTAAATAATGATATTTAAATGTACAATGACTTTATTTGTTAAAAGAAAAGGGCAATAATTGATTAATGGGAAAAGTTAAAGTAGCTGGAAATATATTTCAGTTGGTAGGTCTAACTTTTTCAGAACTCTGAATTTTTTTAATATCAATATTAAGATCCCAGGTCCTATTGTAATCTTCTAGCCAACCAGAAATCTCGCCAGTGTGACAGGAAATGTCTCCTCGACTCTCCCGGGTGATATTTTCTTGAAATGTTGAGTTTTGTTCTGATTTTGACCGGGAACACGTGTTTTTAAAAAAAACATTTTACCATAGTAGTATATGACAGAAAAACTCATGCTCCAATCCTTTGCAAGGGTAAAATCCAAGTGCAGTGAGGCCGCTTGCTGGAGTGACAGCAGTGAAGCTGTCAATATGTTCTCACTAGAATCTCTGACTGAATGTCAGTATCACAGTGAAATTATGAATTATGTGTAAATGTTCTTTATTTCTGAAGCAGGCAAGTGGGACGTGTAAAAGAGCTGGCTCAGAGTCTTTCAATCTAGCGCTCGGATGATGACAAGCCCTGAATAACATCTTATTAATATGTGGTTTTGAATTTTGTGTCAACATTTTACAACAGCACACAAAAAAAAATATTTTAAACAATGTATGTTAGAGACTTTTAAACACAATCATTAATAATCCAATTGAAACACTATGACTCCACAGAGGCAGACGGTGGCACTACATTGCCCCCATGTGTGCTAAAGAAGTACCATCACTTAAAAGTGTGGCTTTCAAATCCAAAAAATAGATGGGACAAATAAAAGTATATATGAAGAAAGCATCGCTTGGTAGCAAGTACTTTTGTTGTTCAACTTTTAAATAGGAAAGCGTGTGATGCTGGGACAAAATGCTTTTATTGCAACTGAGCAAAATGAAAAGAAGCCTGGTTGTCCTAAAGTCCCTGAGTATTTCTTTTTAAATACATCGGATCCCTTTGCTGACCCTATCCTGTACATGTATACACAATGTAGAGCTGAGTGGACATGCAACATTTCATCAACAGACACACAGGCGATGTGGGCGCGTTTTAATTTGAAGGGAGCAACAGACATCTAAATGGTTGCAGTTATGTGCAAACTTAAATATCCCTTACACTCCCGTATAAATCTCATACTGAAATATTACACTTGTATTTTAAATTCAACCATTCGTTTGTATGCATTTTCACAGTAATGGGTCAAATATGCTATTTAATATGATAACATTTTTTATTTGGTTATTTGGTTTGGGGCGACCGTCCTCTCAGTGTCCTCTTGACCCCTACTTCAATAATAATAATAAGTTTTATATTTATTATGAAATACTTTAGGACCCCTGTTCTAACCAAACTTACCTTTGATCTTCCTCAGGTGTGTTTGCAGATATCAGTGACATGACTGTGGATTTCCCAGCCCCCTGCAGCCCAATGACTCCAACTACCAACATATCTGTTTGGTCTCGCAGATACTGCAACACATCACAGTAAAACGTCAGTGTAGTTTATATGTCGATATTGATCAAGATGGAGTCGATACAGTATTTAAAGTTGTTATAAGGTCACAATATAAGGCCTCTAAAATGAACTGAATTCACTTTAGATTAACTCACCTCCATGGCACTGTCACACCAGTTCATCTGATCGTCCACCAGCTTGATGCTGTGCTTCATTTTTTCTGGTGGGACGAGTTTAGACTGGCCAACCATGGCTGGAAGTCACAGAAGCATGTTTAAGAGTACATTTTACTGCATGTAATTTGGTAATAACGGAATAGCCAGGTAGAGTATTTCTCAACATGTACAGAAGAAAAACAACATTTTGTCTATATACAATCTACATCAACTTACGATCCACGGCACATCCAGATGCAGAGGCTCCCATTCCTCGGTTTTGGATCTGGTACACGGGCTGCGTGGGTCTCTGCCCCTCCTTCTCCATCTTGGAGGGTCCAGGCTGTGCTATCGTTTCAGGAGGGGTACCCGGCTTCCCAGCATCATCCCTGGCTTTCATGAGCATGATGGGCTTCTCTAGGACGGGGGCTCCACTGACAGGTGTGCTCTGTGACTGTTTGGCCTTTTGAAGGATCCAAAAAAACAGAACACGTCAAAAGAAACTAAAGCGGAGATCTGGGGAAGATCACAAAATGTGAGGGTACTTTGTCAATCCCCTCCTAATCACAACTCATTTGTGAGAGCAGTGTGAATGTCAACGAATCCAATTGTTCTGTAATATTTAATGTATTTTTCAGGGATGCAGCAAAAACCAGCCAAGACAATAAAAGTGTGTACATATTGTAAGAAACGAGTGAACACAACCAACATGATGCAGCACCATAACCTGTGCTAAATTGATAAGACACCAAAACACTCATTATGAATCGTAATGATAAAAGCAAATATCATACATGCATGCAATGTAAAAGAGATAATAGACTTTCTCCTTTAAGAGAATTACAAAAGGATCTGAATACCCTTTCCCCAGGGGGTTTGGCAAGAATGATGGGGGTCTTCTGAATGATTGGGCCTGGTGGATCCTCGCTCCCATCCTGAGGGCAGAAATAAAAAATAGTAATCCATTACTCTATTAAAAAAAATGTAACCAACAGGTAAAACAACCCAGGACTTCATTGACATGAGTATGTTTTTAATTACTCTTCGTTCTCTTGGTTGGTATTCTCGATCCCGGCTTGGACCAGACAGGTTTTGGCCCGGAGGTCCAGCATCTCTGTCTCCTCTGCGCCTCCTCCTCCGGCGTCCCTGCCCGTACAGCCCGGGCTGGCTGTGGCCGGACTCGGACATTTTTATGACCAGATTCACTCAAACAACTGTGCTGATGTCAACAGGGAGCTAGCTAACAACTGGAAAACCAGTCCTCGCTAAGGCTTGCTAAGGATACGGAAACTTTTACTGGAAATACTTAGACAAGAAACTCGCTCGCAAGTTTGTCACCAGAGACCTCATTGAAGTTTAAGGTGAAGTTATGACAGCTTTACATCCAACTCGGCTGAAGAACAAGTCGATGGATAATGTTGGCTAACACGTCCCGCGGTCGCGCCTGTTTTGTGTTCCGGCGTTGCCCGTTGTGGTACGACGTTGGAACTGTTGCTGCATAACAACAAACGCCGCCCGTCTAAGCTGCAGTTTGTTCCACATTTAACGTACCTCGCGTGTATTGAAAGTGAAGTCCTTAAGAAACATCAGTATGAAAAGACGAGTTCCGCTCCGGTGTGTTGAAAAAGTTAAAACCGAGTCATTTTCATGGCAAGTCACTGATTTCCGGGAGAAATAAAAATGAAATTATAAAAGTATCAAAAGTGGCTAATGCTGGAAAGGCCATGCAGTTTACATGGTTCGTTGCAATATATGAAACCCGTCCACGGACAATGATGAGTGAGGAGCTGAGGGGCATTCTGGGATATGTAGGCGACCAACTCCACCCGGATGCAGAACAGCGCGCAGCACGGGCGCCATCATTACCATGATATCATCTTAAAATGTGAAACTTCAAGGTTTTTTTGTTGCGATTTCTTTTCATGTCTTCAGTCGTTTCCATATTTTCGCAACCTTAACAAGTCAGTATGTAAGTGGCGGTTATACGATGCAGCAATAAACGTGTTCACGTGACGTACAAGTTAACGTAAACGCTAGCTGTATATGTTTTTAAATATGGCACAATAACTGACCGGGTAAAGCTTCATCTTGTTATTTGAAGATAGGAAATGATTTTGGTCTTAACCGCAGGCAGCAGCCCTTTGGTCATGTATTTATGGACAAAGGTAAGTAGAGCTCCATAATGTAGATAACATGATGAGTGTCACTTCTGTGACACTCGGTACTGAAATGAACCGTGAAGTGCTCCTTCACTTCTTAAAGTAAAACAATTACCACAAAACTGCTATGAAATGAAACATGCTATTTACAAATATAGATAAAATATAAACTATAGTATCATCTCATGTTTATATAAACATGGTAAGTTTGAGTGGAAAACAGACGTGTTAATTCAATTTACTATGTAGCCTGTCTTACGCTTTAGTCTTTTTACAAGATGAATAATTTAAATTTGCAATAATAATCTGTCTTTGCTTGCTGCTAGTTTTCAGCTAGTCATGAATGTACTGTGTTCAGTTCTGTTTAACAGCTGATTTATTATAAGGATACATTATGTCCCCTTAAAGTCATAACGTAAATGTATTTAAATTTATTTCAGCTACTTCACAATCTTTCTACCCATGCTCTTACAACTTCAGAAGTACCTCTGGGTTTAAAAAAAAACATATAGTTGGACAGTTCATCCTGAGGGGGACATGAATGTCCATCGCTGACTTTCAAAGTCAAACATGTATTTAGAATTAACATAAATGTAATTAAGGAGTATAGGTATATAAGTATCTTAAGATTCCTTAAGCAAAATTTCGAAGCTTTTTCAGCAGCATGAGTGTCATGCTCGGTTTTAAACTTACTTAAAAATTAAACACCCTTTAACGAATTCTAGTAAAAATGTGGGGTCTGCTTTGAGGCTGATGCCGTATTGCTTTTTTAGTTTGTGAAGTTGATGTATTTCTAAATGTTTGTTAAATTATTCACTTTGTTTCATTTGCAGACAAAAGAATCAGCCAAAGATAAAGCTTAAAGTCACATGAGTAAAGCCACCACATTGAAGTCGCCTGGGAACTTTCCAACAGTTGATGTCTCTCTCCAAACACCTGGACAAGGCACACTCTGACCCCTCTGAGAAAAGAGCCAACAGTCTGCCACTAACATGTAGGACCTGAACAAGCATGCAGCGGCACATTGCGAGGCAGTTTCAGAACGCTGACCATTTGATCTCTGCAAACGAAAGTGACAACAGTGACACTGCGAAGCACTTCACGACTCCGTGTTCGAGATGAGACCTCGGCGTAGAATCGAGATGAAGCCTGTGATGTCTGGAAACAGTGTGGAGTATATAGTGGGTGAAGATGATAATGACCTGGACACTGAGAATTTCTGTGAGAAGCCACGTGTTTCAGGATGGGGTCATAAAAATAAGAAACCCTCTAAACCTGCTGGCTTGTGTCCGCATGATCCTGAGTTAGACGGTGGCTCAAGTTCAACTGATGATTCAAGTGACTCCTCTCACACGCCACAATCTAAACCCACGCCTGCTTTCTATCCTACCCATAAGAACTCAGTCTGTGCAACCTGTGGCAGAGGCCCATTTAGGTCTCTCAAGCTCCATTTACTGCACTGCAGTGGTGTGAGAGTGAAATATCAATGTTTCTTATGCAAAGAGCTTTTTATGACAGAGACGCAGCTCAATCAACATTACATGTCTTTGTATTCCTGCCACATCTGTGGTCAAGTTTTCTCTCATGAGAGCCTATACTATCAGCACCCGTGTCCCAAAAAGAGTAAATCCCCTTTGGTCCTCTTTTGTTCTGAGTCGATGCCGCAAGTGTGTAACATCTGCAAGTCTTTTTTCGCCTCTGAGAAAACTTTGCAAAGCCACATTAACAGTGTTCACACGTCAGTGGTGAGCACCAAAGTGTGTATTATTACCGATCCATCTGCGCTGACGGATAAAAAGGTTCCACCAGCAGCTCCGTCAGCCAGCAGCCCTCTAGAAGCATCCAACCAGGTGAATGGAAAGTTTAGTGACACCCAGACCTGTGCTTCCAGCTCTTCCTTTCTCTCGACCTCCTCGGCCCCCCAAGGCCGTCCTGCCTGGGCGATTTGCACGCAGCCTCCCAAATCGGACAAAGGCATGGGCCTAGTTCATCCTCCTGCTGCCCTTTCACCTGACACAACTCCAGCTGCTACAGCCTCTGTACCAGACTCCCCACAAATGCCCACTATTTTAGCCATGTTTGAGAATGACAGCCAGGATGTGGCCTTAATGAAACGCATGAACACAGGCTGGCGCTCCAAAACCCCTTACCCCTGCAGGCAGTGCGGCGCCGTCTTTCGGCAGCCCTCGCTCGTCATCAGTCACCGATACCACCATCGAGGCCGCCGCTTACACCAGTGCCAGTGCGGCAGGGCCTTCAAGCACCGCCTGCACCTCCTGCGGCATTGTGTTCAGCATGCAGAAAACACGAGTTACATCTGTGTCAGCTGTGGGGAGACTTTCACTGGAGCAACGGTTTTAGCCGAGCACATAAAGGGCAAGTCCAGGAAAAAATGGAACTCTGAACTATCGCAGAGACGTAAAGTGAGAAAAAAGTGCAGAGCGCCCTTCACATGTGACTGTGGACAGCACTTTCTTAGGCCTTCTGCTTACATATGGCACCAACTTCAAAACAGGAAGAAAACAAAATGTTTGAAGAAATGCTTGAAATGACAAAACACATCTTTGGTTTACTCGTGCTTTTAGATAATCCTTTCTCGCTGTGTGCCACACGCTTAAAATCGAGGCTTCAAGTAAAAACACAGTCCACACACTGGTCATGCAGTTGTGTTACATTTGGATTACTATCAACAAAACCAAAGAAAAAAAGTCAATCACACTTTTGTTCTTAATGGCTTTTAATTATAAGCATCTCCGAGATAGTTGTCATGTCAAAAGGTTTTTTTCCTCACCACGTGCAAATAATACAGAGCAAACAAGGTCAACACAAGTTCTTTTTTGGACAACATACATGAATATTTCATATTTTTCACAAAAAGCTCCAGTTTATCCTCAAGAGAAGAGTGAGTCCAGTTTTCCACACTTTGGTTTCCTCACAAAGTGCTTTAATAACAGTGCAGTTTATTTGTGAGTTTTAGGCTTTCTTTATTTTTTGCTTGATAACAGCCAATAAAAATGATGTATTCCTTTTTTTTTTTTTTGTTTTTTAATGGTGGTTGTTCAATTTTGGAAATTTAATTTGAGGTCTCCTTAAAATGATTAACTTAATGTATGTCCACTAGATGGAGCTGTTGAGTTAATGAAAGACTTATTAGGCATCTTGAGCTCAAGCTCTCAGAACAGGTGTAAACTGTTGGATGATTTACTGAAGGACACGTTTATGTCTACATGCCATACAAACCCAATAAAGCTTTCTTTTACAATACTCCAATCAAACTTAAGTTTTCTTTTCTTTTTTTCCAGAGTATCTAGACAATTTGAAGCACATTTTATCTTACGGGTTAGAGCTAAAGCAGTAGGATGAAGAATTATAAGAGGATGTAATCACAAATCCTGTTTGCAGACATCTAGGTTATCATTTACTGAAACGGCTTCTGAAACTAAACATTTACAAGAGGATTTTATTCAAAAAGAAAGATAAGACTGGCACTGTAGAATTGTAGAAAAAGTTTCAAATAAAACAAACGTAAAAATGTTCATCTTGTTCCATAGGAACAAGGCAGTGAAGGAATCCATCAATGAAACCTTTCACTATCATTGAAAATAAGACTAGTGACTTTCCACAGTCCCAGTTTGAGATTTATTCACTTCTTTATCTGCTCACAAATATAACAAAATACATGGTGATTCTCCCACTGAGAACACGACTGGAGGGCTTATTTTGTCTGTATAGTTTTACAGCGATGAGTCATGAGCACAGGGCCAGAAGATGAGGTCTTTAGTGGGTATGCCAGTCCTCCAAGTGGTTCAGCATGTTAACAGTCTTGAGCAGCGCCTGGTGGAGAGCATTTGCCCTCTTCCTTTATAGATACTGTAGATTAAAAAGACACGTATTTGTCTCTGTAATAAGTGTATGAAGTCATGTCACCTGCAAAAAAAATCACAAAAAAAATAAATGTTTTTTTAGCAGGTACGCTCCAGGACCACATCCCACTTTGTGTTGTTAGCCTGGTTATTTACCTTATATCAGGGTTGTGATGACGTAGGACATGAAACAGCAGCTCAGATGTTTGTTGGAAGCAGCGACTCAGCTCGTCCAGCTTCTGCTCCATGGAGAGGATCCTCTGCTCCAACTCCCGATAAGAGTTATTCCAATTGGCGCTGAGGTCGCACATGATCATCTGCATCTGTTGAAATCCGACACACAATACAGATGGTGGGTTTCTGTATCACCGAGGGAAAACACTGGAAGGTTCAAACATAAATGTTTGTCCTGTCAGTTGTTCCTGGAAGAACTGGAGACGCATTTGAAATATATGCTGCAGACAAATTTGTCTCTTACTGACTGATTGTGGATGTGTGACAGTTTCAAGTCAATTGACTGCGACAGACTCAGAAAACTTTCATTTTTGCCTGCTCAAGCAACTTGAGCAGGCAATGTTTACTTTTAACATTGTACAAAGGGTCTTAACAGTGTATATACATACAAATGCCTCGAAGGTATTATTCCGCCTATTTATTTATTTTTGGCCTATAGCTTCCTTACACAAAAGAATGCAGAGATAGCTTTAGTGTCTTGCACTGATACAGTCTGAGTCAGTGTTTTTTGGAAGTAATTATGATTGTCTTATAAAGCTGTAATAGGTAATACACTGTTGTCCAGCTGTCGTTTTACCTTTGGGAGATCAACCATCTCGCTGACGTAATCTCTCAATTTACGTTGTTTGAGGCGTAAATTCCGAAATCTGGAAGTAGATTTATAAAACATGATAAAAATAAGACATGTGGAAATGATTCATAACAAACTTGAATTTTGATGACTTTCCTGAATGTTACTCGGAGACACAGAAAGGGGAACAGTTTAAATGTCTTCAAAGGGTCTTGTGCTTGACCTGTTTCTTTGTTTTAAAAAGAGGCAGTAAAATGTTAAGTTGTGTTTAAGTCAGGGTTTAAATGCTACAGTAGATAATAAAAAAGAGCACTACAACCACTGTCAAATAAAAAATGAATATCACTAACACTCTAAAATGAAGACGTGAAAAAAGGGACGGCCCCATATAATTGTTTTACTCTCAAAGTGTGGAGGTTCCTCCTCATCTTTTCCGCAGTTTGTTTATTTATAGTGGCTGTGCCCGGTGTAAAGCAGGAAGTACAACCCTTCCACCGAGGATAAGTCCCACAAAAACACATGATCCTGTTGTCAGGATAATGAATACAGTCACACTTCTGGACTTCCTGTCTTGTGCAAACCACTCGTTCTTAGAAGAGGAGCTTGTGCACAATAACAAAGAAGCACAATTCAACAGCAAATTGATTTTTTTTTAAAGGCTCCTGTAGGAGTTTATACAATAATCTGTGATTATCTTATATTATCCAGTTTTAGTTAAACAAGTAATCTGAAGCTTCTGTGTTCGAAGTGGATATGAAGCAGACTGAAATGAATATAAATACCTCAATGTCACCTAAAATAAATGTTTCTATAGCCTTGTTTTTGTCAGACGAAGTGAGTCTTTAGTACTTTAAAGAAACAGCCTTTTTATACATTGAAGCAGCAAAGATACATGATGATGGAAACATTTGACTTTAAACGAACACATGAAGAGATTTTCTTTTGAAAAAACACAAGATAACGAAAGAGATCAGATATACCACTTTGTCCACAGGGGGCATCAAATCAAAACAAACCTAAAATTCCTCACAAGAGCGTTAATGACATGTCATATCAGCGTTGCCTTGAAGGTTTATGTTAGGGCTTTTTATGTCTTAATTTAGAGCTAGGACAGTGGATAGAGTGAATATGGGGAATGAGAGAAGATTGAAGCCTCCTTAAGTGGGACACATGCATTAACCACTACGCGACATTGCCTGTATTCTGTTCGACAAAAGAGCGGGCCTTTGATCGCCCATGCCCTGCACATGAAAAAGAGCCAATCTAATTAGTAATCTAAATAAACAGTTTTAAAGTGTGACAATGGTTAAACTTATTGAAATAAAGTTAACGACCCCACACTCAAACCAACCCCCGAGCTACATCACTCACACAGACGGAAACACACACACACCATGGGTAACAGTCACTTACACTCTGATGGCCTCCAGCAGGCCTCTTTGGTGTCTTCGATGTTCTCCACGGTTGCCTTTTGCTAAGTTTGCACGGTGCAGAAGCCAGCATTCCCTTAGCACATTAGCAGCAGCGTGGCGGATCTGGTGAAGAAACAAAAACATAACGAATGGATTGATCAGACCATGGGGATACGACCTCCAAGATACCGGTACTTTCAATAAAAAAGCATTTTCCACTGACAAAAGCACACAGAGTTTAAACAAGTCTTCCCATTGAATCTGGTTCACAGTTTTAATCAACATAGTCTTTCCTGTTCAAACATTTCATGAATTCAGGTAAATGAAACAACAGAGGTTTTTAGAAAAAGGTTTTGTCGGAGGATTTGAAGGAAAAATCCTTAAATGTAATCACAGAGTCACAAACACCGCAGCATTTGAATCTCGATCACCTTTGTGCACATTTCTCTTTGATCATGTTCATGTCTGTTTGACTTCCTGCACAAATCACTGTAACAGCTCTGTGATGATGTCACACCGGCACTGTTGTGAGAGTTATTAATAGAGGCTGTCAGTGCCGGCATCCAGATGTCTTCCCCTGTTCCCATCAGAGTAAATATGGACAGAAGAGTTCATGCACACACACAAAAACACACGCCACTCCACCAGCAAAGGCATAAAGATGCACCTTGTGACAGGATGTAGCCAAGAGCAGAAAGGAAATAGTTGTATCCTCCAAAGCAGTGCACCTACTGGCGTCACACACGGCTTTCAAGTTCAATGAGAAGCTGTCTTGAAGGCACAAACTGTAACTAAAGCTGTATGACCTCTAAAAATCATTACACTTTATATTATAATCCTAAGAAACTCATTCAGCCCTCTGACACTGTTTCCTTGTAAGTTTTTGACACTGTTTCCTTGTAAGTTTTGTCAGGAGACAACTCCTGCTTGAATCCAATCCAGGCCTGCAAACAGAACACACACTTCCACAAAAACACACGCACACACACCAATTTCCTGCACACCGCTGCACCGTCCTGAACTAACACACGTTTTCTTTCCTGACAGAGTTCAGATGATTTCCTCCGGTTGACACCTTCAGAATGCTATAAAAAGGTCCCTTCTATTTTCCCACACTGTCACATCCTCTGGTGTCTCTTATTTAAGGAAAGAAACAAATTATATTAAGGCTCAAAAACCAAAACACACATACAACACGGAAAGTCGTGACGCTTCCATCCTGAGCACTCCATCCGCTTCAGGGTTTCTCTTATTGGTCTGGATGTAGGTCGGTAACCTCTGAAAGTAGGGGGGGAAGTTGACTGTTTATCAAATCTTTATCTACGGAAGTTGATTTATAGATAAATATAACCTCGAAAATAGTGCAAAATAAGATCACCTCACATTAGTTACACCTTTTATATTGGCCAGTAGTAATAAAGACTGGGTTGGGAAAGAAAAAAAAAGATTTTGGTTGAAAATTTCTTTAGGTTAATTAATGTGCTCAGTAAAAGGAACGAAGAAAATCTGTCATCTATAGTAGTTGTAAGCGTGTCTAAACTTCGACCAGTGTCTGCCATGAGGTACCAATTTTAAGAACCAATCATGCCTCCCCGTGCCTCAACTTTAGTGTTTTCTTGCTACTGAATGAAACACGAGAAGATGTGGTTTCTACACAATGCAAGCAATGAGCTGAGGAACGCTTCTGGAGAAACAGCACTTGTGCATGTAGGTGGGGAGCGTGGCCTGTGAGGGAGCACAGAGGGGAGGGGGTGAGTGTAGATGGAGCACTAATGGAATGCTACTTTCAAAATCTGACTAGTTTTTCACAACACTGCCTTAAAGAGCCACTAAATGTCATTTGGATAATTAGTTGATGCAACACGTCAGATGCTTTTTTAAGTAAAGACTTATTTAAACGACCTAAACTTAAATATGAACAGGTAATTATTTCAGTACAAGTTATTTTCCTTTTATCTTAAGTGCACACTCCCATTTAGTTCAAATATGATAGTCTGCTTAACAGCAAACTACTTTCCAAAGCAAACTAAAGTTTTGTTTTGGTAGTTCTTTCTCTTTTCGATATTGTGCAATGCAGCACAGACTTTTCTAATCAGTCTGCACTTACAGCTGAATAACCACACGATGATCCAGTGACTTTGAAAACAATAAACACAGAAATAGTACCCACTGAAATGGAATTACCTATTTTAAACAAGTTTCAAGTTTCAACAGAGTGATGAATGAAAGGGAAAGTACGTTCAATAATTGAAAAAACATCACAGTGTGGTGAGGTAGCAGTGATGTGAAGTGTGCATGAAAAGTGATAAAAAGGGTAAAAACTGTAAAACAGTGCTATTGTCTTGAAGCAAAGGTTCAAAAAAGCAAAAGTGCCCTTGTACGCATTTCTTTAAGACGTATTTCTGTTAAGAAAATGGATGCAAAAATTAAACAATAACTCAGTGAGTCGTAATGTTTTTCTTAACCACATATTTTAGTGGTTACAAAATTTGAACTATATCATCACAATTAATGACAAACCAAAACATGTTTTGCTCTTACCCTCTTAGAGATTTGGATATCCAGCATGAAGAAGTGCACATGTTTCTCTCCTTTGTTCAACGCCAGCGTCTTGTTCACCACTGCCACTAGCATGGCTGTACAGGCTACACCCTAAAACCAAAACACAGAAATATTGAAAGATTTTGGCATGTTGCTGATTTACTCTGCCTCTCTCTCCAAACGTTTCTCTGAATCTTGTAAGCATAGAGTTTTATCCTGCCAACTGTAGCAGCCCAATAAGGCAGAACTGAGGAGAAACTAACTTTTCACGTTTAGAGACTGAATTTGGCCTAAACTTTGTCCCACGCCTCATGGGAAAACTACATGTTGACTCTGATACCTCATATGGCCCTGTCTAATAAATCAAAGTTATATTTAAATGACTACGAAGCTCCTCTCCTTTAATATTAGCTTTGCGCTATTGCTGGACACGAAACCACCAAACAATGGTCGAGATTTTAATAGTACGCAGAATAAATCACATCCACACATAACACACGTCACAGAACACACAAACATAAATCTGCACCGTTTTTAACTCCATAAAGGAAAATGATGAACGATAACCAGTCTTTACCTGTTCTTCTGTTTCAGTGTGCATTAGAAAGAAAGAGAAAGAAGGAAGAAAGCGCAATCAAGCAATAGAATAAGAAAGCACAAAGCAACGTTTTTAATGATGTATTTATCTTTCACTCTAAAAGCCACTAAATATATATCATTACACTGTCTGTGAAACCTGGGAGGTACAAACTCTTTCCATGAATCCATCCACACACAGTGATGTGATGCAAACTGTGTTGTCAACCCCTGAACACAGCTGTCCTGACCGCTCATACTAAAGGTGTGAGAACCCCTGAGACTGGCTCCCAGACCAAAGCTGCCCTGATGGGAGTAGGAAATTTATTTTTTCCAAATCACTGGCACAGGTTGGCACACCCTCATGATGCACTGGTGCCAAAGGCAATAAACCACCTAAAAATGGATATGGTGGAAAGTTTTCCCTTATAAGGGAGGGGGTGGGGGGAGCTTATAAAAACACAGCAGATGGAGAAAGAGAGATGGAAAGAGGTCGTTTTCCACTCTGTAACGGAGGTGTCTGAACCAGGTTGGTGCACTCATCCAGGACAACGCCAGTGATTCTTACATGCTTGTATTAAATGTTGACTCCAGAGAGCAAAGTTCTTTCTAAACAATCACAGCCACTCCTCTTATTCAGTGAATTAATGTTTATCTTCCACTACTGTTGATCTTTATGCTTTACCTCAAATATAACTTCCCCATCCCCCTAATCTTTCATTTCTATCTATGACCCTCCCTTCTACATTTTTTTTAGTCTGAACTTCATAAAAACATTTCTTTTCTTTTGTTTCTAGTTCAACCCCCCCCCCCCCCCCCCCCCCAAGAACTTTAAAGGACTTATACTGCTCTTATTTGCTCCTGTACTGTCCTACTGGACAATAAAGATGCTAAATTTGATCTCCAAGATATCCTCAGGAGGTTTGTTAAAGGGAAAAGACCACTTGTGCAGCAATGCAATGTGATCCCTCGGCCGACACATCCCTACATACAGGTGTTCTGTATGGGCTGCAGACCGACAGTCTCTTCTGCACTCTTCTCATGTGAGGGCCTGGTACAACCAAAGTGCTGCCAGAGGGCAGCCCTGTCCTATTTTTCTTAACAGCTGTGATCTGAATCACACACAAAATAATAAAGGCATTCATGCCCGTCAGTACAGCTAGAGTGTGCAGCTGGGCAAGGAGGGAGTAAAGTGTCCAGGTTAAATGGTGAAATAGTGCAGAACAGGCTGTAATATAACAGAAGAGAAATGAGATGAAGCGAACTGAGTCAATATGAAATGGGGAAATCATATAGGAAAATAGTGTGGGGAAAGTGTCTAAAATGAAATAAAACAGAAATAGAAGGGAATGAAACAAACCATTGAGGATGTTATGGAAAAAAAATCAAACAAAAAACAAGGAACAAAAAAAAATGCAACAATAAATCATAATTTCCATATGGGAGACATGGAGTGAAAATTAAAATAGTTTGAGCTTATTAGAACAGAATACAGCTTTGTATAGTTAATTGGAATAAGTTACAAGAACACAGATTACAAGAACACATAGCATTAATGAACACTGTTGTAAATCAGGAGTATCATAGACCCATAGAAACAACGCAGGGAACAGAATAGAAAGTCTTTTGGGGGATCTTAGGAGAGTCAAGTTCCATGAAGAGAAACATATCAGATGGTTATGGTTAGAAACAAACAAAAAAGCAAGAGAAAGATTTGATATTTCCATTCTTTTCTTAATGTTCTCTTAACAAGCAACCCAATGTTACCATGACTCCAGTGAAGAGACACACAGCCTTTCCACAGCTGCTTTTGGGCGCCACATCCCCATAGCCCACTGTGAGGAAGGTGATGGCTATGAGCCACAGTGCCGTGTTTATGTTGCCAGTCACCTCTTGGGTCCCCCTGCAAGAATAGAAACAGAACTGAGACAGTGTTGGAACAAAATGTGAACAATGCATTTCTACATATACCACTGTAATTATGGGCTAAGTCAACCCAGCTGACCATTGATAATATTAGATGTTGATATAAGGTGGTTGCAACATCAGGTTGGTGCCAAAAAGTTAATTTTAGGGCAATGTCTAATGTAAACATCAATCTGATGCAGATAACTTACATCTGCATCTTGAGCTTGATCAGGGGTGGGACAAGGTATTGATACAGCCTAATATCACTGTCCTGATTTTTGTCATACAATTATTGTTTCTTTCAATAATTGATATGATTTATATAAATTAAATTCATGCTGCTCTACACATAAAACCCTGCCAATTTGACATCCCACTTCCCTTCCCTGACTCCTGATGATTGAGAGCAATCTGAACAGAAGTTCATTGGCCAAAGAAGTTGACCAAGGGATAATATTAGACAGAGGATGACACATGATAAGAGACAAACATGACACCAAGTTGCAGTAAATAAATACATTAATCCTGAATCTGACCTATTTTAGAAGATTTTTACATTGTTCAGTTAATCAGATATTGTGATGTATCATAGAGGCCAAGTTCGGTACATCGTATCATATCATGAGTTACCTTGTCTTTCTCACCAATTACGGTGAAAAATTGTTGGCTTTACATTGTGTTGTTAAGTCGCCCAATACTTATTTCAAATGCCACCTTGTTGCATTATTACTGTATAACCAAAACCCAACATCCGCTAAAAGTCATAATGTTAATCTCAACTCAAGTTGTCCATTTCTCATCTTTATATGTGAACAATATGTTCAATCAAATATTCCACTCATAAATAAATATTTTCCAATACTGTCTGACACCTACCCCCTGGCAGCAGTTTCAGGCTTTATAAATAACTCTAAAGAAATAACCGATCTTGTCGCTAATGGTGTTGTTTGCTTTCGTAACTTAAACAGAGTTCTTAATATTGATTCAGGCTATTTCATAACCAGCTAAAAACGTCTTACAGGATCTTTAAAGCACAACATTGAAGCAGTTATTGATCTATACCTGATTTTTCTGTACATTGATTGTTTGTCAACTCCCAACTTGGTCATGTTAATTTAAACTATAGAGACAAAGGATTACAGAGTCTTTAGGTTACATTGGCTTTGAAATAGAAGTTATGTGAATTGTACAAAATGATTCTTTCATTTTCTAATCCATTTATTTTTTAACCCAACTCTTCCTTAAAAATGTAAATAAATTGCAATAGCTTTGAAATACAACAAAAAAATCACTCTCAACTCAATACTTATAGATTTGGAATGAGCCAAAACTCAGCAGACGCCAGAAATTTCTGACTTATATCAAATAAATTAAACATCCTTTTTCCGGATTTGTTAAAGGTGTGGTCGTCTTTCAAACAGTGTTATCAGTGATGATGCTCTGCAGTATAACATAAACTCATAAACTGAAACTTGAGAAACATCATAAAGCCTGAGTACATGCAACAGAGATCACCACAATGTAAGTGTTCATTAGTCTCCTGCATAATGAACTAATGTTTAAAAAGTCCAGTGTACAACAGTTCAGTGTTAAAAAGTGTGTTGGTCTTATCAGCTTTCAGTCAAAGCCTTTTTTTATTACCTTTGACAAGTCAAAACATACAAGCCTGAGACATGTGAAGGAAATACCTCCCATTAGAGTCCAAATGAACAAATGACCTCATGCTGTTCAAACACACTGCATAGGCTAACGCTGACAGTTAGTTGGCCAGCGTCATGAAGCAATTTGTCAGAGTAACTAAACAGAAAATCATGATTATAACATCAGTTATTTCAAACCCATTCTGAACAGGAAAGTCAAATTGACCATCAAGATTTATGTAGGAATGTTAAACTGCTGAGCATGTTGTGTTCCTATCACGCATGTGTGTAACGGGGGGTGCAGGGTTAAAGGAGGATAATAGACGTCCTTATGTTGACATCTTTGAAAGAACGTTTTAGAAGCATACTTCTTCAGTGAAGGGAGATGCTCACAAAAATGGGCATGCAAAAATGCTCACACAAACACACTCGTTGGGTTTAGATTCAATTCTAAGCGTTGGCTGATCGTATAATATGAGAAGAAAGAAAAGAACATTGAAGACTTCCAGTGAAATAGATATACAAACCTCAGATTTTCTCTACCTATAAGATTCTCCTTGGATAAGAATCGCTTTGGAAAGTCCTTTAGTCACTCAGCTTAAGGTGATTGGGAGAATCTTAAAAACTAATGGACAAAATAGTTTTGTGGAAAGTGTAAATATTTCATTCCTATATGCTTTATTTTTTATGCTCATTGCTTTTTTAATGCTTATTTGTTTATTCAGAGTTCTATTTGCGAAGTCAAAAACAACTTTCATAAAATTAGCAACACATACGCAAAGATTACACTGGGATAGTAGAAAGAAGAATACTTTTGGAATAGCTTAAAATGGTATACACATACATTTACATAATTCCACTGTTCTGATAATAGTTGCACAGTAAAACAAGTATCAATGCTGCAAGCTTAAAAATGACTTTGATAGCAAAGCTTAGCTTCAAGCAAAGACTAGAACTAGGATAAAACAACTTTGAGTATTAAAGAAGACCTGACTTTTGGCTTTGGCAAAGGCAGTGCTCTCTAAGTGGGCTTTCAGTTTGTAAATACATGTGCACAGAAGACGCACAGCATATCAGTTGCTAGTACTATGGCTTGTTCCTGTGACAGTTTCAGAATCTGTTTGCATTGATGATACGTCATGCAGTTGTCTCTCCTACCTCTCACAGAGAGTAAGCATCCAGGACGCAGTGAGCCAGAAGAAGAGGATGAACACCAGCAGTGTGCGTGCAGGGTATTCATTCAGCAGTACCTTGAGAACAAAGCGGAAGGTGAAGTTGATGTTGTTGAGGGAGCCGATGCTCCTGTAGGAGGCGCTCAGCAGCACTTTGCTGTGCAGCAGGATGGCTCTGTGCACCAGGTACAAGCGCAGGAACATCAGCACTGATAAAAGCAGGTCGACGTCCATTATGACCTCTTCAGACTGGTTGAAAACACAGAGCTGAGCTGGGGAAGAGAAGGTGACATTACGTCCGATCTCCCGGTATGAGCCGACAGGATGGATGACACAGACCAACATCTCGAGAGAGATCACAAGAATCCTGTGGCTGGTCATGGCAATACGCCAGTCCACCTGGTTATGATCAATGACAAACAGCTGGAGGACAGAGGAAAGAAGCAGAGAGTGTGGGAAGAGAAACACATGATAACTGTGCTAATTGATGAAGACACAGTAAAAATACAGACACACAGGCACTTACACAGTGCAGTTTTCTGCACCTGTTTATGTGCTAACCCTCTGATATCAGAAGTGTGGATCTATCTGTCACAAACAAAACTGTTTTAAATAAAGATAATCCAAGGTTTTCACAGGATATAGCAAATACTATAGGCTAGGTATATTTGATTTAGGTATACAGTAAGTGTGTAGATTGGAATCTCAAGCAAAAACTCTATATCTAGAGAACTACATGTTTGTAAGAGCCTTTGATAAGAGAAATTATTTTTAATCCTAAAAGGTGGGAGACCACCGGTAAATAAATTAAACAAGACAATATTCTCTGATTTTGTCTGTCTCTTTTTTGATCCATTGATTTGATGCTTTTCAGTCTACCTGGCTAAAAGAAACAAGTTTCACCAAAAAAATTCAAGCTGCATTAGTGCTTGTGTTTTGGTCTCCACCCTTAACCTCTTATCTCCCCTTCACACTTGCACGGACCCCAATTGTATCAGACACGCATGACTTGCTACCAAACTGAAAACATCGCGTGTGTGTGTCTGTGTGTGAGTATAAACCCGGCAGCCCGAGTGAAAACAGACAAAGATAATTTTGAGTCCTAAAAAGTACTTCAGTATAGTTATTGGCCATCTGGTGCTCTACTAAATATGTATGCAGTGTGTGGGCAAATAAAAGACTGTTTACTCGGTTTAATTTCATCCAAACCTTTTCATGTATATTAAATTACCAAACAGCGGCAGCGAGCCATGTGGTTTGGAAAAATATAGAAGCTGAAACATTGTTCATGCTTGCGTGGGTTGAACATCTCGTCCAAGTTTTTTTCTTTATGCAGACAGCAAATGTAAGAGATTATCAGTTAAGGCTACCATTTAGAGGTTCATCTTAAGAGACTGCCCTCAAGTACCTCCAACAAGGTATCACTTTAAACGAGCTAAATCAAAAACAAACAATTCCGTTTTAAAACAGACATGCACTGAATATGGCGAGCATGACGGTGAAAAATCAACACAAACTCTCACATCACAATAACAACGGCCAGTGTTGGAACATAGAGAAAAGGCAAACACGCTCACCCTGATGTCTTTATAATGGAAAGCTATAATAAGGGCCAGGAGACACCCAGTGGACAGGCTGATGGAGGAGTTGATGATGAGTAATGCGGTGTATAGGCTGTCCTGGGAAGGAAAAACAGAAAAGGAAGATAAGACTCTTAAAGGAAGACTTTTTGCAGCAGCTGGAATTTGATTTCTTTTCCTAAATGTTTCCATTTCATGAAAATGTTCCTAAACTGTTCAGTTTCTAATGTTAATAGAGTTTAAGACAGAAATGGAAAGAAATAAAAGAATATTTAAATGAAATAGAAACGCTTATTGTATGAGTGTTTCAGTCGCCCTTAAGGAAATGATGGATGAATGGTCACTGGAAGCCAATATACGTGTTGTCCGACCATTTCAGGAAAAGGGAGTGTTCTTGCAGTTTTTTACAGTTCTATATATAACTATATTTCTTAATTAAATATTACATTGCATCATTTCGTATTTGTGTAATGCTATGATTTGGCCATTTAATGACCCAGACTGAAATTAATATGGATAACTCCTTATGAGCTTAAAAAGCATATGAGACCATTAGCAAGAAGACTGATTGTTTCTTCAAATTATTTTAATTCCTGTTGCTGTGGTGTCAGACAATGTCATTAAAAGTATGCAGCAGAAGCAGCCATTGTTTATATTTACCACAC
The DNA here is from genome assembly GCF_947650265.1 of Symphodus melops. Lineage (NCBI taxonomy): Eukaryota > Metazoa > Chordata > Actinopteri > Labriformes > Labridae > Symphodus > Symphodus melops. Next base: position 17,535,357 of record NC_136695.1, on the reverse strand, counting down.
CAAAATCTCTTGATTTGACAGATAAGATAAGGGAGGATGAGACTTTTTTGTCTGAAGACAAATTACTACCTAAGATAAATCAACACAAAGCTCCTCAAATTTACAATAAGGAAAAAACAACATAAGCAGACACAACGTGTCGATGGAAAGGTGCTGTAACTAAGGTAATGTTATGAAAAGAGATATTTTATTTGAACTTAAGTAGATTATTATTTAGATTTATTTTCCTGAATAAGTAAGACAACTGTCTGCAGATGTGGAGGTTAAGGTTATCTTCATATGACATCAATTCCATACTTTAAAGGCAAACAGTTGCGTTGATTAATGTCAGATTAGAAAATACATAATTTTTCATATTATGAACTCAGATAGGAGCTTCAACCTTCACTTGTATCTCAACAGAAACAGAGACATCAATTCATTGGATGAGGAAATACAGCCACAGCAGAGCTTCATCAACATTACAAATGAAATAAAAAAAAGAAAAGAAATATATTGTAAGTCCACTGCTTTAATGTTTAAAATCTTCTTTAAAAATAATAAGGCAAAGGCAAAAAAACATTGTTCAATAAAATAAACAAAATAATTTACAAGAACTATTTTCTTCTGAGATTATTATCATTATTTCAATATTTAACCTTTAGACTTGTAATCAACTATTCTTCTTAACTTGTAAAGTCATTGTAAAACACACAGGTAAACATGATTATCTTGATCCCTCACCAGCTCCCCACCAAAAAGCATTTGGACACTAACTGTGCTTGGCATCATTGAATGTGTTCTGCCTCATGAATGTTTAATCTACATTGTGTATTACCCCAGTCATCCTCAAATAACTTTAGAACACACCTTTATATTAGACTTTCTTTTTTGTTTATAACTTATTCAACAAAAAAAGTGGTGTGAAAGTGAAATAAATCTTTCTGTAAAACTCTTCTGTACTTTGGTCTCAACAGGTTAAATAGCATTTACACCCATCTCTCACAAAACTCAGGGCAACTTATGCAACCCCAGTGGAAGGTTTTACTGGGAATTGTAATTTAATGTGGTTTACAGTTAAAAAGATAATTGCAAACTTTCAAACTTGGGGAAACTTGAGCGTGTAGGTGGTATGGTGTGACGTCGGTTGGCAAGGTGGGCCACTTTCCACAATTTCTCACGTAGCATCCACATAATGCCTGTATTTCATCCAAGGCTTATTGGACGATTCCATAACAGAGACTTCAACAACACTACTTGCTGAGTTTTTAAATGTGGTTTTGAGACATTTTTTGCTGTCGGAAATTGTCATTTCAAGCCTGTTGAACCCAATTTGGGTTAACCTTAACACGGATTGTTTCTCACAGTCTTGGATGAACAACGAGCCACCGTAACGAGGACAGGCCACCCAGAGCTGAGCGAAAAATAACACTTAAAAAACTGAATACAGAACATAGAAGGTGGTCTGCTTGTATGTACTGTAATAAATAAATACTTTCCAAAGAAAAGATTCAAGCAACTGACTTCAGTTTTCACATTTTGGCTGTTGTTCAATGGGATTTCATTAGCTTTAATACACGCATGTGCCAAATATCTTTTTGAACACGATGTGTCCCGTATAAAACAGACCATAACAATATTACACATGCAAGAGAGACAGTTATAGGAAAGGAGACAACAAAGCTGGTTTTATCTCAGATGAACCATGTTACTTTTGGTTGGGGGAAGGAGTTCATGACCAGACAGGTTTGTATGACCATGAATAACTGCCGTCATTTTAATATTTTCTGTCCACTAAATGTGGATGCAATGATCAGTGAAACGTAAACATAAGAGAGGCATGAAGGCCAGCTATGGGCCGGTTTGTCACCGTTTCATGTAAGCAATGGCAACACCTTAAGTTAAAGTTTTATAAATGTTTGGTCTTTTACATTTGTTGTACACAATTTATTGGTTTGAGTAGTGACAGTGATAAATAAATCAGTCAGGTTTAAATATAGGGATGTTTCATTTTATCTAACTTTAATGTCTTTTAACAGTCAAATATATGCCCTTATTGACAATCTTTGCCATGAACATCAGTTTCAGCAGCGTGCTGTTAACAACTTGGTCTGACAAATACTCAACAGCAGCAGTTTCAGGCATTAAAAATAATAAGCGTGAATGAATCAGTTTTGATCCTGACGGTTCTTTTTGCTTTGGTAGATTAGAAAGATACATGAATATTCTCATGAATAGTCTTTTTCATAACCAGATAAAAACTAATGGCAGGGGCTTTAGTGTTAATCAATATAGAAGACAAACATGCAGAATAAAGAATAAAAATACATATTCAAAAAAATACAAGTAAATCAACTGCAACGTGACAGGTTATTATTTCATAAAATCTCATCAAACATTAACATTTGTAATACAGTTGTGTCAACATGACAAACATCTTAACCTACCCCTTTTTGTTCACACATTTTGACATATTTTGATAAATACGTTATCATACTTCAAAAGTCAACAAAGGGTTCAACAATGGATTCGGGAGCATGCCGCAGGTCAAGGTGAACACTCTAGCCTCTAGCTAAGCCAAACTCAAGACCTAATAGAGACGTTTTGACTGACCATGCAAACACACTAATTATACACTAAATGATGTGGAAAGATAGCCTGAAGTATTCAGAGCAATCTCGCTGTAGGGGAAGAGGTGAAATGTGGAAAAAGGTTCCATAAATAGCCTTGTTTTTCATGCGTTTCCATGAAAAGGTATGCTTAGAATACAACTGTGGAACTGCCTGAACTTTGAAAGCTCTGCAAAGATTTCAAAATGTGTTAAGACAGCCTCTGTGTGACTACTTGGGATGAAGATGGCACAGCTTTGACATCACACTAAGTGTAAAGATGAATGCTGAAAGCCATGGTTAGATCAGCCTCTTCAAAATAATATGCTCTAACTGTGGCAGACAACACTTTTCCAGTGAATCAGCATTTCCATGGTACCTTAGCTTGTTCCTGTTGTTGGGAGGACTCAGACAACACCTGTTCTTGGTTGGATTTATAAACTGGAAGAGCAATGTCATATTCATGCCAGCACCGTTAATATCACAAACATGTTTCTCCAAGTCCAACTCTCTAAACAAAGGCGTTATTTCAATAGGTTTCTCGCTGATCTGAGTGAGAAATGTGCAGTTCTTTGACACTGTAATCAATCATTGACTTCACAGCATGGAGGTGGTCTGATGTTTTGCGGCACGGATGAGAACTTTTTTCCACATGTGGAGCTGGCGTGTGCTGTGCTAGAGGAGCTCAGGGGGGAGTTAATAATTTGTTGATTGTGAAGCCTGGCATTGTTATCCACTGAGATCTGCATGTTAATGTCATGAGGCTGAGCTACCAAATAGTGTGTCTGGAAATGGAGGAACTAATCAGTGGGTCGGGGAGGTCAAACCCCAGGTGTATGTTCTGCTGGGGTTCTGCATGCTTGGGTGGCGTGCTGTGGCTGTCTGCTAATCAAGGAAATTGTTATGGAGCACTTCTGCCGCAGTAACTGAAAAATGCAGGAATAAATAAATAAATAAAATACATTCACACATTTTAGTAGGCCTAAATATATTCATGTGTTTGCAACTGTTTCAGTCTTGTCTGGTTGACAAGTGTTTTGGAGAAGTTGTATCTTCAGGATGCTGTCATACAGCAAAGCATCACTGAACACACTTGCATTTACCTTTATGATACATAAAGGTAAAAAAGCAAGAATAAAAACTGTCGTAAAAAATAAAGAAAAAAAACTATTTTTAAAGCTCCTGTGAGGAACTTCTGATGATTATGTAGCCTATATGTAAGGAGTCATTTTTTTTAGCAAAAGAAATAATGTCATCCTTTTTTTCTTCTAACAATCTAATGCAACAAACATTAGGATCCTTTTTTAGTGTTAATTTTAGTCTGTTTCTCAACAAGCTAAACACTTCTCATAGGAGCTTTAAGTTAGTAAGCCCCATAGCCTATTATGGCAAGTCTGCAAAACAATTCCGAATAATGTTGTTGATATAGTAAAAGAAAAAAAAGGCTGCTTTACAAAGCATGCCGAATATGTTAAGTGTTTGACTTTGCAGATGGACGTTTAAGTTAGTTAAGTTTTCTATGATTTGCGAGACTTACTAACATCATGAGAATTACAGAGTTGTAGGCAACATAGCAGCACGAGAAGTATGTTAATAAAAACATCGTTTTCCAAACTAATATCTTTCATAATCAGATGTATTTAATCTTTTATGTATCTTAATACGTACCAGATCATAGCGACATATCTCGGCGTGGATGATCATGAGCAGTATCCCCAGCAAAGCAGCTCCCAGAGACAATGCGCAGAGCCGCTTTTTCTCTTCAACCAACAACTTTCTGTCTCGTAGTCTATAGAGGTTGTCTCCCTCCATGAAAGCTGTCCGCTTCCCTGTGAGCGACACGGATACTTCTGCCAGGTCGTTACTTTTTTGATTGTTCAAGCCATCGCAGTTCACACAATCCACTTTTAAATCTCCGTGTAGGCTGCGGTTCGTCATCTCCATCTCCAAAGCCAATTGAGGAGAGCGCAGCCGCCTGTGCCTGTCTAATTCTGGTCCCCCTTCATTTCCCCGTCCTTCGCCTGTCCTGCTCCTCTTGCTGCTTCCCCCCACAGTCGGGGAAGGCACAGTCCGATGGGCTCTCTGAGTTCAAGGCCCTTCTCCTCCCGTGGGTTGCTCATTGAAGTAGCAGGTTCATCTAAACACTTGGTCTCTGCACCCTGTCACCCTCACCTTAAAACTCCTACTAACCTGCGTGGCGTGCTGACGCGCACTGATGTCATTTGCCGGAGCAGGGGCTCGGCGCGCTCACTCGGCCCTGTAGCCTACTCCGTTTGTATGGCTTATTACTTTCTGAGAATGACTCTGTCTGCCACATACTATTCCTGGTGTGCAACTTTCCTTTTCCACGACACAAACGCAGAATAAATGTTAAGTATAAAACAGTTTTTTATCCTGTTAATTTTTTTCTTTTCTTCTTTGGACTACGACATTTTGCAAGTTAGAGCTGACAAGATGAGAAAATGGATGTGGTTCAAATTATATTGCACAAACAAATATTTTACAACGAACACAAGTAGCCAATGCATTTACTGTATGCACCAACACTGCGGTCTGTGCATTAACTTACTCCAAGTGTTGGATTGTTCCAAAACAACACTATAGTGACCTCTTGTGGTGGAACTATCCTTGTCTTGTTGCTGACTAATCAAAAGTCAAGTTGTGCTTACATTGTACTGGCCTTCACGTTCCCCCTCCCCCCAGTGTCAAATTTTTAAATGTGAGTAAGCCTTTTTGAGAGTATTTATCGATGTAAATATGTACAGTCTTTACATTCTGCCTAGCTGTTGGAAATTACTTCCTATTTAGACTTATTCAGTTAAGTTGCCAATACTTCCTTCATTTCCTGCAAACCCTCCACAGAAAAAGGAGTTACAAACTGTTCTCACATCCTTCAGAATGGCCTTGAGCTGATGACGCACCGAGTGTACACGAGTCCTTCAGCTGCAGCATCCTGAGAGTTAAGCTGAAAGAATGACGGCCATTGCTGCTCATTGACAAAGGAGTGGTTTGTCTCTTAAGGACTTTGCCACAAACCGACAGCAAATAAAAGCAGAGGACACAAGTGATCATTTCAGGCTTGCGTTGATTTAATAATCTGCAAGTTGCATTTCCATAAAATAAATAGCCTTTGAACCAACAGGGTTCCATACACGCACACAAATTTAAAAAAAAAATCAATGCAGATAAAAATCATAGTGAAACATGCATTCACATTTGATATAGCTGTAGCAAATTATTAATGAAGCAGTTATTTACAGCCTTAAAAACACTACTCTAAGATAGCTTGGATATACAGCAGCCATATATATATATATATATATATATATATATATATATATTCACACAATTTCATAGCAAATTCACATACAAGCTTTGAGGTGAGTGCCCTCCAGTTGTGGCTGTATATATTACAACAATGATAAAAGAGCAAGGTTAGAAAGTGTGCATCAATCTATGGTGTCTAAGTTGTGTGTTATTTACAATATGTTTAGTAAAAAAATATATATATTTCTTAATATAAAGAAATCATCACTCTAGCTACAGTAGATTAAAACCCTGAATTTCGTGTTACATTGATTAGCTATGATGTTTACAGTTTAGGGACCCTTAACATGTGGAAACAAAAGACATACAAAGACTGCTAGAATAAGAGATAAAACCCCTGAACAGACATCTGTTTGGCTCTGAGGATATTGCTGAGAGTTCCTGAGTCAGTCAGTCTTACTGTAAACCAAATTAACAAATAAGCAGTGCAGACTTGATGGATTATTATAAAATAAAAATAAAAAAACATAGGTCCAGTGGCATCTCTGTGCTGAGAATAAGCTATAAATTACAAGCCACCAGAAATGTGAAACAGGAAAAAGTTATCATAAGAAGTTGTGCGCAGAATAACCTTCAGCTCTACTTTTCTTGGCCAAAGTTAAACTCTGACACACAGCTGAGATTTGACATGGAATGGCTCAGTTGAAGGACCCTGTATTGCTCATATCCATCTTCACCAAAAACTTCCTGGACGGTCTAACTCTTCACACCCCCCCACGGCTGCAAGGCCGCCTGAGGCAGAATGAACTGTGGAGTCGGCTGGGGCAGGATGTAGAAGCCAAACACCTGCTGGGGTGGAGGAGGAGGCGGCGGCGTTGGAGGCACACACACTGAGTTGAGAAACATGGGAGCCCCCTTCTTGTACTGAGGCCAAACTGGTGCAGGCTGGTAGAAGTACTGGAGGCTAGCAGGGAGCTGAACAGAGAGAGATTGGAAGAAGCACAAGAGATTAGGAGGTGAAGAGCTTCCAGCATGGCTGGTAAAATAGTCCATACAAGAGGAATCAATGGTACTTTCCTTTCTACAACATGTAAGGCTGAAACTTTATCGCACTGATGACATAAGACACCATATAAAGACCTAAGTCAATAACCCACACGTCTGTCTTTCAGAATGCCCTACCCTCTCTGTGGACTATGCATCGGTGTTCAACAGAAATCTGTAGAAGCAGGACACAAATATGACCTTTCATTGTTTTCTTAAGGCTCAGTACAATCTTAAAACATCTGGGAAGTAGTTTTATAACGACCATAACTCAAACACATATCATTAGTGAATTTGTTGTGCACCATTTCTTCAACAGATTAATTGAATTTTCAAGCAAGTACAACAGCAGCAGGATGGTGAACTCGCACTACACTCCCTCAGTGTGCCTCACTGACATGCTATCATTTTTGGACACACTGACTTTCTATGGTTCGAGGAGGAATGCATGTCATCGGTTTTTTGGCTATATGAATAAAACAGTCTTTTATTTGGATTCCTTAAAGACCAATAAATAATATTCCATGCTTCAACCCTGAAGTGTCAGGTGACAATAATTACCATATTTCGGACGTATTTGACCTTATTTGGTCCGTTCCCGTGCCGTTTTCGAACCCTGGGCACCATCACTACGGTGTAGGGCTCGCCTTCTGCCTCCTCATTCGTCTCGACAACCTCCTCCTGTCCTTTATTCTGCTCCCCTTCCGTCTCGCCTTCTTTTGCCTCCTCCTCTGTGTCACTCGAGGCGGTGGAGCCACAATCTGAAGAGGTAGCAGAATGGTAGTCTGACGTGTCCAGGTTTAAAGACGCCACTGAGGAGTCATCGTGTTCTCCCTTTACGGAGTCCGTGTCACCCTCCTCAAACGAGGCTATTTCGAAGGGCCTGCTGTTTTCCCCGGCTCTGCAAAGACAGGCAGACCAAACAATGACAGTTTATTTCTAATATTCCTGCTTTGCACTTTGTCACTTCACAGAATGCCAGACTGAGAAGTTCTTCTTTGTTGGTAAAGCACGTCAGTCTGTTACATTCTCTGCCTCCGACTCAGCAGACCAGCCGGTGACTCACCTTGCGCACACCTCCAGAGGGTCGATCCACAGCGTGATCTCGTGTGGAAGGCCGAGCTCACTGTGTGTGAGCTCACTCTCCTCACATGCCTTCAGGACCTCTCCATCACAGGGTCCTCCGTTATTTAACCGGATGCATCTGGAAAGGTTAAAGTATTCAAAATTCTGTTTTGCGGATATTCAATTCTGCAATCCATGGGTATCCGCCACCAATTTTATAGATTAGACAAAATGACTGTATTTGATATCTATACCTGTAGGCTTGGCCTTTGCTGGGAGAGTCGGGATACCAATGGTCTTCATACTTGTCACATAAGAGTTTCTGAAGCTTCTCAGAAAACAGTTCTGCCTTGGCTTCATCAAGCTTGCCACGTGCCAACACCAGACGTTTGAGGAAGTCGACTCCAGCTTTTACTTCTCTTTTCATTATGTCTGCAAAGAAGAGGTGATTAAACAATTAACTCGAGGACTGGAGCCAGCGAGGTCATTCTGGTGTTTCTGGGAAATCACAAATATCTCTTTTTGTTAACAACTTATAGAGGGGTAGAGCGATTTAAGATTTGGGTCACAGACTTTGACTTGCCTTCAGTGAGCTGGGTGTGTGTGTGTGTGTGCGCGCGCGCGTGTGTGTGATAGCAGCGCTTCTCTGTGCAGTTGTCCCTGAGCTTACTATTTTTATAACCTTCAGCGGAGCTGTGTACTGAGAGTGCCAGACATTTTACAGCTACAGGGCACAGCTCAGAGATGACAGAAAGGTTAGTTTGTATTCAGGCAAACAAGATGCAAACTAGCGCTATGTGCGTTGATGCATAGATATTTTTAAAATGCAAATCCATGATGTCATCACGACATAAGTCCTGTGATAGCGTTTGGGTTGTGCACCAAAGTCAGCCTGACCAGAGAGAAGAGCGTGTTCAGTAAAAACCAAGATATTTGAGAGTGAGAGAGAGAGAGAGTGTCGTGCTTTCAACTTCTAGGCTTGACAGTCATTTGTTATTCTGGATTGGAACACGCCACTGTACAGTATCTTCACCCTGTGTAATGTGTTTGGTGAGAAAATTGTTATTTACACTGTTAGATGAAGCCACAGCTTACGCTCTCAGGGAAGTGACGAGGATGTGATACACAATGTGAAGATGAGGCAGAAGTAACTTTTAATCATTAACTAATATATTTTCCATGAACTTAACTATGAGGAGATCCTTATTTTAAACAGCTTTATGATCTGACAAAAGGTTTGATACTTTGCGATCAGGCTCAAAATGCATGTATTTCTCACGTTGTTGTACAATAACACCTGGCTTCTGTAACTCCACCAGCAACAGGTTGTGAATCACGCTGACCTTCACACTGTCAAGTTGTCTGACACACAAACATGAACACAGGTTTTTCTGGTCAGTTTTCCATTTTTCAGATTTTTCCCCACCCACACACACCTGTTAAGAATGTTAAAAGGTGTTTTGTACTTCAATGTCTCCAAATATAACACCTCAAGAGGCGACAGGAATTCCACACAAACTGTTTAAGTTGACTGACAGAGATTTCCATAAATGTTATTTTTCCCATTTCGTCTCGATCTCCAGTGATCAACTTTTTAAAGAAAATAGAATCAAAGATTGATTCTATTTTTAAGTATGAGGGGAAAGTGTGACAACATTAATTGATGCAAATACATAATTTGTTCTTATAAACCAAGGTTACCACTTTCTACAGATATTTTGACCCATTCCTAATGAACATTTCTGATCAATAAAAGGTTTTAAAGAAACCAAAAGACAGACAGTTTGTTATAACAGATAAACTGTTAGCTGTTATAACAAATTAGATAAATACATTAACAGGGGAATCAATGACTTGAAGATATTTTTGTGATTTTCTACTTTGTAAAATCAGATTATTATGAAGTGCTTTCAAGTCCTTTGTCCAAGTCTATGACAATTTACCATCCAATGTATTTTTAACTGAGTGAGTATAATGTGATCTAATCATCATAATAACAAATGTTTCTAGATATAATTGTAATGATGTTTGTTTTCATCGATAACGTCACCTGCATAAGTCTTTCTTTAATATAATCAGAGGGTTCAATGGAGGCCCTAAAAAGCTCCCCGCAAATCTGCACACCATGTTTTCCCAACAGTGACCTACTGCCATTATCCCTGACTGTTTATAATGTTCGGATTGTTTGTGTGCAGACACAACACGTTAACTTAGACTATGAAGAGTCAGAGCTGTTTAACCTAACATACACATTATGACTGAATGTGTGTCTGTATTTGGTCTCATTGAAGTGAAACATAGCAGATCATTTATTGTGTGTGACATTTATCATCTTGTTGTTTATTATTATTATTAATATTATCATTGGCCTGCCCTTAAAATGTTTCCCAGAGTATGCCTAACAATCTGGCATGCAACATTATAATCAGAGTTATCAGGACCTAGAAGGCTGGAAAAAATGTGATTGGCAGGCAATCACATGTGATGATTTTAAATCCCTTTCAGGTCCTAGTTTCGACGATATTCACAAAAGGTGACAATGATACTTGTTGTTTTCGCGCCTGCGTGTAAAACAACGAGACAAAACAAAGCCACGACTTCAGTCTGCGTGACCCAGGGAGAGGACACGTGTTGGTCTGGGGTTGTTCGTTTGTATTCAATCGATAAAGAGAGGAGAGGACACAATTAAGACCAAAGAATAGTTACATTTAGTGCCCACTTTTTAAATAATAGTTTCTTTCTCTGGGCTTTAATAAGGGAAACGTCACTCGGCGTATTGCACAGACTACTGGAAATGTCGCTTTGTGTTCTTGTTTGTGACACAGCGGAAACCCCCCCGATGGAAATAAGTAGTTAGAAGTCTTCAGAGTCATTTCGATAAAGAATTTGCCTCCTCGAGGTTTCTCCAATTTAATAAGGCAATTTCGCGCACTTGTGTAATTACATTTTGGTATTGTAATTACTTGAATAGTTTTAAAAGGTTGGTGCGAACAACTTTTGCAGAAGGTCAAACAAACTACTTTGACCCACAGGTTTAACGAGTGAAACAACAATAAAACATACAAATTAAACAAGACAATAAAGACACACTTCAAATACAAAAAAACCCATATAATTTAGCCTAATAGAAACACCACCGCCACATTAACCAATACGAGTGCGCTAGAACAGACTACATGTAAACCAAAATTATAATCAAATTCTACAAATTTATAAAAACAATTGATAGGCTACTCACCGTTTTTTGAAAACAATTGTGACTCGGAGGTGATTGTCCTCGGCTCGCTGTGTCTCGGCTGCTTCTTGCTTGCCTGGCTGCGCTGGTGTGTGATGTGTTGGAGTTATTATGGTAAGCACATGTTGCTTCCTTGTTCTCCAAGCTGTTCTCGTTGCTGCTGCAACAGAGACGTAACATTACCGTCAGCGTGACTCACTTCCTTTACTCAGCACCGTGAGCACGCGCTGACTGGCTACAGTCTCGAGCGACAACCCCGCCCGACCCAAATATGGGCAGTCAAGGTAAACAGCTGGGTGGGGGTTTTACTCTCTGAGTGTAATAGCTACTACTACTACTACTACTACTACTACTACTACTACTTATACAGGTTTACGTTTGTTCTTCCGCTCAAAGGCTAATTTTACTATCCCATGATGACATTTGATGTCATCATAATAATAGCTGTTTATGTCTAACTGCCCCTCGCACAGGCTGTTTTTGTCAATGTCTTGATAATTTGTGATGGAAAACAATGTGGTGACCTAATAGTATAGTCTTTAAGTAGTCTACCAATATTGGCCCTTTTCTAAGGCACACCTCAAAAACGCATGTGAATGATGAAACAGATAACTCAATTAATGGTTACATGTGATATGTGACACGTCTGTAGCTATAAGAACAACTTTTCGGTGGTCAGTTTAAAAAAAATGTATTTGTCCCCGTGGGGCAATTCAGGCTACATAGCGGCAATGTAAAAGTATATCATTAGGTGACATCCGCACTGAGGCCCTTCATTGAAAGTTTGTATTTAAGCAAAAAGTCAAAACAGAAACATATCTGCCACATTTTACTGTGAACTAGTTTAGCCTAAATGTTGATGCATCAGAAGCCTATGTAACCTCTTTAAAATGAATAGTAACCTATCAAGAAAATAAAACACTGTGAATACAAAAGTAAAATATTACTACATTAAAACTGTAGCCTGGTTAGAACATGTTTGTACATGTACTCAGACACTATCCATCACTAAAATAGAGGTAATGTTGGTAATCAATGAATATGGACCTTTCATATCATCATTAATTCATGTTCTGTCCGATGGGATGCTTTTGTCCTGAGGAGTAAAGATTAACAAAATAATACAAGGAACTCTTTTTTACAGCCTGGCACTCTAAAAGGTGTGCTGATTTATGTTAAGCCATAAACAATAATCATGAAGCAATACATAACTAGAGATTTTTATGTTATAAGGCCCCTAAATAATTCATTTAGTCAGCAGCTCCCTGTTTCACTCTTTAAATGTCTTTTCAAATGTTTTCTTCCCCTTAGTTGTGACAGTAAAGGTTAATGTTTTAATAGAACAACAGGAAGTCTCCGTTATATGTCAAAGTCATATACTTACCTTCAGATTCACTTAGAGTAATCTTAAATAATCAGTAACTAAAACTGGCAAATTGGATTAAAACAATATTTCTCTTCAAAAAATATAGGGCGATCAATGTAAAATCTTTTGTAAGGTATAACAACCTTCAAATGTAAATGAAATCCCACAACAACTTTCACTGTGTCACGTCATTTGGCTGCTAGGCCAACTTAGAGAATTGTTTTTATCCAGTAAAAATTAACAATGTCAATGAAAAGATTTAATGTTTAACAATTCCCATAATGTCTCAGAATGTATCTCTGGGTCTGTGCTCCTTTATTAACACAGGCCTGGGGAGCATATTTCCATTTTTCAAGGATAAGGATAAACTTGATCCTTACTTTGTCCTTAGACTTCATCCAAAGAATTGTATACTTCAGTAGTTCTGTATTACACACAGTGATACAGGTCCAGCTATATATTAGTGTGTTCAACATGAATACATTTTTTAATACATTTTGTCTTATAGGAGAACCGAAGTATAGAGTTCATAATATCCACCCATCCAATTAAAAAAAAACAAAAGACAAAAGATTGGAGGCCCACTACACGGTTTCAGTTAATGTACTTTATGTTTTTTTTTTAGCAACTATCAATTATGATGCATTTATTTTGTTCCCTGTGAGACCACTAGAGGGCAGGCTGGCTTCTTTGCTTAGATTTCATCCACTTTAAGCTGTTGGTTGCATGTTTCTGCAACACATTGCTCTCAAACAAAGCAGACAAAAATCCCTGCCCTTTCTATCTTTATTACACTACTTTGATTTGTGAAATATGAAGTCATTTTAAAATTTGAAAGGAAGAAGTCATTATCTTGATCTGTATTTGTAGCTGTATTCTGTATGCATTTCTGGCGTTTCTCAGATATCTTATTCACTTTGAGTTTGTGCTCTATATTGCTACTTTCGGTACTATGTTTCATTATCTTAAACATTGATTTATTTAACAGATACAGTGATTTGTGTTAGTATCATTGCAGGTACAGTGAGGACACTGTGTCAGATCTGGATTTTCCTCTTCTCTTCTGCCTCTACTAGATCGCTCTCCTTGTCCCAGATGCCAAGTGAAGAGTAAATGATTGCTGTGAGTGCTTATGAGAGATAAATAAAGAGAGATATAGAGAAATAAAGCTGTGAGCGGGATGAGAGAAGAAGAAAGTTTTTAAGGTTGGGTGTCTTTGGTATTGATTAGCAGTGTTTGACTATATTGATGGATATTAAATTGCTTCCTTAGTTTTATTCTCCCCTCTATTTTTGTCTTTCTGTATTCTGTTGTTGACATCCTTCCTACTCAATGTTCTTGAGAAGAACTTCTGGAGGTAATTCTTGTCAGTAACTATAAGACTGTTTGCAATTTGATGTCTTTAAACAAGCCGCTGATTTTCTTAGAGTCAGATGTTGTAGTGCCTCTTTTTCTTTTTCTTTCTGAAAGCCACTGATTTTCTCTGTCCATTTGTCATTTAAAATCCTCAAACACTGACCAGTATTCAACAAAACAATCAAAACTCAAACTTGGATACAAACACACTTTTTAATGTCTCTCTTAAGTGTATTTTTTATGTATAAGTATTGGAAACAAAACCCCTTGACCTCAAAATGTGATCATTCATTTCAGGAGCAGTTCTCCTTAAACATGTCTCGCGGTATCAATGAAGCCCACACGCATACACCACATGCAGGCTGCTTCACCTTTAAAAACATATTGATTTCTCTCTTTCGCAGGGAGCTTAATGCCATCGATCGGCCAGGCCCTTTCAAGATCAGCGCTAGTATAAGCATCTCTTCCCCTCACACACATGCTGCCTTTCTCTCCCCCCTCAGGTAATGGCTGTCCTTGGGCTTTAGGGAACAGTTTGTCTGCTTTGCAAGAGAGATGAGTGTGTCTCATGGCATCCTGACCGTCTCCATTCTCTATGCTCCACACAAATGTGGTTAAGTGTGCGACGTGACTCTTGGCAAAAGGTATGAACGAATGCAGCACACACCTCCTATGACCTTTATCATCCACCCATCCCCCTCCCTCCCTCCCTCCCTCCCTCCCTCCCTCTCCCCTCAACACAGTGGGTCGATACCTATTTGTATTTGCAGTGCATTAGACCAGTGCCCTCTTTTAGATTGAAAAAGTTTGCTTTTCTCAGATTGGCGCCTTGTAGTCAAATCACACCAACAAGACAGAGGCTAGTTAAGAACATGTTTTTCTTTATATGTGTGTATATACTGTATAATGTGTCCAAGCCGCTGCTTGGAGGACAATAAACTCCATGCACGAGGTGTGACCTAACTACTAGACAATTTGTACCCCACTTTCTTATATCTAGTGCATTTTAGGATCAGTGTTGTCACATTCATCTGTGTCTGCTATCTCTGAGAAAACACCAGAAATAAGCATTTGCTCAAATAGGATGTAATTATGGGAGACCCTCGTTCCAAGCTGGCAAAAATGGTCAATGTATTTATCTTTGAATATTTATTTGGCGGAGGTTTTCAACTTGGGGTCTGAACTCATTAACAGTTAGTAAGATAAGTAGAAGGAAAAAAGAATTCCATACGTTCAAGTTTGAGCACAAAGATCACTCTTCATCTGGTTCTCAAACCAATCTCAGCTTTTAGGCCAATATAGACAAGAAGTCTCTCCTTAAATGGCTGGAAGAACGCTATTTCATTAAACATACTTACCCATTTAGTCTAAAACCAGAGTGGATTGACAATTGTGTTGAATTAGTTGTCGTATTTGGCTAATATTAGTGTTGTAGTAGTCGAAAGACCGTCTTTCTCTCGTCTAAAGCATTTTTACCTGCCTTGTCTCGGTCACAGACGCGGCGGAATCCAGATTTTAAATCAAAATCACCACTGACAGGCATTATATTATTATATTTGTAATATTATATTTCCACATTATTACTGGGATTAGAAGGAATACAGCCCTTTCTAAAAGAGTAAATAACTTCAATCAATTCACAATTAGATTTTTACCCCCTGGTTATGGCCGCAACCTTTCAGATGTTATGGTCTAAGTTAGTCAAATTTGAAAAGAACCTTTGCACATTTGTGTCAGCAGACAGCTGCGTAGGAGAGCAATGTGTCCTATCAGAAGATAAACTCCTGCACGCTGTCTTACTTGCAAACACAATTTTAAAAGAAACATTTTTGTACTGGACAGTTGCCCAATGAAGGTCTAGTACCAAAATATTCAAATTTTGTTTGCAAGTTAGACAGTGTGCAGGAGTTTATCTTTTAAAGTGGTCCAAGTTCGTGACATGCTTGCTGCACACAAGATTTTTCATTGATGTTTATGGTTCTGGTCTGGTCTCAGTCTCCCCCTGCCTTGGTTTCTGTCAATCCCTAAATGTCTTGCTCTTGACTCGGTTTCTGAGCATTCTGGTCTCGGGTATGTCCTGGCCTTAGTTAGTGAGGTCTTGAATACAACCCTATCTAATATACATCAATGTCCAGATTTTTGACTTTTTTTAAGTTGTAAAAATATTTTCGGAACTGATACTGCTTGAGGAAAATGTAAATATAATAAGTAAGTGTTAATGTGGCTGTGACTAATATTGATAGTCTTTTTACATGGAGAACCATGGTTACAATGTAACCCTGCATTCTCTATTCTCTATCTTTCCACCATATGTAATGGGTAGCTCTTTAATACAGCCCCAAAAACTATTTTACCAGTGTGCACTGTTAACATGCCAAGAAGGGTATAAGGCCCTGCAGGCTGCAAGAAGCACAAGTGATAGACAGAGTAGCGGCTTTAGTTGGTCCAGAAGGCGCAAGGCCTATCCAAAAACACAGGGCAAAGCAGCCACCGGCCTGTGAACAGAGAGGCCACTTGGAGCAACCTACAGCTACCAGACTGACCAACGGGGCCCCTTTTCTTACCGATGAGGTACACCCAGTATCACTACACAAACAAGGGGTCGGCCACTACATTGAGATGCTAGTACCCGGGAAGCATTTACACTTTAAGTCAAGTGTGCCCAAATTCGTATGGGGCAGAAAAACCCCAGAGCACACACTCTTTGGAACATGCTGGATAGCATCATCAGCCCAGTGAGATGGTTGAGACTTCCACCCAAATGCCCAGAATTAGAGCAGATGGAGAAGATGATGAACTTTTACTTTAGTTTGAGTAAAAAAGTAACTGAAAATAAAAAAAACCACATGAAAAGGACAGGTCAATACTAAAACCCTCAGACATTTCCACCATGCCAAGTAAAATCTCATTTTAAAAATGTTAATTAGACAACCACCTACTATTCTTGTTTCTCATTAGCTCTTACAAAAGTCTTCCATCCTTTTAAAGATTTCTGCAGAAAGCCATGCAGTGTTAGGGTTCAAGAGCACTTCATTTTGACATCTTCCCCCGCACAATGTTTTTTTCTTTAGATAAGACAGCCTTACATCAACCCTTATAGCTTGTTGATCTAAGCCAGGACAGGATTTGGCCATTTCTCACTAGATTTAATTTGGAGGGTGACTTCTTAATTGCCTATATTTCAACCCTTTCTTTGGTTCTCAGGGTTACAGTCTAAACAAAGTGTACATACATTAAAGTTCTAACCATCCTTTAAGTGCAGTAGGAATAAACACTACTATACCAAAAGGACGAAAGAATAGAGTAAACAAACAATAAATCAATAATTGTTGTAAAAATATATATTTAACAAACATCGTACATGAAATACTCTCATGTGCACATGAAATAAGCATGTTGTTGAGTTTGAAAAGAAGCAGACTGAGTAGAGAAGTTATGGGAATTCTTGGCACTATCTTATGTAAAACATATCTAATGTCACTAATGTAAACTTGTAGATACATTTCTGTTTTTCATTATTACAATATGTTATGTTGCAATACAATTTCATGTCATACCTTCCTAAACAACACGATATATTACACTTCACACTTAAAGACTGCCCTGCTGATCTCAGTTACCATAGCTTTAAATAAAATGTGTCAACAAGTATTTTAAATAATGTTTTCCCTTAACATACAATGCAATTAAAAAACAACACCAAGCAATACAATACAATATGATGTAATACCATACAGTACAATTCAATACAAAATCATACAACAACTTTACACATAAAAGACTGTTCAGCTGACTTAACCTAAAGCTGAAGAAAATAGGTTGAGTCCAAATTATGTGATGTGCTTCTCTATAAAGCAAAATATGATGCAACAAAATACAACATGATGTTATACAGTGAGGTGTGAAAGCATAGCATTCATTTCATACTGTACCATGTGATCTGATTCAAAATTATATAATATGATATCTGGTACACGACACGTAGATTCTATTCCATTTGTTAGGATAGACGTTCAGTTCCGACCCGATCAGACTGTACTGTATGGTACGACACAATATGCATACTTGTTGTCTAAGAATATTGTTAACCAGCACAGCTATGAGTGTTTAAATACCTGTTGAGTTTACTATTTTTCCTCTGTTTTGTTGGCGACTTTTTTTCTCTCTCCCCAAAACTCCCCAAACTCTTTTCTGAGTTAACCCGGAGGGCACTTTGATGTTGGATGTTTTAATGAACTTAAAGTCAACTGTGCAAACTCTGTAAATACTTAAGGACGACTTGTGCGTCGAACAACTTAACATATTCAAAGCTGTTCTGTAAGAGGCGTCGGGTGGTTCAGTTCACCACATGCCCCCGCTGGCCTGCAATCGAATCCTGCCGTAGCTGCTGCCTCCCCTCTGTCTCCCCCTCTGCTGTCTCAACAATTAAATCAGTCAAGGTGAGCGGACTGCCCACTCGCTTTCCTTTTGTATGAAAAATAGAGCAACAGTTAAAAGCACGAGCTCATATAATAGCCCACTTTATGACCCTCGATGTAAAAGAGTTGTGTTATTATGAAACATTTCACCTGTGTGTCAGCGGTTGCCATGGAAATTTTGTGCAGATATTTGCAGTTCTTCTTAATGGTCTGACCTTAACCTGGCACTTTCTCGGCTGTACGCTTTCATGATGTTTCAGGCACACGGGCATAATTTATATCGCAAATCAATATTTCAGCAGCAGTTCATTCTCTCACCTTTCCTCCAAACACATTAAGCATTTCTTTAATAATGATCGAGCCTTCAATTGTAATATAGAAACTTGTGCTCGGAATGCAATATTTAGCTTATGTATTACACATCTTATGTACTTCTTGAACTGATTTCCAAGTCTTTAAAAGCCTTGAAGCACCATTTACAAACATCTCCCCTCCCCCATCTGCATTTCTCTCTGCCCCTTTTTGCCCCTCTGTCATTCTCTCTCTCTCTCTCTCTCTCTCTCTCTCTCTCTCTCTCTCCCTCTCTCTCTCCTACAAGCTGTGTCTCTTTCCTGTGTGAGGGGCCAGCATAGGGGGAAGTACACAGAGAAGGAAAGCACTCTGTGAGTTCAAGTGCACTGGCTTAAAGACACAGCTGGCTTTAACAAAGGGGAATTTGACAAGGGGAAAACAGTCGTGGAAAAGCAGAATAATGACCTATTGACAAGGCAGATGTGTACACGGAGACAGTATGGGGATCATTTAAAAAATAAAAAAAAAAAGAGTGGGGGATTGAAAAAAAATGTGAACAGGAAAGCTGAGAAAAAAAATGTCTCCTCCCCTTTGCCCCTCTCCACGTATACTCCTCCTTTTCCCTCCCACCTTCCTTTTTTTCAATCTCTGTCCCTCCCTCTCCTCTCCTTCATTCCTACCCTGCTGCATGAATGCACACTAACACACACACACACACACACACATACGATGACTGATGCCTTCACTTGCATTCTCCGTATTCTCTGCTCTTCGTGTAGCGTAAGGTGGAACCGGTTCAGCACAGCTCCAGCACAACACTGAGAGGGGGGAAAAAAAGTACTCATCCTGTACTATTACCACATGCTGCTGATATCCCTTCGTTCATAAGGCATGTTTCCCTTCAAAGTCCTGAGCCTAGGGGGGTGAAGGAAAGAGAAACGGTGTCTGTGGAAGAGTAGAATGAGGCAACAGCGGATAAAGTGTGACGAGGCTGGAGTGAAATAGAGATGCAAGGCTTCAAGTCCAGAGGGGAGGCACTAACTTGAGAGTGAGGAAGAGGGGACACAGAGGAGGAATCAAGTTGGAAACGAGGAAGAAACGCGGGAAAAGGTAAAAAAAAAAAAAAAAAGAGAGAGAGAGGCTGACCTCTGAAACCTAAGCTTTAGTGCTCTTCAGTGATCGTCCACTTTATTTAAATTCTTTAACAGTAGAAAAGAAATAATGTACATACATGATCTTAGTGTTTTACCCTTTTGTTGCCTTTGTGCTCTTGGTTTAACTGTTGGGCTCTGCTATGCTCTCTGTTAGTTTGTGTACCTAAAGTCATTTTCCTTCCTCCCACTCCCTCTGGAACATTTTCCCATGTATCCGTTCTTCTCCTTTAATCTAGCTATGTCTTTTATGTACTGTATTGGCTTGACAAGGAATGTTATGTGTGTTGAAAGAGCTGAGAGTCAGTAAAAAAAAAAAAATCTGGTCGCTTTTTAGGCCCAGTTGTTGGGACAAGGGAAAGGGAGAACGGGGTCGGGGCTTTCACTTGTGTGCCAATTGTGAGTGTGTATCGCTGGGGTTTTTAATTTTTACTGACTATTCAGTCAGGGAGTGAATGTTTTGGTTTTAGCTTTGGCTGCCACGAAAGTGTTAAAAAGATGACAGAAAGTATTTGAAATATTTGACCATCATCCTCCCTGCTCTGGAATTGACACGTCCCACCCTCTTCTTCCCCTTTACTATTTGTTAGTGCTTTCAGTATGTGTCCCTTGTTCACCAAACCTCATCGTGAATACATGCATGCACTTTGTTCTTCATCCTCCTTGCTGTCCTGTTTGAGCTAAGCCTCGTCTCCATTGTTTAAAATCGACAAGTCACTGTTGTACCTTACATGTGCACTGAAGGTCTGGGATCCATCGTCATACTGTCCATGTTCTCAACAAGCCGCTCCATCTCCTTTGAGACCTGATAGCTTCTTCCAGTCTCTGTGCCCCCAACAAGCAGACAAACCAACACAGATACCCCAGTTTCTTAAATATACCATTCGGCAGGGGATGTTGTTCACTACAGGTTTAACTCCAGGTTTGATACTGGAAACAAAGTCCAAGACAGGCGACCTTGATGACGGTTGGGTGATGGACAGGGTTAAGCAGAGGCCTGCTGTAAAGACAAAGTTGATTTGAAACTTGTGTAGTTTTGAGATGAATTAACCGGGGGGGCAAGCAATTATTGTCAAATACAGAGATGCACTCATTTTATCAAGACATGAGCATGAGGCCTTGAAGCTAAAGCTAGTCACCTTTCGCAGTAAAATCCAATACATTAAACTCATTAGACTATTTAAGATAGCTATTTAAGATACATACTCATAACAATGAAGAGATATTTATAAAACGGTATACACACGCAATCATTATTATGCAAAACAATTCAAAATTCAAGACATTATTTTCCAAAAGAACAATAAAGAAAGTTGCTATAGCCCCAAAAAGTTAAATTCACTGACCTTTTACATGGCGAGTTGACCAGCCATTTATTTTCGTGATAAAAATGGATTGTTCTATCAGAGTGTAGTGGAAACAATGCTCCAGTTACAAGTTTCCAGGACCCAGGTTGAAGTTGCTAAATGTCTGAATTGTCTTCAAACATTATTTTAAAACCCAAATTATTTAAATTTCTACTGTAGCACGTGGACAAACATACAAATTGGGTAAGGGACCTGTGATTTTTTTTATTGTCACTGATGCTAAAGATCACGATATATCAACCTTGATAGCTGAATCGATGATGTTATCCTGCTGGGGGCATGTGCCAGTCTTTAGCTTGCACAACAAGCATCCTCAGTGCTCAGTTTAACTGAAGAGTCTGTATTTATGTCTCCTGTGGCTCAAATTTTCCTGACAGATGACAGAATTTGTTTTGGCATCAAACCAGTTGTTTCATTTTTAACTGATGTTCATTTTTCTAAAGTTTAACTCAATATTGAACATGAAGTTTAACATGCAACAATTTGAATATGTGGTTTATGCACATTACATTAATTCAACATTAAGCTTCTTCTTTCATCTTTTAATAGAATTTTTCCAAACAATTGAAAATAGAGATTAAGAAATATTGAATGCATGAAGGCCACTTGCTGCTGTTAAAACATGTGAGGCATTCAACACATCTCAGAAGTGCTTGCTGCTCTCTAACTATAATGAATATATTGTACAAAATATTGGATTACCATGGGTTAGTGTAGTGACTAATGTATCTGTTATTTAAATTGGTTTTAACCTGAGGCTGTCACTTACTGATCTGAACTTTAAAGTGAAGAGAAAGCCATTAATGTTTTTCACTTTGTCAAACATACCTTGGTTATGAATTATGTAGCCCCGACGGGGGGAAAAACAGCTAAAAGGCCCACACATAACTGGCGGCGTGGCCCAGTGTGCGGAGAAATGGCTGCACCATGTGACCGCTTTGGATGTACTGACGCTCTCTCACGGTCTGAGGGATAGCCATTCCCATCGGACTCTCTGTTCCAGTTGCATCAGTGTTAGTCTGTCTTCTCGAGGACAAGGAGCTGAAACTGGGCTGGAGCTGAGAGAGCTCTATCTCAATAATGCTGCACTGCATTCCAGGCACAGTGCTAAGAAGGTTTCGACCTGTCACACAACGTTTTGCCTATTAAGAAGCTTTTGTATTCTCCTCCAGATGCAAGAACAGGTCTTAAGATTCTTACCAGTGTCTGGGTGAAGGTTTTGCTGAGTGTGACATAGTTGATTGCAGAATGTAGTTTATGAGATTGTATGTTGTACTACGTGTACGAAGATTTCTTTTCACTTATTACTTACCAAACATAATTCCCCTGTTAATTGCTTTGAAATAATTGTTTTAAGAAAACACTTAAAATGTGTCACTCACAGCAGCTGTTATGTTCAGTTGTGTATCAGCATTCATTTAAATACAGAAGCACTGTCTAAGACATGTAAATGATGCTTTATATAGTGTCTGTCTGTCCAACTTTGTCATCAATTGTTTCTCCAAGTTCAACTAAATTCAAAACTACTCTTTAGCAGATATGTTGGTCACACTGCTTTGACACTGAAGGTATTCAAGTAATACTCAGCAGAAAATGTTTCTGATAAAGCAATAGAAGAAAACCAACTTCATGTACAATACTGTTGAACCTTAAGTCCCTACCTGCACGCTCAACTGATGAGTCGGACCCAGGAGCAGAACAAAATACTCCCTAACATGAGCTAACACATTTGCCTTTTTAATGATCATCTTATATCTTTCAGTTTAATGAATCAGTCAAACATGATTGGGCATTTTTCCTTCATTTTTTTAAAGGATATCTGCGCACTGAATGACCACATGTTTGCTTTTGGTGAAGGTGTCCATTTGAACTATACCAGTATACCAGAACATTAGTATTTAGTTGTTTTTTTTGTGTTGTATTTTTCCCTCTTCCTCTTCAGATTTACAATCTTTCCCAGTCACTGAGCTGATATGAATGAATAGTTTCCTCATGCAGGGGCCAGGTGGCTGCCTGATGCATTCATATGGAGGTCGAGGTGGTGAGTTGGGGGTTAATATTTGCAGGCTGTAGGAATGTGTTAGGAGTCAGCAGTGAGAATTCCTCAGTTCTGCATTAGTAGCTCTCAGCATTGCTTCTTACCTTGACAAACTATCTCAATTCCACTTTGTCTGTCTCGCTCTTGAAGCACGTCTTTATCTTCTGGGTGTTTCAAGACTTGATCCTCGCCATCTCCCTGCTCCATTCTTTTCCTTAGAAGTCTCGCAGACAGCTAAAGAGCTGCAGGAGTTGGGGGTTGGGTAGAAAGAGTTTGATAGTGAAACTGTGAGTGAGTGTGATGATTCTCGCACAGTGCTCTGCTGGCCCAGTGTCCTCGTCTGTATGTCGGTCATGTATGATTTATGAAGCAGGTTTCTGAGGAATGGGCTCTGTTGCTGTCTTCAGGCATTATCTATTTATATCCTCTCATGAGTTAGATTTGGTACGGACCAGGACATAGTCACCAGCTACCCACACAATGACTGTTTTCAGTAACACAACAGAAATCTGGATTAGCAATTTGTTAAGGTGAAAAAAGGGCAAGCATCAGAGATGTAGAATACACAGTTTCGTAGACCTAACAATCAAAATTTGAGTTTGATTATTTTCTTTGTTTGAATTGCCCCCCCGGGGACAAATAACGTTTTTTGAATTAAATGGAGTCAAAATTCAACATCTGATTTAGTCTGTTAGTCCACTGCTAGGAACAAAGGGGGGGTCCAATAGAGGGAGTCTATGTGCAAAAACAAAACATCAAATGCATTTATTCACATTAACAAAAGCAATCTCTCTTTATATGAGCTGCAAGGTAAATGTTACTTTTAAAATCGTTCTCCTTTTTCCAGATTAAGTGCCGTTTAAGTTTAAGTTTAAAATGAGCTTGATATTTTGCAACATGAATGTTATTGATGTTGGTCAGTAAGAAAGGGAATACCTCATAGTGATTCTTTATCAGTTAAAACCAATGCCAATCATATTAAAATTCATTTATCATTCAAAATGTTTATTAAGCCTTTACCTAAATATTTTTCTTTGTGTCCGTTTTTAATAATAAATGCGATAAAATTCAGAATATAAAAAATTTAAACGTTGAAAGCATCTTTAAATTTCTGGACTTAGTGTTTTAAAGAGTCATTATAGGTCTTCTCTGGCAATATCTGGATTTCCTTCACAAGTCTCACCAAGCTTTTTTGATTCAGTACACATGCTATGCAGAGGTAATGAAGGTGTCGTGTCGACGTCAAACAGTGATAAACTGGAGTACGCCAGCTCTCTGGTGCCAGACAGAGCTAGGTAGGCAGGTAGGCAGTCAAGATGGAGGGAGAAAGAAAGATGACAGCATCCGAAAGAGAGAAGAGTGAATCATAAGGAAAAGAACCTTGTGGTTCAAGGCTCATACAGCTCCAGCGTGTAAAAAAAAAAAGTCCATCATAACGGCAAAGAATCAACCGGTGGATGAGCTATAAACATAAAGCACATCAGTGTTTAAAATATCAGAGCAGACACACTATTCAGTTCAAGAGTCAAAAATCAATTGGTGAAAGTCAAGTCTGTGGTGAGCGGCTGTTCTCTGGTCAGTGCAAGTCGTCAGGGTCACATCTGTAAGATGAAAGGAGAGGCTGCGGTTGGTTGCTTCCACAGAGGGATGGAACGGTCAGGAAGTGGCCCCCAGCACAAACACCAGACTCATTGTTCAAGTTCAAGGTAACCCTGAATGGGGGTTTCATTCAGTTAGCTCAGCCGCCCGTCCTCTGACAAGTTGCTGTTTTAAAAGGGTCGTAATTTGAGGAAAACTCTGCCAACTGTTACGACCGACATTAGTGTAAACTCACTTTGTCATTTTTGTTTATTGTATTGGATTTTGTGATGATTGGTTCGTGAATTGCTCGCTGTTTGATTTAGTGTGAAAGCTGCAGTGTGTGTGTGTGTGTGTGTGTGTGTGTGTGTGTGTGTGTGTGTGTGTGTGTGTGCGTGTGCGTGTGCGCAGGTGGCCATTGCTCAGGTGTGTCCACCCCCTGCCCTCACAGACAATGAACAAGGTCACAGTCGGAGGGTCACTGGGGATTTCCTGTCTGCCTCCTATGCTCCCTTGTTCCTGTTCCAAAATGGAGCAGGGTATTAGCTCTTTCATAAAACATTAATAATAATTTTTTTTTTTATGTTGAATATGTCAATCTAAACACACCAGAAAGTTGTACTTACATGAACTCAAAAATGAGAAAAGAAGTCAGAACACAATTAATCCAGCTACAGTTTCAAACTTTTGGGAAGTGTAGGACTGTAATTGATGACTTTGTGCACCATACAATAAATACACACACACACACACACACACACACACCTACACATGCATGCACACACACACACACACACACACATGCTCTCACACACACACACACACACACACACACACACACACACACACACACACACACACACACACACACATGCTCACAAACACAAATAGCACAAACACATAATTCAGAGTCTGACTCACCCCCTGTAACAGAAAGTCAATAACAATACAGGAATGATTAATCAGGCCCTCTGTGGCCCCTCCCTCTCCACTCACCACCTTCTACTCTCCCCCTTCCACCCCGCTCACCCTGCTCTCAGCTTAATATTGATCTGAATGCATTTGCTTCCAATTTATCTCCCCTCCTCCCCCTCCATCACGTAAATGCTGCCACTGCATCGAGCGCTCACAAAGAACCCTTTGCACAACAGTGTGTCCCATACACACAAACAACACACACTGACAAGCACATGAACATGCCCAACATATGCAGTGTGCATTCTGATCCTAATAGGTGCGACACTTAACTGCAGAGGTTTGGCTTAATCACTCTGGAGTACAAATCAGGGGTGTGCTTTTCATAATACAAGTGCATTATACGTGTGTTTGTGTTTATATGTTGCACACACACACACACACACACACACACACACACACACACACACACACACACTAGTCTAAACACATGTTAGCGTTCTCTCGAGGTTTAACTGACAGCTCTTTCAACCCCCCCCTCCTTTCATTCTTACCCATTCTGGTTGGTGGCACACAGGTTGCCATGACACCAGACTGTTTTGTCTGCCCTTTGACCTCTTTAAGGGGTGCTGTGGTCAATCAGGCATTACATTTGAGGGGCAAGTAGGAGGGAGGACAGGGGGGGGGGGGGATGCGTTTCCTCTGTAAAAAGGGGGTCCAAAAGGTTTCCCTCTTACATCCGCTCTGTACGCAGCAGAAGGTGGGGAGCCTCCAAGAGGCTCGCTGTGAAACAAAGACACATGTGCACATGCAGACATTGCAGTGCTTTGCAGGGGTAAATGAACTAGGCTTGAGCTCCCAGGGGGCGGGGAGTTATTATGCTCATTGTGCAGTCGGCCAGCTAAAGCTGTTTGGCTGCTTCTTTTGAAGTTATATTTATCAACCCAGAGCAGGAGGCTTAGCACTCCAAGCTGGTGCATTGCTTTGTCCATACTGCAGAACATGTGTGCATTAAGATCTCTTTCAGACATAAAGATTTAAACAGCAACTGAATTGATCGTCTAAACAGAAGAAAATAGATATGAAGAACATTTTCTATGTTCCTGGATGCCACCAATAATATCGTCCTCTGATACCGACAGAAACACACAAGTGTTTGTGAAAACATGCAATAAGTGTTTACAGGGCTGAGATCCAAGCTGGTCAAGCTTCATTAATACGGTAAATATTCAAACACGTAATATGGCAGAACTCAAGGAACAAAGTAAAATGTTGAAGTTTTTAATGCAGCTTTAACACAAGGCAATTAAAATGTAGTTTATTCTGACACGTGAAACAGTCCTGCTTTGTCAGTCAGATGTAATAAATACATTTGAGTTTGTTTACATTTAATGTCAATTCATTAATGATAATGATGCAATGCTGGCTATTTTCCTTATATGCTTTAAATTGACCAATTGTACAGAAAGAGTGAAAAGGACAAATGTTCTCCTGTGTGGGAATAACTAGGTATAGTTTACACTGTGCATACGTTGCTGCATCTGCAGCCTTGAGATTCTACAAATTACAGATAATGATAGTAATCATTATTGATAGCAATTTTTTCTGCAGTTATTTCAAAACTATCCCGAAAGCCGCCATGCGTGTTTCACTTTGTTATTGATGCTGTTGTGCTGAGCAGCTCAGGAGTAAGTCAGTAGCTTTCATGGACCTGTCCACTGACACTTCAGCTGTAACAGAGGTTGAACCTGTGACCTCTCGGTTAAACAGTTTCTCTTTTCACGAGGCCAGCTTGTCTCCCTATACCCATTGTGTGTGTTTGTATGTGTGCTGCCTCTGCTGTATGTCTAAGATTTACCAGCTGCAATAAAGTACTTATCCAATGGTAGCAACATTTTTGGATTTTACATTTTACTTATCTATATTTCCTCAAGAATAAACGTACACTCACAGACACAACTGTAAGTTAATACACACAAGGTACAGGCACACAATTCCAAAAATCAAGTTTACCTGTTGTATTAAAGTTTCAAATTCATTTTCAAAGCTTAACTATATCTAGATGGCATTCACACTGTAATTATTGTTGAACTGATGAAATTAGAACCAATTAAAATTCAAGCAGATAAGATTTTTTTTTTTTTAATCAACCTCCTCAGAGCTGTCAGCAAGTTGTAGGAGGAATCTTTGTCATTTGTAAGGCTTTGATTCATAAATAAATGAACTACTGAGATTGACATTTTGTTTTGGCTTCCTTTCATGCATGGCTTCATACAATGCAAAAACGAAACCACCACAGAGAAATATGAACACTTTTATTGTTTTTATTTAATTTTCATACAAGTCAATGCTCTGTTTGTTTTTTTAACAGCTTCAGTAGCTCCATTTAAGTGTCCTTACTTACAAAATAAATCCATTACTTCTATCTCAATTGACTCATTGAAAGATTGTAATGAGTAGCCATGGAAAAATAAAAGCACTCACACTCATTAACTTAGGTCTCAAACCTTTTGGAGAAAGAACAATAATGAGATTTATCTGAAATGGATTAGTTGCCCCTGAAATATTTGAAACACTAATCTAAGCAGGTAATTAGATCAAAAATTATCAAATCATGTTTGTCTGAAAAAGAAAAAAAACATTTCCAAATGCTTCCACAAAGATATGTGGAATTATTAGAAAGCCACTGTGTGTTTGTAGAAAAGATAACGTCCAAATATCCACAGCTTCTCTAAAATTACTTTTTTCGCCAAAATACAAAACACATCGGTGATGTATTTTAAGAATGAGCTTTTTTCAATAGGACTGTTTCTGTGATGTTCTGCAAAATATTACATTTTTATTCTTATCAGAAATGACCAACCACATTACAAACACACATTTGCACACCTCATCTGCTTTAAAACCCATAATAAGTTTTCCATCATGCATTTGATTGGAAATCAAAAAAGGGAGGTGCTACAAGAGGCCAGACACGACCAATCACAGCATACGCAGATTGACAGCTGTGCCATAGCAACAGTTTGGCTAGTTGCCAGTCTGTTGGGGTTGCCAGGCAAAAGGTTCCCATAGCAACATTCATTTTGCCATCCTGGTATATGAGGCTGGTGTCGACCAAAGCAGATTAGTGTAGGATAGAGGAGTGCTCTCACCTGGGGAAAAACACATGCATTTTTCAACAGAGCAGTGTTACTGTTAGATGGCAAACACGATGAGGATTTTACCCACAGTCACAGATTTTGAAGCATTACTCTTGAATAGAAAATGGGCAGCTTTGTTGATAATCCGCTATTTTTACAATCAGCTTTTAGGAGTGTTTTTCTATTAAAATATAAATCAAAATGAATCATGTTCATTAACTCATATCCATGGAGAAATTGTCTTAAAGTGCAGACAGCTGAGTCTGTGCATTTATTGCATGCCTTTAACCAAATATCTTCTTAATTTAGAATGTGAAGATCATGTTTCTGAGATTCAACCTGAATCAAAGCACATGTTATTGAAATGTAAGCTGTTTTGAATATAATGATACCAACCATTTGATTTAACTCTGTTTATTTTCTGAAATTCATTCCTTTCCTAATATACTGTTGGGTACACAAGGGATAGCTCCTTTCATCAGTTATCTTAATGAAAACACTTTTGGAAATACAGTTTTCTGTGGTCATATATCCAACAACTTTTCTCAACTTATAAGACCAGATATATTTGTAAATTAATGAATTACAAATATTCTTAAATTAATTTCTAGGAATGAATTTAGTGCTGTAATTACATTAAGTGTCACTGTATGCAGATGACTATTTAGTTTTTAGAGGAACTCTGAAGATGAATTGAGATGCAGCTTTCATAAATCACTCCAGACGTCCTATATGGTGAATAGTCTTGCAAAGGCTAGACACCCAGACAGACCTGCTTCAGGGTGGAGTGAGTTGGAGAGCGAGAGAGAGAGACAAGGATAGCTGACATTGGCACAATTACACTGCATTTCTGCGTGCTAAGACTGCGAAAATAATGCAGATGCCGGGCATAACGTGGAGAAGAGCTTGTGGGTATGGAAAGAAAAGGGACAAGACCGGCTTGTTGGGATAGAAAAAGGCAGAAGGGGGAAGGAAGACGGAGGATGGGTAAAAGGGTAAGAGGCGGGAAATAGGGGACCCATGAGAGCTGCAGTGGAGAAAAGGTTGAGTGTGGGGAAGGAGGGCGAAGGGGGGGGGAGGTGGGCGCACTTCGGGACAGGAGAGTGAAAGGGACTGGAAGCAGCAGACAGCAGTGGGTTAGGATGCTTAACACAAACAGAAAAAGAAAGGAGAAGGAGAAAAGAGGATACATTTTCACCATCTGTGGCTTGATTGGCTGAAGGGTTTTTACACTCACTGTCTGTAATATTAGATGTGTATCTTTATTTAAATTATTGTTCTTGAAAGCTCTGAAGAAACTCATTAAATGACATTTACAAAGTACGTTGTTTTATCCTTGTATCGTCAATCTGTGTTTATTTAGAACAATGTAAAATGCCCTTTATTTAGCGTTATGACTGCTTACATGGTTCTGTAGCGTGTATAACAACTGTTATGGAGGCTATTTACAAATTCAAAAAGGTTTTAGTTTGTGATATAAATGTGATATATGTCAGACTTGCAGTGCAATGAGAAAGGAGCTTCATTTGTCTCCACTGTGCAGCAGAAGCAGAAGTCACCCAGATTTAGATGTCACAACTGACAGCAGACTTAATGCTGTTGACAGTGTTATGGCAGTTGGTATTAAACTCCCATGAAAACCTGTCAGCCTTTAAGTAGAATCAGACATCTGATTCGGATGAAATACTGCGGGATATGTGAGTGTGTTAAGTGCAAAGCAAAACAAAAAAACGGATTAGTAATGTGAAGTAGAGAATAATAAATGGTGACAGTTTAATTTTTAAGAGAGAAGAAGATGATGATTGTAATTTTTTCTTTCAATGAATATGAAGGCTATAAGAGAAGCCAAGGTTGCGTACCTGTAACATCTTTTTGGAGAAAATGCAGCCAAGCCTTGATAAGAGTCTAAAGACATTGACTGAATGAGGAGCAATTGAGACGAAGTAGAATGAGGATAGAAGTAGTTCACACAGTCACCAGTAGAGGGCAACAATTCCTCAGAGATGGAGGGAAATATGAATGAGAGTAAATCCTTTGTAGTACTCACACCTGCATAAGAGGCTCAGATGTGTGGAAATGGATTTCCATACTTCTGTAGCAATATTGCCATTTTTGTCAAAGGGACGGCAGTGGTGTCAGATTATATTCAATTCAAGCTTACAACTTCTTACTGAATGTTTGATTAATTAAGCTGCCTATTTTTTGTTCACCGTGAGGATTTGCATATTTGCAATCAAGAGTCGTCCAAGAGTATTCCTGCTCTAGATAACTTACTGGTTGGCTTTTGTGCACTCCTTAAACTGAAGTATCCCCCACTGCATCTATGCCACGGCTCTATTGTCATTGCAGTCAACAGTATAGTTTCCCCTGGAACCAGATATGTCACTTACCACATATATGTTTATACTGCAGATTGGTCGCCCGTTTTATTGTAGAACAGTAATGTGCATCACTTTGGTAACATTTAAAAAAATATTTTTACTCCACTTGTTCAATGTATGAACTCAAAATCCTACCTAAAGGAAATAAGATGATATTGTATAATCCATCCATACTGGGATTTTTTTTTTCACACATGCAAGCCAATGTGATGTCAAAAGGCATAAAACTATAATTATCAGCACAAAAACAAACAAAGTTAATTAAAGTAGGGAAAATCATCCTTCAAGCTAAGATTCCAATGTATTAAGTGAGGAGGACTTTATACTTAATGTGCTCACAGAGAGCAGGACATTATTCTTGTTATAGCTGACTTGTATACAGAAAGCAGACAGGTGTACATGTAGAGATCGAACACCTCCGTCCTGCTGGTGAAGACGTTGTTTGCAGGGTGGCTCTACAGTCTGTGCTCTGCAGTATGAGGTAGTTGGTTGTATGGTTTCGCATAATAAACAGCACGGAGATAACTGTACAACCTTCTAGCTTTCACTGCGGAGTCACTTCTCACTACGACTAATGTGACCTCCAGCAGAGCGGTAAGTATGTAGTTAGTCCTCCTGACATTGTCCCAGGGCTTAATGACACAACTCCTCCTTTACAACCACAAAGCTTTTTAGACTCTCTCCCGTTGTGGCAAAAGTCATAACTGTCCTACAAGCCTTTGTTTCATTTTGTGTGCAATATTTGTAACAATCAGACATGTTTGCAAGGAGGACCACCTGCTGTGTGACAGGGATTTTGGTTGTTTTTTGGCAATCAGAGGTTTTTACTGCAGTAGAAAAAACCTCTAAGAGAAGACATTGAACTTCTGCTTTCATTTGAGAACTCAATATGATTAGATACAATAGTTTTATTGTACAGGTTCTGGTTTATTCTTATTTTTTTTTAAATGGTCTTTTAAATCAAAAGAAATTATAAAAATGCTAAAGATTGTTGATAAGAAGCTGCTAACTCAACTGTTAGTTGCAGTATTAACAAAAACCTAATCACTGCTTTTTTCATTAAAGCTCCTGAAGAATTGAATCATAAATACATTTGGGGAAAAAAATTAAAGTTGTTCCAAAAGTTTCTGATTTGTCTCCTCCCAAAAATTGACTGCGCTTACCATTTTTACTTACTCCCCCTAATTATTTTCTCATGGTATACAACATAAAACATGTCATACATGTATCTAAAATGATGCCTGCCTGTTGAAATCTGGGACTCCCTGCCTGTCTGTAGCTCTAGCTTATAAAATGTATGCATCTATATCCGAGTACCTGAAGCATCTTATACTTACCTATTTAGCACTTTGTGTATTTCCCTGCATCCAGGCCAACACACACACAATAACAATAATTTATCCACTGTCATTACCTCTCAACCTCCTCCCTCCCCTGCACTGTGTGAGACTGCTGGTTGAGACAGCAGCCATCTGCAGTGCGTTAGAGCCGACTCTCCTCCCCTCCTGGTATGGAGGGAAACGGGGCATATATCAGAATTGTGCTGATTCGGCATTGTCAGACGTAGCGTTCTTTATCATCCAATACACGATGCTGCTCTCCTGCCAGAAGAAACAAGCCAACGCCTGACAGTTTGCAAGATGTGTGAGGGGGGGATAATGTACAATGAGCTATTTGCTCTCCTTCTCTCACTCAATCTCACCCAAATACATAAACATACAGTAAAGATTGTCTGAAGCAAGGATGACATTTTCCAAACTAGGGAGATTTTTTTTTAATACTCTCAAAAGTTGACAGACACATTTAATGCTCTTCAAAATGTATTTGCAGGTAGTTGGACACGGTCATAGTCTCTCCTAGTACAAAGGATCAAGGGTTACTTGAAGTGAACTAAAACAAAATCTCCTCTGTATAGCATGTTGTGCCAATTTTTGCCTATGCAGTTAAACACACACACATGTGCTGAGTAGGTGTGTACTGCAAAATATGTGAAGGCCATTTCTCCCATCCCCTAAAACAGAGAGCAGGAGCATCCTGAACCTGAGACAGACAAGGCAGACACCATCCCAGACTGATGATGTCATCCCTGTGCACTCCCTGTGCTTTGTCTCAATGTGGCACTGCAGAGCGAGCTGCTGGCACACACACGCACGCACACACGCACAAACACACACACACACACACACACACACTTAAACATCAGGACACCCACACTCATGCACACACCTGTCTAGCTGTGACATTCTACGTTTGTTACTCAGGTTCACGCTCTGCTCAGGATAAAGAGAGAGAGCTGCTCTTTCCTGGTTTCTAAGCCAGATTTGCTCCTGAAAGCCATTGTCTTAGATATCAGTGCTTTATTTGTCTGCATAGAAGAGACTGACAGAGGAGAACAGAGAGAGACTCCAGCACTATAATCAATTCACAATCTATGTGCTCTAAATGTACAGGAATTTGTCTTGGTGACATTAATGCAGGATCAGATAGGATTTATGTGCAGCGCAAGCACAAACACACACTCTGCAGCACAGATAGTGTAAACACATTCAGCATGTTGTTTCTATGCAAATGAAGGTGGCATGGCATTACAGTATTATGGCGGATACGGAGGAGTGTGTGGAGAGTTCTCCTGTGCTTTGGAGCTGTGGGTAAGACAGTTCAGAGGGAAAAAAAAAATATCAGAGAAAAAATAAATGCAGCTGTGTGCAGAGTATGTGTCTGGAATACCTGCTGAAGGAGTGAGACATGCTAGTCTATAGGAAGTGTGGGTATATAATGAATATTCATGAGGTTTTATGAATTTATAGTCTAGTGATTATAGTCTAACCTACATTTCGAAGAGGTTGGATCCTCTTGCATATTTATAAAACAAAAGCCTGATTGAAGAAGGTGAGGATGAGTTTGTGTCCAACATTACACCGTACTGAATGTCAGGCCTTAGGAGTAAAAGCTTTCAAATTCTCACAAAATGACAGATCTATGACCTGTCCTTGTATTTTGTATTCATTCAGTTCATACTTATTTGTTAGCCCGAGTGTTAATTAGCTGCAAAATCTCTAGCAGCTGTTTTTCTTCCCATTTATTTTCTTACTTCCTCCAAAGTCTGCCAAATGTGTGGGCCATTAATGATGATCACACATCAAGTGTAGTGTTTATGCTCCATGCCGCTGAACAGACAGCCAATCAGGAGCTTTAAATTAGATTTACCTTCATTTCTGAATTCCCCTCAGGGTGGTATGATTCCATTATCCAACAAACACAACTTTGCCGTCCTCTAATAGAGAACCACAACTATAACAATCAGCCTGCCTTCAGACATATGAACT
Source organism: Symphodus melops (assembly GCF_947650265.1). Lineage (NCBI taxonomy): Eukaryota > Metazoa > Chordata > Actinopteri > Labriformes > Labridae > Symphodus > Symphodus melops. The sequence continues at coordinate 17,500,831 of NC_136695.1, read as the reverse complement.
GATTTAGTAACCCAACAGACATGAGAATTGGAACGATATTACACATTGAATTTGCAAAAATGTTGCAACTCCTTTGTTTGCACATGTAACACAAAGCGTGGGTTTAAACGCAAGTTGTTTCCAAAGTCATTAGTTATGTTTGAAGCTGCATTGGTTGAATTTGTTTTTAGCTGTACCGAACAGCAAACTGCACATCGTCCACCTCTGATGTGAAGCCATATAATCCCGACACGTTCTTGTAATTGGCAAAGTGTTCCATGATGGGTTTATTTGGTGTGTTTGATGTCAGTCCAAGTGCAATTTAGACATGTATTGGAGCAACAGCAGCTGTAAATCGTGTAATCAGTGTGATGATGGTGTGATTGCTGCATAGAGGAGGCAGTAATGTCAGCCTCTCAGGTTCATGAGACTCCTGGGCTTCATATTTTCTCTCTATTCTCATCCTATTAGAGATTCTGACCCTCCCCCTCCATCCCCACTTTCTCTGCTAGCCCCTCTGCCCCCCCCCCCCCCAACACACTCACACACACACACACACACACACACGTATGTATGTATATGATATATTTATGTATATATATATATATATATATATATATATATATATATATATATATATATACAAACTCTATGTGTGTGTGTGTGTGTGTGTGTGTGTGTGTACACTGGTGAACACATAATGTCCTGGTGAACTCGCTGCACTCTCGTTCCATTCCTCACATGTTCACACACATACTCTCTCACAAACTGGAGTGTGTGCGTATGTGTGTGTGTGCGTGTGTCTGTGGAGGGGTTTACTGAGCTGGTAGAGATGTGAGGCTAGAAAAAGGCGTATGAGGAAATAGAGGGAGATGGAAGGATGATGAGTTGAGAGAGTAAAAGAGGGAGAGAGAAAGCAAGTTAAAATGAAAGCAGAGCGAGAGGACTAGAGTCTATGAATGCAGCACGGACGGTGAATGAATGTGTGTGTTTTTGTGTCTGAATGTTGGATTGCATGTGCACCCAGAGGTTTTGGTGTGTAAGCAAGCTTTTTCTCTCTTCTTCTTTATTTTTCTCTTTGCAGCTTTTTGCAATTGCAGCCTGGCGGAGACAAAAGCTGAAGAGCTACATGGAAGCTACTGTTAAGGTAGGCAGGTATGTAGGTAGGTAGATACAAAGCAGAATAATGGAATCAATACTATTGTCTGTAACCTACCTGCCGCTGGGCTCACTGTCTGGCCCCAGCACAGACTGTCAGAGAGAAAGAGAGAGGAACCACGGACTGACTTTGACTGGGGGGGAAAGAAAAAGAGGCTGTCTGGAAGGTGATTGTCTTTTCTCTTTTAATAACATTTTCACTCAAATGGTTGATTGTTGAATAGGGATAGTATTTTTACTCTGTATGCAGAGCTGACGTGTTTTCATCTGAAAGTTTTTCATTCAGCTTTGGTTGCACGTGCATGCATGTGTGAACTCGTCTGTATTTGTTGGATAAATGTGTCATTCAGTGTGTGTTTACACTGTGAAAAATCTTTTTTAGAGTCTACGCATAATGTCTGGATTGTAATTCCTTCTTTTCTCTCTTACCTTTCTTATTGTGAATCTGAGGGGGGAAAGCATCATCTACAATTCACTTTACTGTATCCCTTTTTTGTTATGCCAGGCTGGTATATTAGCAGATGTCGAGGAATTTAGATAGGCAGTGTTTGACAATATTTATTCACACCTGCTGCAGTTATCGTCAATCTGTTCAACACAGACCTTTCCATTCATGTTCTTATATATAATCTGGCATCGCAAATGTTTTGTTTAATTAAAATTAACATAAATGAAAGTATTGTAAGACAAACCAAGAGTGGTCTCTGCAGACAAATCCATAATTCATCTCTCATCAAAATGAAGACAAATGTCTGCAGCTCCCTCTGGTCCTATCCAGCTGCCATGTCTGTCACATTCATCCTTAATGTAGACAATCTAAAATCACACCTTTGACTTAAAAAAAACACGTTGTGGCCTGCAGATCATGAACCTGCAGGTAACATATGAAATGCATTATTGCAATCTCATGCAGGACGTGACGCAGGCACTTTTGCATGGTTGTGCACATTCACGTTTAGATGTTTATGAGATGAAAACTTACAACGCCTTACAGACGGAGTCATGAAAAGTAGAAATGTGTCTTTCTACAATATATGAACTAAATCAGCCTTTACAAGTTAGCATGTGTCGTTCTGTCTGACTACCAGTGGGTGGTGTTGGCTCATGACATTTCTTTGCAATAGCAAAATGGACATTGACATCCGCCACTTTATTGAAAAAAAACGACATTTTGATATTGTTTTATTTTAACCATGAAAATGTCATTCTTTCGGTCATTTATTGCTTTACTTACAGGTGAATGAATGCGTCAAACGCCCTCCTTGTGCTGCTGCTTTTCTTACTTTTCATCGTCAAGTTTTATTTGCACTGGTAAGGTAAGAGACATATTGTGTTTTTTTGTATTACATTAAACTGATTACTGATTAAAAATAGTATACTATTATTTATTAAATACTTAATTTGGATTGTACATCCCTGTCATTTAAACTTAAAGTCCACGCAGAATAAAATTGACAGGCAGCACAGTGAGGATAAACTGCTCTCATAAATATCCTTCTCTCACTCATTTATCAGTTATGTTCCACGAAACAGAGTGTCATGTCGAGTAAATAGTAAGGGTTAGGAAGATTATTTCAAACTTGAATAAACATCCTTTTCTTTGACATGTAAGTTATGATCTCCCTTTTAATAACAGACTCATGAAGCTGAGAGCCCTTTCAGTTTGCTGAGCTCTGAACAGCTATTAGACTGTAATTTCAGTCAGTGTTCAATAAATCATCTTCAAAAGGCCCATGACATTTAACAACAGTTCAAAATTAATCGTTTCCACTACATAAATACCGTCTGCTCCATAATGTGCTCCATTGCTGCATTACTGGCATTCAATCCTCGCTGTGAAACCCACTACTTTGCTTTTTATTCCTGCGCTGTATCATAAGACATGTAAAATGTTTGAAATGTGGGCAAATATGTCACCCTCATTTGTTGATTCTGTTTTAATTAAAACGAACGATTTCGCTTTTCCGCAGCAGACGGGGGACCAGTCAGTGCCGCAGAATCCAAATGTCAGATGAGGTCATGTCTTTGTCTGGGTGCAGCCACTCTGCACTCTGCTTTTTAACACATTTAACTTCTGTATTTATTGTTTTGTCCATCAACCAGGGCTATAACATCTGTCTAGACAGTGTTTTTTTTTCTTGATGGAATTGTAATATTTCCCTCCCTCTGTTTTTTATGCCAGTATGCCCCTCTGTCCCTGAGACCCTTAACCTGTGAGGTCAAAGCAGGTCACAGGTGAGGTCCTCGGGAACAGGGCTGCATTCAGTTTCAACGTCTGAATAAACCATACATTTTTTGGCAAAGATATGGGGATTGTTCTACCTGTAAAGTTAGAGGTTGAAGTCTCTCCATCCTCTCTCAAAACCCTCAGATGATATCATTGAGGTTTTTCTTCTGGCCCCAGTGTATCTCTTCTTTCTTCAGTACGTTGACTGGTTATATGGTTACCTGTCATGTCAAGATAAAGACTTGCCGGACTGGACAGAAAGAAGACCTCCCTCTCCTGCAGAACACTTTTAGGGAGCTAATCCTATCGGCTGGCTTTGTGTCTTTAAAACCCTCACTTGAGGGCAAAAAGGAAGACAGCCCAGGGTTATGACCCCGTCGCTAACATCAGCATTAAAAGTTTCTTGGTTGTTTTTTTACCTCTGTGTCTGTGTGTTTATAATGTTTGATGATAGTAATTTAATAATACGGCATAAAATTGATGTGTCAATTTATAATGTAATTTATTACTTTGGCTCAAAAGTTCGTATTGATATTTGACTTCATGTAAACTATGTCTCTAGCCTGACAGAGCCAAAAAAAAAAGCACTAGCTCTTGAATATAAAAGATAATTCATTGCATTTTGTAAAGATTTTTGCCTTTTATTTATCTGCCTTATCTGTAAGGAGTATGTGATTGTTCGCTTTTACAAAAGAGTATTTTTGTCTTCACAAATCTAATAAAGACGTAACTTGTCAAGTTTTATGCTCTCATAAATTTGAGAAGAGTTTTATGGCCCTCGCTACAGCATGCAGTACACAAAGCAGGTAATTAAATGCACTTAAATGCAAACACACACACACACAAGCCCACACATGCATATTTGGGAATTTCCATGTCCAACCACCCTACTAGCTATCTGACTTTGGCTGTGGAGCAGACTCTTACCTAATATTGATTGGCTTGTCTGTGTGGAGACAGATGAATGCATTAGTACCCAGCTCACCCTGCCACTGAAAATATATTAAGTTCATGTATTAGGCACCCTGTCTGGTTGCCATGGAGATGCACAGGGAGAGAGGGACAGGGGGGGGGGGGGGGGGGTGTTGGTGAAGGAAGAGGAGGAGGATGGGAGACGAGTTAGGGATACAGGATGTGATGATGCAGTCAACTTGATTTGTAGTTCTGCTCTTTCGCTGCCTCTTGTGTCACTTGTGTCCTCTCTTCTTTCATCTCTTATTTGTTTTGATTTGTTTTGCTTCCTTTTTTTTTTTATCTTTCACCGCTACTTTTTGGAAAAAAAATTAAACTCCCCAAGCAAGCAAAAACACTTTCACTTCCTCTTAATCGATTTTGTTGCCCCTTTTGTTTCCCTCTTTTTTCCCTTTCATTTACTCTCGTCGTCTCCTCTCCTCAGTTATATTTGATTATTAATTTGAATATTTCTCTTGGGGAACCTTTTCCCAACACGATAACCACTACATCTCCCTTCGTACATAATCATTTAACTCCCTCTTCGTCTGCCCCTCCCACCCCATCCCACCCCACCCCCCACCACCACCATGCACCCTCCACAGCCGCCGTTGCCACCTCCCTCCTTGGCTCTCTCCATCTCTGTGCTCTGCAGTAAAACTGGTGCATTGAGGCAGCAGGAAATGGGGACTAGAAACAATAGAAAGGAGTGAAGTATGGAGGGGAGTCCGTGATGCTCTCTTCTTAAAGCAAGCATACTGACAAAACCAGCAGGATGCTTAAAAATATTTTAAAATCTAAACTTTGAATTCCATGCCGGATTTCCACATAATTATATCTTTAACTCATAAAAGCTTCCTAATACAAAACCATGGAATGTCCACATTGTTCTTTAGTGACCAAGATTTAAATAACAATAGTCCATATTTAAACCTTGGTTTGACTTAAATGCTCATGCTTAAAAATGTGCAGATCTGTTTTATGGCTGATGTGTGTGAGCTTGTTGCTTAGCACATCTCTGAGCTGCTTTCAGTGCTTTGCTGATCAAGCAGACAGTTCTCGTCTGTGTTGGGGTCACATTTTAACTCAGTACAATATTCGAAATGTTGACGCCTGCTTCAGGACGCTGGACCGTATTTTCAACAACAACGAGAGGCTAATTGAGGCTGGAAGAGTAGGTGTGAAAAATTTTCATTTTACTATTTTTACTATTATTTTAAATCCTATTAGAGCCTAGGTTAAGCAGATATACTGTACATGTCATTAAATAGTAAAGCAGTTAAAAGAACAACAGAGCAATGGAGGGAAGGAAGATGCTCTTTAGTGTGTCGTGTTTTCTTTTACAGGTAAGGGCTATGACAAACAGCTGAAAGAACTCTTGGATTTAGAGATCCTGCCCATAGTGAACGAGTTTGACAAAAAGGAGAATAAAGGTGCCTGAACACTTTGACAGACACATTACAGCACAAGTGAATGAGTCTTTACTGCTTCTGAATTGTTAAGAAAGGTCAGAAGTGTGGGGAAGTTAGAAATGAGAAATTTTAAAATGATGCCCTGAAGTACATAATTCAGCAGCAGGATGTGTTGAGCCAAATATTTCTGTCTACCTCCTCCTTCTCCTCCCATCCATCAGACACAGTGTATGAGCAAAGGTTGCAGACAGCAGCAGACAATTTCATCGCCGCTGCCTCCAAACTGCCCAGAGGTAAGACGTGGTCTCGTCTCTTTTCCCCTCATCTTTTCATCTACACTGAGGCCTATATCATCATTATGGATCCCTCTGATCTCTCCACTCTCTCTTTAATAAGCTTATAACAGCCTTTCAAACACTGTGGAGAATAAAGGAAGCTGTCAGGTTACACTGACTCATACTTGTGGATGTTAGCACTAAATTATGGATGAAAATAAAATTACTATCTAACTTTGTTTCAGTTTCTGGGTGTTTCCCCCCATGTGGTGAGTGGCTTTTTTTATTTTGTCTCTTCAGTTTTATAATTTATATTAAATATACCAGATATGTTATATTTGACTTTCATGCATCAGGTTTCCAGAGTACAGGCGGAGTATATAATTGCGTTACCTGCAAGTATGACTCCTGTGAATTCCCTCTGGACTGTCCAGGTGGGTATTAAACATCAATCACACATATTGGATTACTGATGTTGTTACATCACAATCTTCAAATATGAAAATAGTGTGCTAATCCAGACTGGACACATCCTTACATAACTACTGTATATTTTCACCTTCATAAGTATCCACTCTGGATCCTTGAAATGCTCCGCTTTTGATCCTTGAAATGCTCTTAGCAGAGAGTCAGGATTTGAAAAAAGAAAAAGAGGCAAGGTTTTATTTCACACATTATATCTTCTGCACAGAGCCCCCAAGGTACTCTTTAAGTCCTTGGCTTCTTTATGCAAGGTGACAGTTGACTCCCACACACGATGGTATTTGTATCAACCCTGTACAGTGCAGCCGCTGTTTAGCATATCATCACTTTTACTCCACTCCTCAGAGAATGGGCTTAAGTATTATCATTAAGGAGGGCTCTGACTTCAAGAGCTGCCCCCCCACCCCCTCCCCCCCCCCCTTGGGTGTATGCTATATGTGTGTAAGTGTGTATGCATCTGGTTGGCTGTACTGTATGTTTCTTTAGTTAAAGATATTCAAGTGATGGAGAACAATCGGAGCCAGTTGCAATGTGATGTGCCATTTCACCTTCCAAATGATATCGAGGTGATCTGGAGGATTGCAGATGAGGTACGCTGGGAATATGGTGAACAATTGAGGTTCACTGAAACACCTCTTAAAGAATTAGAAGAGTAATATCACTCTCGTTTCTGTCGTTCAAATATGAAGCTAAAGCGAGGACAACTTTAGCTTAAACACAAATTCTGAAAGAAGAAGGACACATCAAATTTAGTGCTTTAGTCAATGAAATATGTGTAAATGTCCTCTTTATGGACATGCTGCTGTTATTGCTTATTTAGATGAACACAAAATCTTGCTAAACTGCAATTATAAATGAAACATCACTGAAACCACTGCTATAATCCTGTATCGTGACACTCATGCTACAAGCTAGCTCGTCGCAACAGCTTTAAGTTCCTATAAGGAGATTTTAATGGTTACAAAGTTATATTAATACCGATTGCTCTATATGATCCATCAAGCAAGCCTACCCGATAATCTGGAAGGAGACCCTCCCTGTCTGACTGGAGGGTCTGGGGTTCACTGGTGGCAGGACATGACGTAAAGAGAACAATGTAAAAGTTGCAGACAAAGCGACAGAGTCTGACGCTTTCATGATAGTTTTTTGCTTTTATATGAATGCTATGTATAGTTTAACATTTTCATGGTATTAATGGAAGAACCGAGAAGAAGCCATGGCCAACAGAAAACATAATGATGCAGATTATTACGCGCATACTGATCGCAAAGTATTCACTCTACAGTCTGGTCAAGTATCAGTCACAGAACATTAATGTCATCACCCCCGTGAACTTTCCTGAATATATATTGTTGCATTTCAAATTGTCCCACCCTGTTTTCACCCTTAAAGTTTTCCAGAGTGCTGGCTGGAAAAAATAAGTTGAATATTCTGCTGTTTGCATTTGCACATGTAGCTCACCCAAAACATTTATGACATTATCAGGAGTTTTCTTAAAGGCCCAAGTAATAGATTGAATAATTAAAATAATTGATCAAAAACAATTACACATGTGCAGTAGATGACGAAATAAGCAAAGAAATAAGTAGTACAGCTTTGTCCACAAGGGGGCAACAAAATCACCCAAACTTAAAAGTTCTTCTACAGCTTAAAACAACTTTTTGATGTTCTAAGTTTTTGATGGCTGTGACTTTTTCCCCTGAAGTTTCACAAAAATGGCCACATCAATAATTTTCTGTATGGATATTGACAGACATGTTTGCTAACTATAGCCTTTTAAGGATTATATTTTGTGGACAGCTGAAAACCCAGCAGGTGGATCAGTTTAAAGAAGTGACTGCAGGGAGTGACAAGCTCTACTCCATCCCTTCAACCAGCCTGCACCATCAGGGCACATACCAGTGTGAGATCTACTCCGAACAACGCTCCATTGTCAGACTATACTACTACCTCAATGGTAACCCTGACTCCTCTCTTTTAGGAGACAGAACTCTTAATTGTGCCTGATGCTTATCAATGGGAGGTCATCTGTACCGGGACACAACTTAACATAACTTCAACTCTCCCATTCGCAGAAATATTTTTGTACCTGATATAAATTAAATAAAAAGGGATTTAGATGTATAAATGAATGTTGAAACATGTATTGGTATAAACATTTAAAATCATATTGAGATTTTTAAATAAAACTTGTTTAGTTGTTTATCCTCCAGCCAAGATTTGTTTAGGACAGAATTTAGTAATAATCAGAGAAATATTGCATGGGGGAAAATCTAAGTTAATGTGAATGGATTACGAAACAGTGAGCTAAGGCTTTGGCTCACAAGTTGACATCATGGAGGCCTGCAGTCAAGTGATTCTGTATGCATAATGTAAAAAGGTGTCAATGACACTTAGACTTAGACTGAACTTTATTGATCCTTTTGGGATGACTCCTTCAAGGAAATTTAGGTTCCAACAGCATATACAATAAAATGTAGCAGGTAACAAAAAAAGTAACAATATAAAGAATAAGATAGAATAAATAATAGAACACGAGAGAAGATGTTGTAAAGAAAAATGGATGTGCATATTCATGTATCTTTTAATACCTTTGTTTTTTACCTGTAGAAGTTAGCCTATAGGCTAGCTTTCCTATGATCCTTTGTTTTTATCCCCCACTCCATCTGTCTTTATTATTATGTTTTATGCTTTAGTGTTTTTTTTCCAAATAGCGATTTTGTCCTATGATTAACACTTGTTCTTTTATCCTGTAAAGCATTTTGTAAACCTTGTTTTGGAAAAGTGCTCTATACATAAAGTGTATTTATTATTATTATTATTATTATTATTATTATTATTATTATCATATGTTTCATTCCTATATTTTATACAAATCCTGCCTGTAGAAATATAGTTTTCTTATAGTTTACTCTTTTGTTGTTTTTGATTGTATTTCTTATACGTTTCCTGCATGCAACTGTTGATGATGATTTCTAAACTCAACAAAATCAAGTCACAAATAGAGAATACAAAAATGCAGTCGGTCAGTCTGAGTTCAAACTTTGCCTGTATACATCTCTTCCTGTCTTTGTTAGTGACCCCTCAGGTTGTGGTTGGCCACACAGAGCTGCAAGAAATATTCGACATGTCTCTTCTCTCAGGAGGACGTTTAGTCCCTACCTCCGATGGATCTCACCCCTCCCCCCTTCTCCTGCCCTCCTCCTTGCTTCTCACCGCATGTTTAACATCTGTACTTCTGCTGCTCTTCCTTTCCCTGGGGTAAACTTAACACAATATGGGACATTTAAATTGAACAACAGCTTTGCTTTGCATTCAAGTTACTTCTGGTCACATAGAGGCCTATTGTTTATGTTTGACTCTCACTTGTTCTTTTGCTCTTGCAGGGCTCTTTATTTGTCATCAATAGAGAACAACCAGAGTTAAGTGCAATAAATGCATGCCATCAATCTTCTGGTATTCAAAAGGGTCTTATGTCATGGCTGAAAGAGACCCTGTTTTCAACCCTTTTCACCACTAGATGGCAGTATGTACATCTGTATCTGTTGTCCCTCTGGACACTGAGCTGCAACAATAACTTTGACAGTAGAGAAATGTTCTTTTGACTATCCTTCAACATTCATCGAAAAGTTATTTGTTGCACTGTCAAATTTTATAAGAAGTTTAAAATTGTTTTAAAATGGAAAAGAAGTAATCAAAATGAATACAGCACTTCAAATTTTGATGTGTTGACTATTTTGTCAAACACGCAAATACCTATAACTTTAACTCCCGCGAAATTTTGAATGAAGTTCTTTTACTCATAAAATATCATTTTAAAATTGTTATAATAATGCTACTTTTAGAAAAGCAAGTGTATAACTTTTTTATTCCATAGAAAATGTCATTTTGTAGTCACCATTTGCTCTGAATCTCCTTTAAACTTACCACAAGTTTGTTTGGCGTAAAGCAACAGAAAAATATATATCATACAGCCAAACATTGTGCATTGGGAGGAGATAGGATGGAAATAATATCAGGACATTTACCAGAAGGAGTTGAGACTATGAGTTCAGGGGAGTCTACTTATAAATGTCAGACATTTTTCAGTATCAGATAGGTAAGGAACTGTGATGAACCAACAAGCTGAGGCAAAACTGATAACAGCTGGATATAATCATAGTGGTCTTAGTTGCACTTTCAATGCTGGAGAAAGTCCCGAATGTAAAGTAGCAGGTTTCAGTTTCAGGGATATCCATAGAGGCGCTGATAGAGCTGTAAAATGGAGATATATTTAAGTACAGTTTTTATTTCTTTTGATATTCTGTCTTTTGTGACAGGTCAGCCTAAACAGACATGCCTTTAGGTGACCACAAGGTGTCAGCAAAATACTGTACACACTATAACTTTGCATGAGAAATACAGAATGATAATAAAAACAGTTGAACTTTGTTATATATTTACAGTGTGTCATATCAGGGATGTAGTGCAGATGATATATGGTTGCTACAACAAAACAAAACATTACGTAAATACAATCTGAATAAAGTGGTGGATAGGGGAAGTGTTTGTATTGCAACAGATATTTGCACAAAATGTGACACTCTTGTCATATTTGCCAACATATTATTTTTTCAAGAGCTTTAAGCTTTCAAGGTTGAATGCCTCGCCCAAACTTCTCTGATGTCAAAGTCCTTCTTCATGGTCTGTTGACGAGTGAACAGCAGAAATCCTCAAATATTACACAACACATACAGTATAAAGAGATACTTCGCCCATCTGCATTAAGCTTTGTATCATCAGAAAACCTGGCAGTATTTTTCAATAATTTTACATCTCACCCTCATTTCCCCCTGCGACAGGAAACCTCCATATTCTTTTGCCTGAAAAAGAGCCTCCGATGACGCAAAAACTTAATCAAAACTTAATGTCTGCCATCTTGGAAGCTATACAGGCTCTTATGAGAGAACTGACAAGAACTGAGAATGGCGAAAAAAGTGTTTCAACTTCAAACTCATATGGATAAAACAGATTTTAAAGGTCTTGTGCTCAAATCAGATGTTTGTGGATCTTTCTACAAGATGCAAAATAGTGGCGAGGCAGCGTTTGCCGAATGTCGGAGGCTGTCAGTCAAGGAGCCTGTGGTGTCTCTATGGAGAAAGCTGACAACAACTGAGAAAGGCTGTTATTGATGAAGTGGATTTTGAAAGTCTCGAATCGGATGTTCGTGGCTCTTTCTACGAGACGCAATATAGCGGCATAAGGCTGCTGCCGACAGTGGTGGTCCAAGTTTCCCAGTTGAGAAGTCATTCTTTCGACTTTAGTGTGTTAATGATTCCAGTGTTGTAATAAAAGCACAAAAGAGTGGATGCTAAGATGAAGATCAGTAAAATGTTACTGTCAAAAGTTGATGCACAAAAAGTATGTTAACAGTAACAGAATCTACTTCAGCAGTTGTCTTGTGCATTTTACAACTCAGAAACTATTTCTTTACGAAGTGTCCAACACTACATGAATGCAACATTAAAATTCTCACCTGCAGCAATAGTAGCCTGCGGTGCTGTGCATTCTGGGAGTTGTCTTTCATCCATATGAGCCAAAAAGACACTTTCTGCCTTTTCTCAGTCAAGAAGGCACCAACTTCAAAATGTATTTAACATTTCTACTACATACATGAACCAACTTCATTACAGATTCATGTTTCAACGGGTCAAGTATCCCTTTAATGTATTGCGGTCAAAGCGGATACAATGCTATGAAGAGTTATGAGTTTAAAGGATGTCACTAAAAATGTATTAGAGTGGATAAACAACAAATACACTTAAATACTGTTTTTTCTCCATTAACTAAAATAACAGTCAGTGTTGTAGTTTTAATAAATCATTCTTGAAGTTTTTATTACAATCTCCAAATTACATTTTTCATTTTCATGTTGTGCATTATGTTTTGACTCATTTTTTCATGATGCTGTCTACAAAAAGCAAAACTGCTTTGACAAATGTTTATCCTGACCGCTATTGTAAATCCTCCAGCCAAGATTTCTTTTAATCTGCTCCTAATCTTTTGATGTTGTAAATCACTGCATGGCCCCAGGCATGCACATACAATGGGAACACTCTTGACCCTGTTTCTGTTCAAAAATTTACAACCTTTAATGAACTTTCACTACCCAGCTACACGATCCAAACACTCTAAAGTAATCCATCATTTACACTTCACTTTCATGGCTCTATAAGCAGACCATCGCTACATTTTCCAGCCATGTTTCTGATCTGTCAATAATAATACCAATTCAATTCAAAAGCTAGTTAGATGAATGATTTGTGTACAATGCTTGACTTTTGAATCATATTCATGTCCAGATCTGACCCACATAAATACAATGAAAGATCACAAGATTTACACAACAAGGCCAAATGGGAAAAATGTAAACTTGAACCACATTATTAAATGTATAACTAACCTACTTTATGATTAACAGTGAGACATATTCAAGGTTCCTGTTTCATACTTTTAACCTGGTTCTAAATCCCTTTTATCTTGCAGTTTCTGCTTCCTCACCTTATGACCACGATAAACCCATCCACAGGCTGCCCCTTTTTTCCAAAATCCTTTTAAATGGTGTTACAGACCAACTCCAAATAAGATGGTTGAGGTTCATGAAGTGTTGGAAGCAAAATTAACCTAACTTTGGCTTTGAGCATTGTGATGACATCTAATAGCTGAGAGTGGCCAATGACATTACATGCACACAGACAAGCTGAGTTAGATTTTTTTACAGCCTGAAATGATTTACATTTTTAAATCAGCACCAATCAGTTATTCATAAGTAATAATAATAATAATCCAATGCTTTTATAAATAACCACGTGTCGCCCTCAGTCTTACAATGTGGAGTGTCTCAGGGGTCTCTCCTCGGCCTATTTCATCTTTCTTTGATTCCTATCATATTTCCAGCCACTAAAAAAGCACATACAATCCTTTACAATTGATCTCACATATGAATATGTTTAATGTGAGCTGTATTCACTGTATGCTGCTTGTTGCTACAGTGACATTAGTCATGTGGATTCATAAATTAGTCTTAAAGACACAATATATTTATAACTTGTAAAAATTATTATTTAAAAAATAGAAAGCTTTGGAACACAGAAAAAAAAATCTAAATGTAGATGCATTGAAATGTATTGCATTTAAGCTCAGAAAAAGGTACATATTTCCACTTTTTCTTTTTATATGAATAGAAATTCTTTAAAAAGCACTAGTTTTACAAATGCATACGGTTGCTTACTATTAACAATTCAATTCATCTTTTGATTTTTAGTGTCAGTGGACAAGAAGATATAGTTTGTAATGTGCTATAAATATAGTAGTGCCCATATTTATATTGAACTGATCAGATGAGAAATCTAATTTTCCACCAGGTTAAAGTTATCGAATGATTTCTGCAAAGGATTTGTGATCAAATAATTAAATTATCAGTGTATTACATAAGCTGCATCAAATTATGTCCATACAGTTAAACTAATAGTTATAATTACTGATAAATGATTACAGCAGGAAACATACCTGACTCGCTATGCCAACTGTACAGTTGGTTTCTTCTCCTATTAGTGTTGTTGCACAACATTGCTGCAGAGTAGCATTCGGTTTCATTAGTGAACTCACTTGTCCAACAGTCAGTAGGTCGTGAAGGGGCAAGAGAACAGTGTGTTTCAAACCTGAACGCTTCAATACACATGTTCTTAAAAAATGTTCTGCTATACAAATTGTTTTTACCTTTCTCTTAATATTTACATAGTTGCTGAGAACGTTTTGTTCTGATAGCTGCAGGTTACAGCCTGTAACCGTGGTGAGTGGTTCCAGGTACAAGAAAGAGATAGCAGAGAACTTAGGCACAATTTGCTCAATCGGGTATCACCAGATCCAATGCCTACATCTCGCTGAGAAGCACAGCGCCCATTCATAAAGAAAAAAAATGTGAATGGCTGCTTTTTTTTGCTTTTACTCTTCTAACCTTTTCCATTGCTTTTAACTTTTGTATCGCTGTTATCCACTGTAATATGTTTTTAGTTGCCTGTAGCTCTTTTTATTATTATTATGATCATTATTAAGGTTTGTATTATTCTTATTATTCAAAGCTACTGGGAGTGAAGTTCTCTTTGCTAAATCTGCCCTGTAGATGAGTTTCTGCATCAACAAAATATCTCACCATGCTTAACTATAACTGTCAAACATGTCGATCCATGTGAGCCATTTTCATGAAAGTTGTAAACAAAAGCACCCACACATGTTGTATTGTAGAACACTTCAAAGATGATGACCCAGTGAGAAGAATTAAAACATCTATCTTCTTAACTTTTCATTACTTACACCTTGTTCTGTGGCTGAAAATGAATTTCCAGGGGGCAATATCATCTTTATCTTGTCTGTTGCTTCGAAGATTACATTTGAAAACTTCATGTACAGATTAAAACTTTATTTCTTAAGAAAATGTTTTACTGTGACCTTTTAAGTACTTGTTTTCTCTGCTGAGGATATTTCACTCATTGTTCATCTCTTGATAGTTTTAAAAGCATACTGTCAATGTTTCACACCTCTTCTCTCCAATAAAAACATGTTGGAAACAAAAAACACTGACCTAAATTAAAATAAGAGTTAAAGAACAATTTCAAAAGGATTGGAACAAAATTCAAGATAAGAAATAGAACTTAAGAACTTCCGAATAATTTCTGTAAAAGTGAAATTCTATAACCCAGTAGATGTTTTGTGTTTTCAAGATTAGCCTTTTACATTATGTGTTTTTTTTTTTTTTGTATTTACACTATATGAGATCCATTCAAACATTACTAACATGTAAAAAAACAACCTTCCAGCTCAGATTACAATTTCACAAATCTGTAGTCTTTTGCTCACATGAATGATTTCTCACTGTTGGAGTAACACAATGTGAGGACTGACTGAGATCTGCGAGACTTATAAAGCACATGCTGAGTATCTAAATATAGTCAGACATGACTCAACACTATATGTGTCATTTAAAGGGCAGATTGCTTGTATTTTTTCCAACAGGCTGTGCAGTTGCTACAACAACCAATAATGCATTGTGACAAAACTTGAAACAGGAAATGTAGACTTAGACTGAACTTTATTGATCCTTTTGGGATGACTCCCTCAAGGAAATTTGAGAAATTTGTAAACTCTGAGGATGAAAAATCTTGTCTGAATTATTTTACTGGACTTCACCCATTTATTTGAGCCCCCTTTGCTCCGTTCTGTTTGTTTCTCTTTTTAAGACCCCAACTGAACCTATCTATCTAAATGGGTAATAGGCAACAAAGAGGAGTGCCCCTCAGGTTAAAAGCACCATATATACGTCAAAAAAAATGTCCTTAAGAACATTGTTGTTGACAGAGTCATAAATCTTGACTTTCTTCAGAATACCATGTGGATGTAAGGCGTTATTCTTTACACCTTTCATTGTTGTTTATAGTACTGTACACCTCTCTTAAAGAGAGCAATCATGGTTTAATTCAGATATAATTCATCATGACTTTAAAAGCACTTTCAGTACAGTGAGCTGACGTATGGAAAAAGTCATGATGATGTGAGTTAAAGAAAAACTTTAGTTGACCTTTGGAACATATAACTTTATATAAGACAGCTTTCAGAACATATGTTGTAAATAACTGCCACAGTTGTAGCTCTCATTGAATTCATCTGATTGTCACTGCATAATTTCTCCCCTTCGTTTATAAAATATCTCAGACTTTTACACACACTTGACAAAACTTTGGGGGAATTATCCTTATTGTTGTTGTTGTTGTTTTTTTTTGTTGTTCCAGCATGAGAAAATGTCTGTGGTGAGCCCAGCGGGGGAGCTGCAGCTTCAGGTCAGACATGTGACACTTTGTGACACTGATTGCTCCACACAGAGTCTTCAAAAAGTTTGGGAAAAATTGTGGCTTCTGATTGGTGTTCCCTGGTATGCAACATCAAACTATGTGTTTTAACGCAACTTCCAGTAAATGATGGTGGCCCCACCATTATGAGTGTGCATGTTTCAGCCAAGGTCGTCACTTGAAAGCCGTCTCTGCAGACTGAGGAAACACCCTTAATTTAATTTGTACAAATACACTGTGCCAGAAATAACTAAATGATCCAACTGACTTCTTTATTCTTATTCTGAATCTTGACTCATTTTCTCATATCTTATCCACTGAAATAAAAAAGATCTATGACATAAATAAAGTCAAAAATACTGTAATAATAAATACGACCACAAAGGCAAAACAGAAAAATGATTGTGATGATGAGTTGAAAAAACACACGTCGTAAATATATATTATACGCAGGAAGGCCTGATTTGCTCATATCTCCAGCAGTGTTTACACTCTTGTTCTTTCTCTACACGTCACCTTGTAATAATTATGACGCATGAAGTCATAATGGTAGCCATTGTAGTGGTTTTTACATGATCTGGAGGAGAAAGTATTTGCACAAGTTTTCCCAATACTTCATAAATTACAGCTCTCTAAACGAACAAATGGTCTGCGTGAAATGATTGTGACACAACACTTTGTGGTCCACACGTCTTCTTTTTGTTTGTAACAATTTGAACGTGAGACCCGACATGTGTGCCCGCTGAGGTTGTCCTTTACTGACATCCGACTGATGTCAGAAAAGGAGGCCCAGACAGGGTGGAGGGGGACAAGTTAATTGAAAACAGATATGGGGGGAAGTGATGTTCGGCTGCGTCAGACTTCTAAAGTTATTTTTTCCTTTCTCCTTTCCCTGACTCACGAAATCTTTGTTGAATGTGAGTAGTAAATCAGCTCAGAGGTCTGAGATCCACGTTGGCTGTGGATCCATGACTGAGATGTAATTATGTGATAAAAGACACCGTAATCTATGTGACATCTGATGAGTAAGCCCAGTGTCTACTGTGAACTCTTTCAGGTTCCTGGGATTCACAACCTCCCAGGACCTGAAGTGAACCTTCCACATGGACACAAGGAAAAAGACATGTACTTCCTGTGTCAGCTCGGAAGTTCAACCTGCCCCAGGAGCTGATTATGTTTTACACCTCCATTTCTAGGCTGTTCTCTGCACCTCCATCACTGTCTGATTTAGATCTGCAACCAAACTGGACAGATACTGACTGATTATTTAACTTTTTTAAAGCTGATCCTGATTCATATGTTATGATAATGGTCTGAGGAAATTCAGACGCTTTGATTCATTTGAGAACATATTTGTGTTTGCCAAATCAGAAACTCTGGCAGATCCTCAAGCTGATAGCAGCTGCTCATTATATCGTAACTGTTTCTTGCTGATGCCAGTGTTCTTGTGGTAATCAAATCAAAGCCTGCTGTTTTACAATTTATAACACATAACTTGCACACAGACAAGTTATTCTTGTCATCGTGTCATCAATCAGAGCTAAACAAAAAACAAATCACAGACACAATGTCTCCATTAAAATTGATATGGGAGCATTATCTGCAGAGTTGGATGACATATGCAGAGGGTTTACCCAAGTTAAAGTACCAGTACTATCATGTAAGAAATACACCATAACACTATAGATGCTCCCCAATCCTGGGACTACTAACCAGGGTTTACAGTTGAATTAAATTGGGGGGTATCAAAGGTCCTAACATCTAAGGCCTTTTATCAACCATTGTTTAACTAGCTAAAATTAGGCCACATCAAACTGCGACCAATCAAAAATCACTTTAATAATCTTGAACATTTGTTTATATTAGGGTACAAAGAGTTACAAAATGATTCTTGCAACAAGTCTTTTTTCTGCAACCAGACTGATATAGCAATAAGTAAGGCCTTTTACCTGCTTTTTGTAAAGTGTCTCGAGATAACACCTATTGTGAATTGAAGTTAAAAAAATAAAGATTAATTGATTGATTGATTGATTGATTGATTAATGTGTCGTAGGATTAGCCTAAAGACGAAAAGATTGAAGATTGAAGTCCACCAAATGGATCTCATGAACATCATTGTAAGTTATACTGTTTTGCACCCTAACGTGTTAATGTTTTTTTTTTGGCAACCTCGGCTTCTCTTTCAAGCATGCAATAGCGTTAGTGGTTGTATGGTTACATGGTTGCGTAAAATAAAATATTGAATAAAATTAATTAAATATTAATTTGTTATGAGCTGGAGCAGGGATATTCTGTTTTTCTGTTTTCTGTTTTGTTGTTTCTTGTGTAATGGTTGTGGTTCATCTGTTCCCATTATTTTGTTTTTGTTTTGTCCAAAAACATAATTATTTTCAGCCAACTAGTTCAACATCATACACTGATGGATTGTGTGTTTTTTTTTTTTTTTTAATATGAGGGGGTAGGAACAGAAAAAAAAACTTAAGACAAGAATTGAAATGAAAGACAACTTAAAGGGGCTATGTGTAACTTTGTCACATAATTAAGAGAGAGCTTTTCATTCATGGAGGGAGCTTTAATCGGTTTTGGGAAATAAAAACTGATCGAGTGATGGCTTCACTTTTATTGAAAAGACCATGACAGAACATAAATGAACGTCCTAATGACTGTTGTGCCTTTTGTCATTATAAATCACCACATTTGAAACAAACATTGAATGAACACCTAACCCTAACCCTAACCCTTAAAGCAAAGAGAATAAATTTCCTTTTTCAAGCTTGCTGTGTAATGTTATGTCAGAGACTATAGTCAAGCCTATTTCAGGTAATTATTCCTGAAAAATAATTATTTACATTTTATCTCCTCCTTCTCCACACCTAACGTCAGACTGTGACGATGTTTTATACAAAGAAATACAAAGATGAAAGACAAATGTCCACTTGACATTTCAAAACTTTCTTTGGGTCAAGCACTTCTTTGAGTAGGAACATTCATTTATGGAGGGGTTTTTGTACTAAACACAAAGATGTATCTGTTTATCTAGTTATCCATCGTACTTTTAGTTGTCATGGGATTGTGGCAACGTGAAGAGTCACTCCCTCTGCACCTTTAGTACTCTCAAAAGCTCCACTCTACAAGTTATGTAACAATCAAAGGTTCTCGCATTGTCATATCTTACTCATGAAGGTAATTATAAAGCTGCTGTTCCATCCAGCTCGTATAACTCTGATACAACAGGTTCATTACATTCATATCAATAACCCAAATCTTTTTTTTAAACTGTGATCAATTTACGTTAAACTGTAAATGATGTAGTCTTGATTTATCCTCATTTTTGTCTCTCTCTAGAGATTTCATTCTTCACTATTCAAACACAAAGTGTTTTCCTTCCAGACCTTTTCATTTAAACGCGACCAACATCTACCAGATAGAATGGGAGTGCAGGGAATAGATATGATATGATATTACATATACAGTCACATAATAAAAGAGTATTTCTCCTTTATGGAAACGCTTTTAAAACATGAACTTCAAGTGGGCCAAGAAAAACATCCCACATCCCAGCCCTCATTTTGCCCTGAGACGAGAAAAATATGCAATATGACGCTTTTTGCATCACATGAAGAAAACTTCCAGGCAAAGAAAAACATATTTTTCTCATCTCAGAGCAAAATGAGGGTTAGATTCACGACCATTCAACACTACTACCATGTTTCTAATGATACAAAGCTTCATGCAAATGGGTGAAGTATGCCTTTAACATGTAATCAACAAAATTTGAGTGAATCTTCGATGGCATGTTTTTATTGTTGATTTGTTACATAGCAGAAATTACCATTGTGTTTAACGACAAAACTGCATTGATATCATGGCAACAGCACTTATATTGTTTAGATCAACTTGAAATATAAAGACAGTATCTAAATATAACCAAACTGCTTATTACGTGAAGTCATATCCTCACAACGCCCTGTAGGAAAAACTGTGCAATCTCAAAGGTTGACGCCAATATGTAAAAGCCTCACACCCTTTTTATTACTTTACTTTAACTGTTATCTGTGTTATCTGACATATCTGTGCTCCCGTTGTCAGGGTATTGCACATTCTATTTCCATCTGCATCACAGATTATCTACAAAGTTGTTCATTGACAGCAGCATCCTTCTTTGTGGAAATACATGATATCGAGTAGTTGCATCTTTGTCTTCTGATTTACCAGCAAAAATGTACTTTGCACCTGTGACATGAACTTTTACTGGCATACACTCTAACTACCTCTAACTTAAGTACGTTTTTTATTGATCAGTCAAAGTAACGTGTTTTGTAAATGTTTCAGTTCTTAGCTTTCATTTTGATAAGCTTCATTTTTTCATGAAAACAAGCACTCTTTCTGTTGTATTTGAAAAACAATGCAATTTGATCCAATGAAAAATGTTCACATTAGAAAAATATTTTATTTGGTTTTTCATTTATATACAAGTTCCCAAAACCATATGTCTTCACATTTTCAGAAGAATATATATGTATATATAAACAGGCATGTTTCTGTTGTCCTCTGTGATATCAAGTTAAACAAAGTGCATACCGATACATAGAGAGACGGTTTACAGCAATTAGATAAAATACATTTATAGAAGCATCTTTCATCGTTGTATCAGGCTACAACATGACAACTTGGTTGTCAGCCCCAGCGTCTTTGATTGTTCATTCAAGAGGTATGGTTTCTTTTTCTCTTCTGTACATACTTCCCATGTGCAGTATACTAAAAATGTGTATTCAAGTAGGTCTGCAGAGCTGCAGAAAGTGCCATCAATGATCCAGTGCAATAACAACAGTGGTATAGTCATGGTCACTAAATTGATACAGTAAGGCACATTAGTGAAGTTAATATTTACCATAAACCTAAAAAAAAGATCCCCCCCTTCACCCTTAAATATAAAATAATAAATGTGATCTAAAAACGCATCTTTCAGGTTTTTTGGTTTTATTAATAAATACCTTTTGAAAGTGCCTGGGCCTAATGCCTTCAGTACTATTTCATTCCAATGTGCAACAACATCTCCATACAAAGTATTTGTCATAAACACTCTTCCTCCGATGATCACAGATTTTTTCTGTCATGTTTTCGAAAGTGCTCAGTTAATTTTCCTTTGTTTTCTTCCTTTATATTTTTAGCAGCTGCATGAAAATCTCCTTAGACAGACACATAAATAAATTAACTGAATAAAATAAGATGTATGGTTAAACTTAAATAAATGATCTTCCTTCACACCTACACATTCAGTGCATAACTTTTGGTACGTATTCTTATTATCCTGCGAAACCACAACCAGTAAAGACCCATCATAATCATCCAGTAAACTACGTAGGCCAGGCAGCCAAAGACTAGAAAATCAATCTCTGCTTTCTTGGCTGGAGTTGACCAGTTCATTTGACTCTCCTCATAGATAGTGTAACCCATCCCCCCTAGTAAAATGGCGGACCACACTGACAAAGGGAGGAGAGGAACATAGTTCCCTACAATCTTGCGTCTGCCCGATGTCCCCCAGCTGCTTTTGTTCATGGTGAGAATGGCAAAATACTTAGCAGGCAGCAGACTGGTCATGTACAGAACTGAGTACAAGGACATGAACACCATCACAAAGTCCCTGCGCAGGATGCAGGCGTAGGCCGCTTTCACCAGCCCGATCAGCTGGATGCAGCACAGGATCCACAGGATGTCCCACAGCGTGCCTGTCCAGAAGAGCTGGATGATGGTAGCGGTGACAAAGAAGGGGAAAATACCTGAAACAATGGACTCATAGGTCATCCAGAGGTGGTGCTTGTGCCACCACATCGCGTTGAAGAGCCACTCGCGGAAGTAAGATTTAGTCCAACGTGTCTGCTGGTTGAGCCAGCGCAGAAACTGAGCAGGTGTCTCTGTGTAGCATTTAGAGCGTGCTGTGTATCTTTAAAAAAAAAAAGAGAAGAAAAAAAAGGAAAAGGAACCCATGAAATAATAATAATAATAATAATCATCATCACCCTCCAGATAACTGCGTTTGATGTCATAACGTTCATAAGCAGAACTGTACAGATATTGCAGATATGCAGGTAAATGAACAAATCTGACACCATTACCTATTTTCCTAAATTAGCTTGCGATAACAGCAATAAGAGGGTACTTTCAGTCACAACTTGAAAAATGACAGCAGTGTTTGTCTAACAATATGGCATATCTTTTTTTGTCAGTACTTATGTCTGTGTATCAGAATCCCTGAAGGGAAGGTACAATTAAAATCTGAACATCTCTGCCAATGATAAATAATAATTCTTCTCTAGCTCTCAAGGAAGGCGGACGCTGATGTTAGGAAGAAACAAGTGTCAGCGCGATACGAGTCGCAGCAGACCAGTGCCCTCCAGCACAAACTCTGTCATTTCTCCGGTTGCGAGATGAATAAAGGATTGATTGATTGATTGATTGATTGATAAGCTTCTTACTTTGTGGCATAGCCCATGCTCAGCATTCGGTTGGTAAGATGTCTGTCATCCCCAAATGTGCAGTGAGTCCCCAAAAACATTTGATTGTACCAGGACTCCAGAAACTGCTGGAGGAGGTCGTTCCTGTACAGCCCTGCAGGAAAACATAAACACAAGTTAAAGTGAGTTAAAACCATGAGTACCACTGCTAGACAATGATTACGCTGATTCACATCACCCAAAAAATACTTGTTTGTTTTTCTTACCAAGAGGTCCACTGATACAGGACACACAGTCGAAGAAGGACTGGCAGGCTCTCTCGATGTTGAAAGCCATCCAGTACCTGAGGCTGCTCATGAAGCTGATGAAAGAGTCTTTCTGGTTAAGGATCATCACATCTCCCCCCACAGCACCGTACTTCTCATTGCTCTCCAACACTTTGCACAGCTCTATAGTGGCCAGCGTGTCCAGCTTAGTATCGGAGTCACACACCTGGTGAAAGATGGAGACAGTTATGTAAGAGAGTCTGATTTCCTCTGAGCAGAGTTAGCTTACTGAAAAAATAAAGGAAGATTGTGAAGTGTAAACAAAACAAGATACCTGTATGTAGTCCACTGAGTCCCCAAGTGCTTTGAACGCCGTGTACATCACTTCCCGTTTTCCGCCCCACTTCTGCATGATGCACACACATCTTGTGGTCTTGATCAGCCGCTCTACCTCTGCCCTCTGAGGGTCATCTACTATAATATAATCAGCATCCTCCTTAGGACCAATTACTGAGCCAGTTTCTACATCCTGCTGGCCCTGGGTGGGGTCCCATGTATGATAGTTGTTCTCCCACACAAAAAAGCCCGGGTCTTGGTCAGCAAACACTTCTCTGAACATGTCCATCATGTATCTATCATCTTCTGAGTTGCCGTCTATCACCATGACGATGCGCAGCAACTCAGGGGGGTACTTGAGGGACCTGACAGAATTAAGGCACTCTCTCAGATAAACGGGGTCCTCCTGGAAAGCCGAGATAGTGAAGCCAATAGTTTTGGTGAAGGTGCAGTCCTCTGTGCGAGCTTTCATCCGCCGGTGCTCAATGAAGGCGAAAAAGCTTTGGACCAGCACGTGGAGAGTAAGGAGTAGTCCATAGAAGCCAAAGGAGATGATTCCGAAAGGGGAGGTCACCAGCTGGAAACCTGCCACATAGGCCCAAATCATCACACCAAGGACCAGCAGAGCGAAAAGGAAGGTGAGGACGGCACGGATTATCGAACCCAGCTTCTTTAAATGCGGTTTGAGCTCCATTGTTTGTTTGTTTTAACTCTAAGGGACAGAGAGAAAGTACATGTAAGAAAACATGCATAAGAAATAACTCAGAAAATAAATCTATGATAGATTGAATTGTTTGTTTTATGTGGATTTTAATAAGACACATTTACTACAAAAGGCTTTAAGGTTAGTCAATTATTTTTAAACTATTGTGTAACAAGACTGTTAATCCAATAATGTACATCACTAACATCTGTGTTCTGTTGTTTTCAAAACATGTCCAATACAGGAGTTAAAATTACAGTGATGAATATTTACGTTTGCATAGTTTGTCTTTTAAAACATGTTACATATATTTTTTTTTACCACCTGTGTTTTTGTATTCCTAATATACCTATTTGTTTTCTAACATACAAAGACTGTTAATATTAATGGAAATCACCTTATTCTCCGGGCTAATAGCTGGTCAAAAAGTTGTAACTAAAGCGGAAAAGAACACATTTAAATTTAAATTTAAAACATCCAAAATCTCAAAGACTTCATTGAAATACCCTTTTAAATGTAATAAATCATGTAAACTAACTTGCCATGTCCTACATCAAGTGCTTGGCTTGGATTTAAATTATATATATATATATATATATATATATATATATATATATCAGCAACGCAGCAATAAACGCAGCAATCAAGACAAAATAAATTAAAGAATATCATAGTTTATTTGAAACCTACCGGATGTTTCAGTCCCCTTTCATAAATTTGAGATACATCCACTTGCTGTTCCAATCTGGCGACTTGGAGTGAAGTGAGTTGACTTTATAGGCTTCCAGGAGGGAGACACAAAGAGGCCATGTGCACACTTTTTATGTAGTGGGAATTGCGCACGCTCGCTGACTCAGCCTCTGCGTCAGGAGGAGGTGGTCCTGTCGGCGGAGGGCGTCAGTGTGAATTGTGAGCACTAGGCTGCTATGTTTTTTTTAAATGATGAGGAGATGATAGTGGAGTATACTGATGTTCTGTTAGACCTGTTCCTACAGACGATTTGTGGACTTTGCTATCTTCTGGAGATATTCATATTATTTTGATTTTACATGGGTCTTATAGCAGCAACCTGATGATATAACAGAGAAATAAAGAAAAGAGAAAAAAACAGCCGCTACATCATGGCCTATGTGATAACGTGCACAGTAATACAACATTGTTCCACAAGTTAATTTATCAACTGCTCCAGAACCTCGTGGTCTAGTTTGAAATACTTTTCTTTCTTTTTTGCTAAAGCAGCTGGACTACAATGATTCCACTTTACTACAGGAACGTTATAGCCTATATGAGATTTCATTTAATTAATCGCCTGGTAATGGATTACAACACACGGAAGAAGGCAAACCTGAGCCATACACATCACACACACTGGCCCATTCTCAGAAATAACATGGACCTGGACTCGCATCACAATCATCACTCCCTCAAGAGTTAAAGCCTATTGTTTTATTTTACAGACGCACCTTCCAGGATCCCCCTGGGGTGATGGGGGTACGGTGCCTTGCTCAAGGTAACTTAGGCAGTGCTCGAGAGGTAGTCTTGCACCTCTCCAGCTACCTACCATACCAACTTCCATATTTTGGTCCGCCTTAGGACTTGAACCAGCGACCCTCCGGTTCCCGACCCAAGTCCCTATAAGGGCTGCGCTACTGCCGCCCCCAAGTTACTGTCAGTTTTATTCAAAACGGAAGAAATATATGCTGATAAAATTCAGAAACTGTCTTACACTGAATTTAATGTAGCTGCTCAATCAGATCAACCGTAAGAGAGAAAAGAAACGTTATTTGCAAAACTGCAATAAACCTTTTTATCAACGGTTCAATGCTGCTATCTGCTGGCTTCTGTCTGGTACTACAAGACAAAAAGATTTTTTTATTTTTTTTTAAAGGAAGTCAAAGACACGATTTAGGAAGAAGGGGACAAAAGTGGTCTTAGTTTTAATAGAGTCAAAGGTGGTGTCAGAAAGTCAAAGGAAGTCATGCCTTTGTACTAGAGGATTAAAGCTGCCGCTTGTGATTCAATGTGTTGCTGCTGCCACTGTCCTGTCCTAACCATGATTACATCCCTGGAGAGTATCTTAAGGAAATTTGTTGACCGCTCATGAGGGTCCCCACCCTAAGCCACAAGAGCTGGCCAAGCAGTCAACATGCTTTATTTTGGACTGGAATAGAAGCCACCAGCAGCTGATGTCATGTACAGAGGCAGTGCCAGTCCATGTGTTTTGAGACAGGGATCTGGTTTGACTTAAAGAACATGTTATTATATGTTGGCCCTCTCTCTGAAAGATCTGTGGTCAATAGATTTGATACCCAAAACTGTGGTGTAGATATATAGATGTGAGGCTTCATATTAACACATGTATGTTTGCGATGTCTGTGTCAATTTGTCCTGTGAAAATCAATGTCCTGTAAAAGATGTTCCAGAAGGGGGAGGAACCTTAAACCAATCTGCCGTAACTTTTGAGTCGCTCATAAACATGGTTTGTGGATTTCTGTTTGATTCAAAACATGAACATCTGTGTTGCCAGAATAAACTTCCTCTCCAAGGCAAAAGATCCATGGAAAAAAAATGCACCATACAAAGCAATTAGAGCTATTTATTGTATGAGTCCTTAGAAACCTTGTTGTTAATTTGGTGGTCAAGAAAAAGCTGAGTGACTCACTGCTCTGCTCTGTGCCACACCCAGGCAAATAAAATCCACTGAATTTTTTTTAATTTTTTTTTTGGATTCACAAGTGCACCTGATGCCTTTTCATCTTTTTTGACAATGGACACTTTAATTTCCAATTAACACAAACCTTGCATTACCATCATGGACCTTTTATTGTCATTTTGTATATTTCATTGAACTTTAGCCGAATAATAACAGGACAGCCTGCTGTCTTAGTGCAGCACTGCTCTACAGTCAGTGATTCTGGAGAGTTACCAAAGGGAGCAAAATTTACGCTTTCAGCCCACAGAGAGCAGTGTAGCCGTGTTTTTGTATCTTGATTTACTGTTTGTGGGCTTCAAATGTCAGGTTTGTCCTTCAACTGTTCTGTGATCTACAAGGCATCTGAGAAAATAAGTCAACCGTAGATTAAAGTAAAGTCATGCTGATTCACCAAGACTAAAGGAGGCAACTAGCAATGTCACACAGTTTGTTAGATCTTTGGCATTTTGACTCTCTCTGACGAAACTAACTATGAATTATAGTGCTGAGCACACCACAAAAATTAAGAAGCATTACACCTCTCTGTAGGTTTACAGGAATTTAAAGTGCATGTGTTGAGCTTTAGCTTATTGAAGCTTCAACTGAGGATGCTGCTATGTATTTCTCTTAACAGTAATCTGTTTAAATGAATAGCCTTACAGTCTACTTTAAATGACATATTGATATACATATAAACCACACTGTACACACAGATCACCTTCATGTTCATTTTACTGTTGTTGCCATATCTTAATGTGAATTATTTGACAGCTTTCACGCTCATCCAGACGCCATGATGTTCTTGATCCAGGATATGTAGTTGCACACTTTAGTGTAGACCCCAGGCTTGTTGCTCTGGGCACAGCCCTTACCCCAGGAAACGACACCTTGGAGCTCTCCATCACACATCAAGGGACCCCCAGAGTCACCCTGACAACAAAAAGACAAACGGGTTATCTTTGCTCGCAGAAGCTTTTTTTTTTAATGCTGCAGCAACCCTTGTCTATGGTACCTGACAGGAGTCCTTTCCCCCCTCCAGGTAGCCAGCACAGATCATGTTTTCCGTGACTTGGAAAGGATATGAATTAAAGCATGTGTCATCACTCAAGAGAGGGACCTCCAAGCATTGCAGTTTATGAGGAAACTTTGCTGGGTGAATAAAGAAAAAAATGTGATGCCTTTCTGTGTGTCATGAAGGGATGACAAATACTTTTGAAGAGATTTTTTTAGCTTGCAAGTACTCACAACCCTCGTCACTAGGACGAATATTTCCCCATCCAGAGATCTGGCACATTGTTTCATCACTAGCACACTTTGAAGGAAGTCTAGCTGGGCGGACGTAGCTGTTCAGGGTAGCAGGTCGACTTAGCTTGATCAGCATGATGTCATTGTCCTTTGAGCGGGAGTTGTAGTCAGGGTGTTGGATAAACTTGGCAGACATGATGTACTGTTCTGTCCCTTCCGGTTCCCAGATGTCATGCTCACCGAGTCGAATTTCTATATCTGACCTTGGAGAAGAAAATATTGAAGTCATGTTGCACTTTTTCTGCTTCTCCCAATGAGAAAATCAAGACTAAGTCATACAAAAGGTTTGATCAAACACAATATTAATGTGTCAAGGTAAAGCAGATGCTACAGTTCGGGTTTTTTGGCCATGTTCTTACTTGGATTTGCAGTGTGCAGCAGACAGCACCCACTCCTCAGACAGAAGGATCCCTCCACAGAAGTTGTACCCCGTAAAGAGTGACACTTGGTGGGGTACAGAGTTTTTTGGACACTCATATCCTCCAACTATCTTGTCGTCATCCTTCAGAGCAACTGCAAAAGTTAAGAAAAACAGAGAAAGAAACATTATTACGGTGATTTAGCTCTTCAAATTAAGGTTTGTATGCTATGCAGCAATTAATGCCTGATCTTAAGACCGTTTCAGTGAACTCTGTACTGTACCTGCCCCTCCAAAGAGAGTCAGAAGAAGGAGCAGCTTCATGCCTGCAGATTGATGTGCTCTCACACTCTGACATTCAGGTATTTTAGTCCTCTTATCTCCTTTCTCTCAAGGTCTTCTATCGTCAGAGGTACACATTAAACACCCAACATGTGTTACATTTCCCCAGAACACTTACTTTAATTTACAGGGGGAAAACACACTTCATAAAGAGGAATTTCAATTCTATCCTTGGAAAAGAACCAAGAAAATAACTTGGATGGGGAAACCAGTTCAATTGTAAAAGGGGTATTTGGAATTCCCCTTTGTCAGTCTGCATTCAGTCAGCAAACTTTGCATGTGTTTGATTCTTTCTTACTGTTTTGTATGTTGTTGTTTTTGTGGTTGTGGCATTTTGTAAGAGGAGATGTACTTTTGTTCACCAAACTATGTCACCATGACAATGTAGTAAACAACAGGTATGGATGTTACATGAGCACTGTGAACCAACAGAGGGACTGTACCCTGACCCATGTGGATGTTGAGTAAATCTTTGTATGTTGGTACTTTATGTGGTAAGAGATTCTCAACAGTGTGGTTGCAAGCAGCCATTTCTCAACACTTTTTAAAGGACAGGCCTCCCACCTATCAGCAAAGGACTGCGTGGACAATTCAGGGTGGAAAGATTTTTTTAATAGATGAAATGATGAATTTTATTAGCTTAGTTAATTTTAAAACCAGGATAAAAGATCATCTATCAAGTTTACGTCTTACTGCCAAATGTTGCTTTTTGTATTGTATGACCTAATTTGAAGTTGATATCGCTCTGCTCTTTCTAAGTTGTTTTTGTGCCACGAAGAACAAGATTTTGTATCTGAATTGGAATATTCCTGATCTAAAAAAAAGATCAAGCAAGCAGAGAAATAAATTACCCCAAATTAGAATTTTCTTTGACAGTTTCATTTTAAATTATCTTCTGATGTGTTTAAAAGCTTAGGCAACCAATCAGTTTCTCCTTCATTTTTCAATTCCGCTGTTTTGAAATTGCCAAACTGCTTGTCACTGCTGGGTTAATGTTTTAGCAGAGAGGCGTATTTGAGAGGTACAGGACTCTCTTACTCATGTGTGAGCAAAGGTGTTTTTATCAGCAGCAGACAGGAAAACATCTAAATGCGAGGCTGCATTTAAGCAAACCCTGTGATTATACACTTAAGGTTAAGATATAACGCATTCTCATCCAGCACAGGCAGGTTCTCCCCTCCTCATTATATGTGGCATACACAGCGTCTGCCCTGTGCAGAGCTGTGTGTCAACTTGGTATGTTATTCTGAGAGATTTCGACCCTTTAAAAAACATGTTCACTATTGGGATGCATTTTCATTAAGTTTTCACGAGGAACAACAAGGCTAAAGGATATTTATTAGAGAAAACTAAATTGCCAAAATAGTTCAAGTGTGCCACAAGTGCAAAGAGTTAGATAATTGGGAAGAAATTACTTTGATAAACACATGTGACACAAAGACGCCTGTTGGGTTGCACATCTGCAAAACAGCATCCAGGATGTGATCAGCTGGAATTAGAAACAACATAAATACTTTTCTCTCTGCAATCTAAAACTGCATTAAGCCTCGACTAATGAAAGGCACCATAACCTCTTTTAACCCTTTGCTACACAATAAAAAGGGTCAGATGGTCCATGGACTTCAGACTGTTTGTGTCTTAACCCTATTTCTCTTCCGTCAAAATAGCCACAGACATAGAGAGAGTACTGTGTCACACATCTGCATGGGTTATGCTCTGCCAGGCTTGTTTGCTGTCAGACAGAGCCAAGGCTTATTATTCATCCCTCAGGCCTGCTGAGGGGGACCAGGCTCTGTGGTCCAAAGTAGGAACGAATGTAAGGAAGTGGTTGTGGTTATTGAGGTTCAGCTTTTTTCCTCTGTGCGTATTTTTTTTTTCATGGAAAAAACTGTCAGTGAGCTATAGGGGCGAGAGCAGTTGGCACCGGGGGTTTGCCTTGAAAAACAAAATTCCTGACCTCTCCGCAACCGTGTGACAAGGGTTTGATTTCCAGTCAGCACCGCAACAAGATCAACAAACCTTTGAGGTTTCAGGACGAAGCAGATTCCCACTTTTTGTGTCTTTGTGACTGCACTGCTCAAGTCAAGAAGTTTAAACACAACAGTCAGTATGCCACACATTTCATAAAAAGAAGTTGTGGATTTAGAAACGCTGTGAGCTCACAGTGTTTTGCACACAGCCGAGAAGAAAACTACTGGGTGTATGAAAGTGATGCAGGGGAGTCAGAGTGTGTCATTAGTGATGTACTGTCTCACTCATACAGATACAAAAACGCAGATACAGTTTAATCGTGCAATTCTGGTTGCTCCCCCAAAACACAAACACACACACTCTCTCTCAGGTGTGTAAGTGAAAAACAAACCCCCAAACTCTAACTGTATATATCACCCTCTGCTAAAACTAAACTCCTCTTAAACCTCCACAAGTTGTTTTACACACCCAAATTGGTATTTGTGCGGCATACACATAATTACACGTTTGGTTGGTAAATCAAGAACTCTGGCAAGCCCTAGCCTCTGAAGGCTTCCCTCAAACTATAGCCCTGGGATGGCTATTAATATCCCCTACAGACAGCAGCAACATGCTCTGCCTTCACTGCTCTGCTCTGAAAAAACGTTGCAGAAAACAATTGAAAAAACCCATTTAAGTACAGAAAAGAAAAGTGGAGGATCTGTTGCTCAAGAGGGTTTTGACTGAATTAAAGAGAGTTGTTGTATGGTCTAGACTTAAGCTGAAACAGCAATGTCATTTGTGCAACAAATGGGGCTAAAAATGTAGTTTGGAAGCAATGAGAAAAAGTTAACTGCATGGGTCAGCTTATTTCAAAGTGTTTCCTGTAGTTAGAGTGAATTGTTTTTGGTGCCGGTGTAGAATATCGCTCAGTGGGGAGAAACATTCAGATTGTGAATATTTATGTATCCCAAGAAAAAAGGCAATGATAACAGACGTGTGTCCTCCTACACACTGAAATGAGGGTGTTGCTGTGAACCCATGCAGGGACTAAAGGAGTCTATACCCAGACACACTCACAGATGTACAGTCTCTCACTCTCTCTCTCTTTTTTCTCTCTTTCCTTCCTCCCCCTCACATCTGGAGTATTGGCCGAACACAGTTCCTGTGTGGGGTGTGTGTACATTAGCAAGGGGGTTCAGCATTTTAGGGTTGGGCAGCTTTTAGCAGATCACACAACGCAAGCCTGATCACTTTAACATTTTGATGCTCGTTGTTTAAATTGGTGGGGCTCAGCTCATAAAGGCCCCTAAGGTGCTTCTTTGTCTGGTTGATTAGAGTGATAATGTCAAACATTCAAGACTTGAGATTGAGATTTCAAGTCTTTATCTCCCATTTAAGTAGTACAAATATTTATTTAATGAGAGTTTAAATGTTTTAAATGTAACTTACAATGAACTGCAGTTTTTCAATGTATACTGTGATCAGTTATTTTAACTTTTTGTTTGGTTGATTTCTGCATACTAAGCATACAAGGCAGTACCTCTTAACCTCTTTGCTTATCTCACAGTGTACACATATTAGTGTGTTGTTTTCTGATGAAAAGTCGGATCCAGTCATCTAGAAGATGTTCTTATTTGCCTAAAAAGGTAAAAAAGGAAAAGGAATCAGTATGACTGTTACAAGTTAAAAATAAACTTGACGTAGTTTCAGATAGTACTTCAGGGAAAAACTGTTGAAATCGTTTTGGAATGTAACATCCGTTTCAACGTTGATCGAGCTTACTGATAGAGTTGCCGTTCAATGGGACCAAATTGAGCAACAGCAAAAGGCTTTCTAAAAAGGATTTCATTTTGTACACAGGTATATTTATTTCTTCTTTAGTGTGAAAATGTGGAACAGGAACAAACAAGTAATGTGGTTCTGTAATAAAATCATTTTATTAATTTTCCACAAACGTGTGGGTAGTGTAACGGGGCAACAGAGTTAAGAAGAGCCATGTGGGAGGAAATATGACCATGAAGTTAAACTCAGATGAGACATTATTTTCTCAAAATGAAAGGTAGGGCTGCACTCTGGAGACATGAGCTTAACTTTCAGTTTCTGCAGCCAATACTCCCACATGTTCATGCCTGCATCTTGTTCTCGTTATTTTTATGTCCAATGTTATTTGTCTCTTCCTGTTGTGTCTGTATGATTGATAAGATATTGTGCATATCGACACATTCTTTATGCAAGCATGGAGCAGTAATCTTGGTATGCCAGGAAGGTTTTTGGACTCTGTTAATCATGCAGCTGATCTTGAGGTACATTTTATTGCATAGTTTTGGATAGATTTCAGTTCCAATTGTAAGGCTCAGAGATCTGTACGGGGATATTTTTTAAGTACAACAGTAACAGGAATGTGCCAGGCAGGTTTAAAAGATGAAATTGCCAGCAATTATAGCTTGAAATTGCTCTAGGGTGTGTGTGTGTGTGTGTGTGTGTGTGTGTGTGTGTGTGTGTGTGTGTGTGTGTGTGTGTGTGTGTGTGTGTGTGTATGCATTCTCTTTTTTTTAAACTAGCAATCAGGGTTGTGGTTGTTGTCTAACAGTATTCTGTAGTAAAACTTGTTCACCTTTTAACATATATTTTAGATGTCACATTCTTCAGGAATGCAGGGTGCACTTTAATGAGTATCAAGTTTTCTCCAGTGACCAAAATCATTTCATCCTGTACCACGATGTTTCTATCTTAACTTTGGAGCTCATGCAAAGTTTTTGTCACAATTAACACAAAATGAAATGTAAAGCTTAAAAAATAAATAAATAAACATAAAATGTGGTACTGTCTTAGTATTTGCTTGCTAAATATTCAAATATATAAAAGATGTTTAATGTCGTGAAGGGATGTGGCCAGAGAAGACCATTCTATTGAGTAACATACACTTTTGTGTAAGCATTACAATAATGTGACAAAAGTATTTTTTTTCTCAAGAGTGTGATTGGCTCCACAGTTGTTTATCCAGTTTAAAAATGAACGTGGGCACAGTGGGAGTAACCTGGTATTTCATCTAAGTGCAGGGCACCTTAAATCATCGGCAGATGCTGCTGTGACTTTTCTCCATGTAGTGCAGCTTGAAGAAAGAGGAAATCAAAAATATGACAATCATGTAACCCACAGATAACCATTCACTAGACCAGCACAGAGCCATTACACTTAAAACCTCAACAAATCATGACCTCAATCGCCTTGGTTGAAAACACATTACACAGCATTATCCCTGGTGAACATGAGAAGTCCCAGCTACTCCAACAGGCAGTCATCTAAACAAACCCACTATGTATGCATATACAGGCATAGTCGTTTGGTTTCTTGGTGTTTTTTGGAGTTTCCCAGCTAAATCAGGCTGCTTTTGAAGGAAACATGTCTTGGCAAGATTTTGCGTTAGACTTCAGATCGACTCAACAGAGCTTGTTTGTTTGTTTTACTTTGTCAGATGGGGATAAATGCAAGTCTGTAATTTCGATCTATAGACCTATACTGTGTGCATTAACGTGGCCAATATCAATAAAGCTGCAGTTACATTTCATCGTACCCGTTTTTAAATTTTCTGCACGTGTAGCCCAACTGATACAGCATATACTGCAAACTGTTATACGGTCTCCTGATGAGAGTAAGCGCCTGAGGTCCCGCCTCGATGTGGGTGATGACGTCACATATTTAAGGAGCCAGGGATCAGAACTCCAATAATCCTGCAGACTGAGCAAACTGAGTCCAGAATTGCTTTTGCAGCGGAGACATCCCCATCGGACTGGCGCTTTGAGAGAGGTACTGTATCTTACGTTTGTTATCCCAAGGAGCTAAAAGGCGGGGGGAGGGAGCTTCAAATCACCTAGTTTAGGGACACACTTTCACTGTAAAATTATGTCTGGATTTGAACTGCTTCGTTTCAGTGAGAACTGTAAATTAACCATAGTCATAGCTCCAGTGGGTAGAAAGACTTTTTTTGTTGATGAAATAGACAGATTTAGACACTAGTGGTAATGGCAGAGGTGTAATAGGCTGTCTTTCCTAATCTTTTCTTGATCAATTTCGGTTCCCCATTTTGCTTGCCAGTTACACTGGAAATTTGTTGCACACTTTGCATGTACATGTAGGGCGGAAATTTTTAACTTAAATTTTGTGTTTTCTTGCATTATGAGATCTTATCAAATATCCATTGTTAGATCTTCTCTAAAAGGTATTAATTAAAGATTTCACAAATTCAAAGAGTTATCTTGGTGTCAATAGAAGTTCATGAAAAGATTGTAGTTTTTTTACAGAGGAATCGTCATCATAATCTAACTCTTTAATCTCAGGAATGATGAGAGACTGGGTAAAAAAGTTAACACTGGTTTCTGTTTTTACTGTAGCTCTCAAGACAATGATGGATCTAATGACCACCACGCCGTTCTACCACATTAACACAACAGATGCCACTGGAAGAAATGGCTCCATGTACGAAGATGATGAAGAGTATGACTATAGGGATGAGCATGCTGAGCTGAGACAGTCTCTTAATGTCATGTCTCTCATCGTTTACTGCCTGGCCTTTGTTCTTGGTGTGCTCGGAAATGGAGTGGTCATCTGGGTGACGGGGTTTAAGATGAAGAAAACTGTTAACACAGTTTGGTTTCTCAACCTCGCTGTGGCCGACTTCCTCTTCACTGCATTCCTGCCTCTGAGTGTGACATACACAGCCATGGATTTCCACTGGCCTTTTGGCAAGTTCATGTGTAAACTGAACAGTACAATCAGCTTCTTGAACATGTTTGCCAGCGTCTACATTCTGGTGGTGATCAGTGTGGACAGATGTGTGTCTGTGGTGTGGCCCGTCTGGGCCCAGAACCACAGAAGTGTACGTAAGGCGTCCTGTGTGAGTCTGGGTGTTTGGGTGCTGGCGCTGACTCTCAGTACACCATATTTCATATTTCGAGATATTGGAAAATCATATAATAATGACGACATCATCAACTGTTTCAACAACTTTGCCTTTTCAGATGACTATACAACTCTGTCTGTAAATCAGCTGCGACAGTTTCGTCACCAAGCCATGACCATCACCCGCTTCCTCCTGGGATTTGTTGTCCCCTTCACAGTTATTGTGTCCTGTTATAATGTGATTATCCATCGTCTCAGAAGGAACCGCACCCTTGCCAGCAAGTCGTGCAGGCCCTTTAAGATCATCGCTGCAGTAATTGTTATTTTTTTCCTGTGTTGGGCCCCATATCACATCATGGCTCTCATCGAGTTGGTGAATCACATGGCTAATCCAGCAAGTGAAACACTAGACCATGTCACCACTATCGGTGTCCCCATAGCCACCAGCCTGGCCTTCCTCAACAGCTGCTTAAACCCACTGCTCTATGTGTTCATGGGCCAAGATTTCAAGGATAAAGTCCGCAAATCCATTCTGAATGTTCTGGAGACTGCTTTTCAGGAAGAAGTTTCTCGATCTTACACCTGCACAAACTCAATGATCACGAGTCGGAGCAAAGACAAGTCTGTTTCTGATGCTGAAGTATAAGGTTTGTCCATGAAGTGAAAAACACAAATAGTCTAACTGTAGATAGCTAATGCATCCAAGTATAAAAAATAACATATTTTGAAAATTTTGTTACGGTTCTAATAAGGACCTAAAACAGCAGTATGCAGTATATCTGAGCTGGAACATTTGACCTGTTACAGTTTTATTGAAATAGGTTTTATGATTGTTTAACTATTGAGGTCTATAACAGAATGCAGTTTCTCAGCACCACCTACTTCTATTATTCTGGATGAGAAGGATGGTAATACTGTAAAATTACTTGTGGTCCATCAGCAGTGCAAGTGATGGAACGTATGAGTATTTCAAATGATGAAAATAATCATTTCAGTACAGTGTTTACCAAAAGGGGGTTGAGTGCTTTATATCAGTTAAAATCAAGGAAACAAAAACAAATCTGCACACATAAATGTACACATGCAGACACATGTACCCCCATTGAATTAAAGAAAAGCAAGAGGCTGGGTGTGTCTGTTAGAGATCAATGGTTCTTCTTTGCTATACAGTCCTGTTTTTGGCTGCACTTTGACCCACAGTAGTATCTTCATTACACCACTGAACAGAGGGTCCCAGCTGAGGTACCCATATGATGTCCTGGCTCTTGCTGGGACATCATTGAAACAGTTGAGTTGTTGGGGTCAGAAGGGGCCATGGTGTACGCAGTCTTGGCATTAACACATGCTTGGGTTGGAAGGTGGCAATGCTGTTTTGGTTGCAGGGGCAACTAAAGGCCATAGGGTAGGTTATTTTTTTGCAAAACAAGTTTTCAGGAAATGAGTTGCCTAACTTCTCTCTCACACTGAACTCCGCCCAGCAACCGAAGTGGCCACAAAGGCCATCTCTGCATGCATACAAGTCAAAGTCTGAAATAAGATGTTAAACAACACTAAGTAAAACTTGTTTTATTCCTGTATATTAGTCTGTATTAATTAACCTAATATGTAATGTTTATTTCTTGCACTGCTTTATGTATGACTACAACAAAGAAATGTATTTAACACACTGTTCCACGCTTAATAAACAAGCTGTTTAAATGTGGTTCAACACAAGCACAGGCCAGTGTAAGCTTTATGTAAACCTTTTGATACTTATGAAAGTGAATGTGGGATTACTTTAGTTAGAAAGTCCTTTGCATGGTAAACTTGGCAACACTTGGTAAACTTGTAAAGTATGATATTTTGTGTCATTGTTGGAGGTTTTAGTGTTTGTCTCGGATCCCATCCAACATTGAAAGCATCTTATGTAAATAAACTGACTGCTTTAATTTATCCAATTTTGTCTTTTTGTCTGATTTTGCTGGATAACATTCTTTATTTAAAAGGCTTAAACCATAACATAAAACCATTTCAGTGGATTTATGGCAACTGCTTTTGTGTTTATCCAACAAAAAATGTGTCATATGAATTCAGTCGTTTGTTGATATACAATGTGTAGACTCACTATAAAAGCCTTGTTCTCATAAACTATGTTAAAGAAAGTTAAGTTTGTGTTGCAGTTTTTATTGTGCTTTTTAAGTTGTTGTGGGAGTCAATAAATAATGGCAATGATGATGATTATTTTTGTGGTTGTCGGAACCATCACTCCCAAAATATCAATCTCATCCTGATATAAGCCTTTTATTTTGTTAAACAACTCCTCAAAACACGGAGCAGTCACCCGTAGTTTATCTGTGCATTAGACAACTCAGCTGATCCAGCATCATATATTAATTTATCCTCAATAACTAGTTGCTAATTAGAGGGCTTTGCTTTATCCCTGTTAATACATACATGGCCAGTGGGAGGCGCTGTTTCCCATGTGCTTCTCAGATCAGATATGTTTAACACAAGCAATTTAACATACACTGTGCTCTCTTTGTACAATGTAAATAGTAAATACTAATAATTAACTAAAAATATAAACAAGTAATCAAATACTAATAGGTGCAAGTCTAAGTAAGATAATAGTGTAGTGGTGAGTTTTGCAACAGGATGATGAAGTGAACATGAGGTAGTTATCTTCACATTATCGACATTAAAGAGTGAGCATAGACCATTTAAATTGAATAAAATACGTATATGTACATTCACAGTGATAGCTTAGTTCCAGGGTTATTTCACAGCAACAGGTCTGACACTCTGTGACTAATAGCATTCATCAGAGTGACAGCCTTATAATGGGTTGTTTTGGCGTAACTAGTGATCTGTACCGCCTGCCAGAGTGAAGGAGTTTAAACAGTTTGTGTCCAGGGTGTGAGGGGTCTGCAGCGATGCTACCTGCCCATTTCCTGACCCTGGACCGGTATATGTCCTGGATGGAGAGACACCAATAATCTTTTCTGCAGTCCATATTGTCCATTGCAGTCTGTGTCTGTCCAGTTTGGTTGCAGATCCAAACCAGACAGTGGTGAAGGTCCCTGAGGTGCAGTCATTGGTGTAGATAAAGGTTTAAAAGTACTTCTTTTTTTTATTTTCGATGCACTTAAGAAGTCATCAGAGATCAAACAACAGCAATGGAAAACATGTTTTAGCAGTGACTGTCTCTCAGCTTTTGTTTGTGAACAGTGCTACAAATCTGTTTGTACTAATAATTGTTGCATGTGTTGCAGTTTTTTGCATGCCAGTAAAGTGGAGTTTATATTTATCTTCTAGCTCTTTTCTGAGTACTCATTTTGCCAGAGTATGTTATTATTAATGAATTGTGTAGCATGTTGTATTATTCTGTTAAACAAGCTGGATTGAATATAGGTTTTATTTATAGACTTTTTGAGTTAAATATCTTCAATCTTGTTGTCTAAACATACATGAAAACCTACAGTTCCCTTTGTTTCTTTCAAACAAAGGGAACTGTTTGAATATGATACTTTCTACTTCATACTTTCTAATATGAAGGATGTTTGTTTCCCTGTAATGATCATTCTTTAGTGTATGTTTGGTGTGAACCTATAGAAGGAATCTGCTGACCAGTGTGCTGCTAAGAAAAGAGGATGGTCAACAAGAACTCTGAGCTAATACCTAAAGTTTCAGCACAGCTAACACATAATACAGGCTTCTTGATCCCTTCAATAAAATATAAAAAGTCCAAAGTTAACAGAGCTCTGTAGTGAATAAATGTTGTGCTGTTTGTTGGTAAACAGTTCTTTTTTTAAAAATCAGAAACATTCAACACATTACACGTACATTCAATGCATTTCTTCCATCAACTTGTAAAAAAATATCAAAGTTAAAAATACATTCAATTATATGGCTTACTGCATGGTGCTATTTGACGTGACTGTGTTGCCAGCACAAACTTGTTGTATGAACATATTTCATGATTGATAAAAAGGTAAATAAAGATAAAAGAGGTTAACAAGTTGTTGGTATTTGTCAACCACATAGGTGTGAAAATGTTGACTAGATGAAATGTAATGCAGAAATCCTAAACTTAGAAATCCCCCGTTCAATGTCAAAATAACTTGTCAGAATAATATTTTATATGTTAATCTCATTTGTTTACAGGGACGGATTCAAAGAGGCATTATAGAGTTTGTGCTACAGTGAGAAAGAGCTGGTTGCTCTATCTTTGTATTCTAACCTCTCCTTTTGAGCTCTCTTAGGTTCCTTGAGCTCTCTTAGGTTCCTTGGGACTGTTGGTGGGGATGGCCTGCCCAAACAACCCCCCCCCCCCCTCCCCCGGAGGATGGCCTGCCCAGATCCCCCCCCCCCCAACCTATCCCATCCTATTCTTCTTTCTGCATCTTGTCCCATCTCCCCCATCCCATTTTCAAGCCCAGCACAGTTTAGCAGATGGCTGTTCCGTCATGAGCCCGGGTCTGCTGAAGATTTCTGCCTGTTAAAAGGAAGTTTTTTCTTGCCACGCTATGACGGATTAAGCTAGGCTCTTGTAATATAGCCATCAGTAAGGTCCTTTACCTGCTTTTTGTAAACATAACAATGAGCATGGTCTTGTTGCCTGCTCTTTTGTTAATGTTAACAGACAAACAGTAAGGTCCTTTACCTGCTTTTGTAAAGTGTCTTGAGATAACGCCTGTTATGAATTGACGCTATATAAATAAAGATTGATTGATTGATTGATTGATAGAAAAATAACAATAAAAATAAATGAAGCCAATCCTGCTGTGACTGACATTGTTTTTTCAAGT
Organism: Symphodus melops; assembly: GCF_947650265.1. Taxonomy (NCBI): domain Eukaryota; kingdom Metazoa; phylum Chordata; class Actinopteri; order Labriformes; family Labridae; genus Symphodus; species Symphodus melops. Next base: position 17,460,369 of record NC_136695.1, on the reverse strand, counting down.
GCAGCAAAGTACAATTCACTTCCAAATACTCAACATGAACTCGTCCATTTTATGAGCAACATATTTAAATGAAGGGTTATAGACTTCTTTTGCATTCTGCGCGCGTCACCGCCTCTATGTGGCGATGACGCACTTCACGCTGACAGCCCAGGTCTATATCAATCTGACAGTTTGATAAGTTCAGCCACTGATTTTTTCTGAGAAGACCTGAAAACTTGTTGAAAGGTAGGTTACTTTTTTATACTTTTCATACTTTTTTATATATACAAGACGTTAACATTGCAATATAAACTATTCAGGATCGTAAAATATATATATATATTCCGTATTTTTTAGGTTACGCGGAATTTCCTAACGCAATAACCTCAAATGTTTTGAACATTTTTTATTTTATCTTTTTCTTTTTCTTTCTTTAACTTGTTTAACATATTTTGCTGCCTTTCCGAGGCAAAAATGTTTTTATAAATGAAAAAGTTTGGCGACTGTAAAACTGATCACTGCAAAAGGTTTTGGTCATTATGTCGAGTTCCTCTTTTATCATTCTTGCCTCTGAAGTTGTAATTTTTGATGTTACGCCCTATTATTAGTTTGGTTGAAAGAAGACAGAATGCCAAATGTTTTTGCAATTTTGTAGATGAATTATTTTTTCTTTCTTTTCCTTTCTGCAGACGTTTTGTGTGTGCGCATCTTTCATAATTATTTTGAAATTAAAATTGGCTACACCACTGCCCGGATGACCCGATGAATGGTGAAACTGATAGGCCATGGCTTAATTGTTGCCCAACCATCTGTTGATTAAAGTTCTTAAGTTGATGAGAACAGTTTCTGAAAAATGTCTATGTTGGATGATAACGCATTCGGAAGAACTTATAAAATACCTTGGCCTATACCTTAATAAAACACACTAAATTTTATTTTTATCAATTTAGTTTTGTGATGCTTCATAGTCTTTAAAAAATAATAGCACTTAGCTCGGCCTGTAGTTATTATCAATTGATTAATTAATGTGTCCTTAAGATTTATAACCTGAACAATTACGAGATACTGTGCAGCCTACGTGTGCGCAAAGATTTATAAAACCATTTGTATTGGTTGCAGGTTTTTGCCATTGCTGTGTAACATTATGTTAGTCTGTGTTGTTAGGCATACTGTTCTTTGTGGTAGTAAAGCCCTGTTATGTTGTGTTTTTCAGTAGGCCTACTTGTTTCCCAGACCTGCCTGCCTGTTTGTTGTTACCAGTGTTCCTGCCTACATATAAAAACCTGCCTGTAAGTAATCATCTGCACTGGGGTCCTTTACCTTCACAGCACTTGTTGGCTATTATTAGATTCCTGATATTATAAACCTGAATACAACTACTTGGCTTAAGTTCTGGGATTCTGGTTTTATTAATGCATAGTTAAATTGAACAGAATGTAGCATTATTTAATCATGAAATATTGAGCAATGGTAAGTTAGTAAAACAAACATATTTGAAATGTGTTTAATACAAAACATGCACACATGTATAAGACATAGTAAGACAAAAAGAAAGCATTTCATATTGTTTCTTCCATTTTCATTGCAGGGCTCTAAACAACAATGGCGATGACCATAAACTCTTCATATAACGTCAATACAACAGATATACCTGGCACAAATGAAACACATACAGACCCGTATTATACATTGAGATGGTCTCTTCACATCATGTCTATGACTATTTACAGCCTGGTCTTTGTTCTTGGTGTGCTCGGAAACGGACTGGTTATCTGGGTGACGGGGTTTAAGATGAAGAAAACAGTTAACACAGTTTGGTTTCTCAACCTCGCTGTGGCCGACTTCCTCTTCACTGCATCTCTGCCTCTCAGTGTGACATACCTGGCCTTAGATTTCCACTGGCCTTTTGGCATGTTCATGTGCAAACTCAACAGCACGCTGAATATCCTTAACATCTATGCCAGTGTCTACATTCTGGTGGTGATCAGTGCAGACAGATATGTGTCTGTTGTGTGGCCCGTGTGGGCCCAGAACCATCGTAATGTACGCAAGGCATCTCTTGTGAGTCTGGTTGTTTGGGTGCTGGCTCTGATTCTCAGCGTGCCATACTTTGTTTTTAGGGACACTGGACCGTCCTTTAACAATGAAGTCACCCTCTGCTTCAACAATTTTGCCCTTTCTGATGACTTTGAAACTCCTTCTGTATTAGAGCTGAGAGAGTTTCGTTCGAACGCCCTGACCATCACCCGCTTCCTCCTGGCATTTATTGTCCCCTTCACCATCATTGTGTCCTGTTATGCTGTGATTATCCATCGTCTCAGAAGAAACCGCACCCTGGCCAGCCAGTCAAGTCGCACATTTAAGATCATTGCTGCTGTCATTATCACTTTTTTCTTCTGCTCGGCCCCCTTTTACATATTTGCTATAATTGACTTGGTTCATGCTTCGAACAACTATGAGAGTGAAACACTGGACCATGTCACCACCATTGGGATCCCATTAACAAGCAGCCTGCTCGTTATCAACAGCTGCCTGAACCCACTGCTCTATGTTTTTGTGGGCCAAGATTTCAGGGACAAAATCCGTAAATCCATCCTCACAGTATTAGAGACTGCCTTCCAGGAGGATGCTTCTGGCTCTCACACTGACACAAGTGCATTGAGCAGTCAGAGCAAAGAGATGGCAATAAATAATACTGAATTGTAAGACTTTATAAAACATGAAACAGAACATAAACCTATAGATAGATAGATAGATAGATAGATAGATAGATAGATAGATAGATAGATAGATAGATAGATAGATAGATAGATAGATAGATAGATAGATAGATAGATAGATAGATAGATAGATAGATTTTGTTAGGTTTATTTTCTGTTTTTTGTTCATTTTAATTTATTTGATATGATTTATTCTTCATAAATAACAAAACAATAACTTAACTTCCTTAAAGCTGTTGAAATCGCATAGTGTCATTTACCAACTTATTTTTTGTACCAGCAAGCACAGTTTCAAAGTAAATAAATAAAATATTGTCATTTACTCATTAAATTTATACATTTAATCACATTGAAACATCAATTGTTTCACTGCATGCTTTCATTTTAGACACAAAATAAATTACAGAAACATAAAATTATCAGTGAACTCATTTTAAAAAGTTACCAAAAAAATAAAGTCAATAAACAGAGATTCATTCAGTGTGTATGATGTTAGTTCTATTTGCCATGTTCTGTTTCCATTGTCTGAGAGAGGTCAGCTTTTAGTCCTGTATAAGATGGTCCATGACATGTAAGTCAATAATGAGAATGTACAATTATGTTGAGAAATATGACTGATCCAAAACAAAGTGTTTGTGTTTTCAGAATTATGGCCTGTAATCAAGAGGCTGACAAAAGTAATGACTAATGATACTATTAGTGATTGCCTCTGTCATATGTTATGGAAAATTTTACTCCATGTGTACTACGAAGGTCTCATAGAATCTGTCATATGAAATGTATCTGAAATGTCTTAGAATACGACATTCACAGCATATTGGGTGTTTTGTTTCCCATCAGTTTGTTCCCTTTATTCTGTTTCTCACACTCTGTACATGTGGGAAGAGTCACCCAGACTCTTTCTCACTGGACTCCATCTCCTTCTCAGCCTTGGGAGATGGTAAATAGTCATGTAGTCTCTTTTCTCACACTAGGGGATAGATGGCGCCCTGCCAGGTGGGCAGTGTCTCTATGTGGCGTGATGGGGAAGTGATCTGTGTAATGTGATGGAAATGTATAAGTTTTCATGTTTGCCTTTACTCGGGGCCTCTTTCTCTCCTCACCGTGTGAGAGAGGGGTCTTCGAACGCTTATCTTGCCTTCGAATAAATGTTCATTGAGACCAGATCGATCTTGGGGTTCCTTTTTGAATAGATCTTCTCACTCTTTATTTTCACTCTTTGGTAATGGAAAAAATTCCACAACAATTTGGCGTTGTCGGCAGGATCCAGCGAGCTGCTACACGAGGGGAACGGGAGAACGGTGCTTGGCCAGCCTGAGGAAAAAAACTCAGTCCACCTGTTTGAACAGGGGAGCCGGAATCTCGTTTCCTGCGTCTACGGCCGCCTGGATCCAACGGACTTGATCCGAGAGAATACTGGGTGAGATACTATTCCAATCATAATTATGGACTCTCTGGGAAAGGGAAGACGGGTGTTTTTATGATTTCAAGCACTATAAAGAGAGAAAATCAGGGACTTTCCAAGGAAAAATCAGTGCTCTTATGATTTCAAGCACAATAAAATTTGAAATACCGGAGATTTTCCAGGGGGAAAATTGAGTGTTTTTATGATTTCATGCACTATAAAGAATAGAAATCCGGGATTTTTTCTTGGAGACTCGGTGTTCTTATGATTTCGAGCACTAAAAAATAGAAAAGGAATCAGACTTCCCAGTGGGAAATTCAAGGTGCTCTTAGTATTTCAAACTTTAGGAAGCTAGGAGCTCTGGATTTTCTCCGGGGGACTCTCAGTGCTCTTATGATTCGAGCACTATAAAAGTGAAGAATCAGGGGACTTTCCAGGGATGTTCAAAGTGTGAGAATATTCTCGTGGCAAGCCAGTGCCCTTAGCATTTCGGCACTATAAAGTTAGGAAAGCCAGCAAGAGACGTCTTGACTGTAACATGGGGTCCGGATCCACTAAGTGTCAAGGGCCTTTCCCCGACAGTCCATTGTGTAATATTATGATATAAAAGAAAAAAGAAAAAGAGAAAACAGGAAAAAAGGGAAAAAACAAACAAACAAACAAAAAAAAAACAAATACGGTGAAAAATGTTTCGAATGTCTGAATGAGTGGATGATTGAATATGGATTTCCAGAATGAGTTTCGTTGAACTTAAATCAGTTATAATAATAATAATAATAATAATAATAATAATAATAATAATATAAATAATAAAGACAGTATAAATAAAAGAAAAAGGTAAAGGTGAAAGTTAAGGATTTGAAAAGATATGGGAGTCATAGCAAATGCATGACAATGTGGAAAACTGCAGTGAGACTCGCTGCAAAAGAGAGAGAGGAAAAAAGGTCATGTAAAAGATGGCAGAGGGAAGAGTTTAAGGTGGAGATGTAACTGGAAGAAAAAACCAGTTCAGCCCACCTCCATATAGGTCTAGTGATACCTCACGCCTGTCTCCTTATATGCCCCATTGCAGGCACCATTGCAGGCCCTCAGGGTGACGGACTCGGACCTGGACTCCTACCCTCCCATGCCGCCGTCCCTGCCACCACTGGAACCAGACCAGCCGGAACCAGATGACCAGCCTCCTCCCCGTGGTCAACAGGGCCCAGCTGACGGTTCTTCAACATCGCAACGTTATGACAGCCCTAACATTGCCAGTCCAGACCAAAGAGCAAAGCATCCAGATGGGAATAACACAGACACTGGAATACAAAGCTGCTGTTGCTACTCTGACCTGAGACCTGAGAGACGAATTCTTCAGAAACACTGATACCAGCGCTATCAGGAGTGTTCTGCAGCCCAGAGAAGCAAGCTGCTGATTTCCTGCATTGCCTGACGGAAGCCTTTAACCGTCACTCAGGCCTCCTCTGCAACCACATTATGGATTATGGATGTTGCAAGGCAGACATGGTGTCATGGTGTACGGTATGGAGAGCTCCAAAGACACGTTTTACACGCTCAGGACGTGGTGAATGAGCGAGAAGGGAGCAGAAAAGAAAAGAGAGACACTGTTGCATAAGCTGCCCGTTTCCAGGGCCTGTCCCAAAGACACGGATGCGAAGGGGGCCGAGCCCTTGACTGACATTCTGACGTGTACCATTACTGCTGGCAACCTGACCGTTGAAGGGACGATTGCCCGCAGCGAGGAGGAGCTGAAGGAGGAGCCACCGGTGGGGACGGACGGGAGGTTGGGACTCCAGGTGCAGACGTCAACCCGGTTGCTGAGGGTCCTGCCCAGGGGCGTGAGATACCACACACACACACACTGCTACACTCTGTTGAAACGGCGCCTGCTTCTACTGATTCACATAGGTTACACACACAGGAGGCATTAACACACTTAGAGTTACAAACACAACCCCTGCCAGAAATGTGTTTATTTACTTATTTTTTAGAAACTTGTGTTTATTCACTTATGTTATAGGAACTTTTGTTTATTTACTTATTTTGGGTATTTATGTTATTTTGATTTGATTCCCGCATTTCAAAACAAACCTGTGTTTTTACGATAGAAATTTTGGGGAAACTGGTTAAATTTATGGTTGATTTTAAGGCTACTCATTCTGTGATCACAGATTACAGATTTATTTTGTCTACCCCAATTAGATACAGTGGCAGATAGATTTATTCTATATCTGCCTCTGGGGAAACCATTAGAGAAAGGGTTTCTAATCTAAAGATACGTCATTCATTTCTGGTTTCTCATCATGGACCTGATGATGATGATCCTGACACGTGTTACAGCTGTACAATGGGCCCATTTGAACTGAAATATATCTGTGAGTTGAGACTACAGTTAGGACAATCGACCCAGCAACTTGTTAAAATGACAAAAGAAAAGTTGCTCCTGACTCAGACTTCAAGCGACTTACTGACTTACACTGTACCTCTCATGCGTCTAACAACTTCGACCATGTTTATGGAAAACAATGGTACAAACAATCCTCTGACAGACGGACTCTGACGTTGTTTTGGAGCTCCCACGTGGCTGCTATCTGTGTGTCCTTGATGGAGCCTCAGGAAGGATTGTTTAGAGTTTACAGTTTCTCTCTGCATGTTTCTTCCTGAAGCTGAGCGCTCCTTCGAGCTATTGTTTATATTTTAGCTAATTGTTATTATTTGATGTTTATTTTGTAGAGAGAGAGCACAGTCTACTGAATTAAATTCCCTGAGTGTTAAACATACCTGACCAATAAAACTGATTCTGATTTTGATTAAAACAATCCCTGTCTCAGTCATACCTGCCTTGGGTCTTCCTGACCCCTCCTGTCCTGTTGTGTAAACTGTGGACGAAAAGGGAGGATTTCTCTCTTCTGTCTTGTTATAAATGTGTGGTGATAAACTCCGCTCGGTGGCCTACTTTTCATCCAAACTTGACCCTGTGATTGTGGAACTTCCTGGTTTTGTTTTTTTAGAGCTGTAGTAGCAGCTGAAGAAGCTGTTTAAGCTTCACGTGACATTTTTGGCTTCGATCTTACAGTCCTTGTTTCTCGTAATGTTTATTATTTTGCTTGATCGAAATGCATGACACTTGTCTGCTGCCAGGTGATTGCGCTATTCCACCACCTTGCTTGGCCTCCCCAATGTCACTGTCAGGTCTGCACACCTCGTGCTGACCTCTCTGACCGACCGCTGATTAACCCTGACCTAATCCTGTTCATTGATGGTTTCTCCTCCTGCTCTGACATTGGACTGAAGAGGGTAGAATACGCTGTCTGCTCTGAAAACAATGTGTGGGCCTCTGGCTCACTGTCATCTTATTACTCTGCACAAACAGCAGAACTTGTGGCTTTAACTGAGGCCTGCAAATTAGCATCTAAAGCGGTCATGATCTACACTAACTCCCCTTATCCCTTCGGAGTAGTTCATGACGTTGAAACACTATGAAAACATCGCTCTTCTCTGAAATCTGACTGTAAACATATTTGAAACTGTGGTTTGCATGTTTTTCCATGTGTGTCAAAGCATTTCCAACTAAACATGTTGACAATAGTGCCGTCGCAAAAGCTCTTTTGACAGAGATCATTCCAAGGTGGGACATACCTAAACCTAAACTCCAGTGATAATGGCATCCATTTTATTAAGAAAGCCCGAACAAGAAGTAAGTGCTCTGTTGGGGTTCAAGCTAAAAACACTCTGTGCCTCCCATCTACAGTCAGGTGGCGCTGTGAGCATGAAAATGGCACTTTAAAAGCAGATTGGCTGAATGTTGTGAAGACACCAAGATACCCTGGACAAAAGCACTTCCGCTTGTTCTCATGTAAAGGCGTACACGCACACGTGCACGCACCTCACTTAACTTTTATGAAATATTGTTTGAACATCTAGATAACACTGGAGGGGAAACCAGCACAAAACTAACTCCACAAAACTAACTAACATCTGCTGCTTTATTAGAACGTAGCATGTTGAAATATTGCAAAAGTCTGTCACGGTCCCTTTCTGTCTCCACCAGGCGGTGAAAGCTGCACTACCCGTTCCAGCGGCCTCTGGACCGCTCTACACCTTCTGGCCAGGACAGTGGGTTGCTGTGAAGGACCACAGGCACCGCCACTGAAAGTCCAAGCGCCGGTTAGGTCCGAACCAGGTTCTGCTGACCCACACCGTTTGAAGGTCGCAGAGATGGCCACGTGGATTCACGCCAGCCACTGCCGCCTCTTCACTGGAGAGCCCAGTAGCTGCCCCTAATCCAGCCCATAATTACTCTGAGGTGCTCAGAGCGTTCCTGCGTGGCCACCATTGGAGCCGTTGCCTTTACCATCTTGTGCCTCCCCTGGTGGTTGTCCCTTTGGGGAGACCCTGTCCATGCGTCTCCCACCAAAGGTGAAAACAGAAAACATTCAGGGGAGCGGCATAGTTTTTGGATTATTGCCCCAAACCACTCCTTCTAACTGCTTGCTGATTCCTTATGACGCCTTAGTACACGTTTCCACTTCCGTTTTCCTACTGTGGAAAAGCAACCACACTCCACACCTTTTCACTGGAAAAGAAATCTGACGCAAACTTTTCACTGGAAAAGAAATCAGACTCAGACTGTGAATCTTCCCCCTGGAGGAAGAATGTAACGGAAGTTATTATGTTCTTCGTGATCCTCACACCTTTACTGCACCGACTAATTTTTTTTGTGTTCGATCTCGATCAGTGTACATGTTAAAAAAAAAAAAAAAAAAAGGTCTCAACCTCTTTGTTAACCCTTCTGTCTGTATTACTTGTCAAGACCCCAAAAGCACATATTTGGGTACCAATGCGGGATGTAATATCCCTCTTAATGACTCCTGCTCTTTCTTTCTTTCTTCTATGATAAATTTGCTGTTTATTGGAATTGTGCTGCTGATTTTGTTTTTTTCTTTAGATAGATAGATAGATAGATAGATAGATAGAAATTTTATTGATTCCAAGGGAAATTCAAGGCATGAATTTGGTCATGGTTTGGTTTTGTTTCTGGTTCTTCTAGTTTCATTCTGTCCTTAGTGTACTTGTTTCCTCGTGTCCTTGTGTTCTTCTACGTTGTCTGTAGGCTTGTTTTCTTAGTTTGGTGTTTAATGTTTCCAAGTCTAGTCTTTAGTGTTTCCTGTTTTATTTTGTATATTTGGTTGTGGTGTCAGTGTCAGGTTGTACTTTGTACTTGTCCTCAGTGTTCTTTGTTCCTTGTGTTTCCCGCCTTAGTGATTACCCTGATGTTCCTCACCTGTCTTGTTAGTCTCACCTGTGTCTGATTACCCCTTGTCTATTTAGTCTCTGTGTCTGCCTCAGTTTCTTGTCGGGTCATTGTCGTTGTCAGTGTCTTTCATATGTCGTCATCTCTGGTTGTTCCCTGTGTTTTCGTCTCCTGGTTTTTTGGATTTTGGTTTTTGGTTTTTTGAGACGTTTTGGATTTAGTTCTTGGTTTGCTTTTTTGTTAAATAAATTAGTATATTCTGCACATGGGTCCTCCTCCCTGTTTCCTGCCTGCTCGAGCGTGACAAATTTCCCTATGTTATTCCTGCACCAGAGCTTGGGTTCAGCACCTAGAGAATCGAACTGTTCAATATCAACTCCTTTCCATGACTTCCCCTGTTATTAAGAATTGTAAGAATCCAGCACCTACAGGGATGATGAAGAAGACTATAATCCGTAAATATTGATATGCTGTACCTTTATGAAGTTTTGACTTGAAGTGGTTACACATTGTCATTGGAATTACGGATGTTTGGTTTGCTGTGACTACACACACATTTAAGAAAATTTCCCAAGTATCATATGGTGTGATTAACATGTAATCAAAAGGGAGGAATGTTATGGAAAATTTTACTCCATGTGTACTACGAAGGTCTCATAGAATCTGTCATATGAAATGTATCTGAAATGTCTTAGAATACGACATTCACAGCATATTGGGTGTTTTGTTTCCCATCAGTTTGTTCCCTTTATTCTGTTTCTCACACTCTGTACATGTGGGAAGAGTCACCCAGACTCTTTCTCACTGGACTCCATCTCCTTCTCAGCCTTGGGAGATGGTAAATAGTCATGTAGTCTCTTTTCTCACACTAGGGGATAGATGGCGCCCTGCCAGGTGGGCAGTGTCTCTATGTGGCGTGATGGGGAAGTGATCTGTGTAATGTGATGGAAATGTATAAGTTTTCATGTTTGCCTTTACTCGGGGCCTCTTTCTCTCCTCACCGTGTGAGAGAGGGGTCTTCGAACGCTTATCTTGCCTTCGAATAAATGTTCATTGAGACCAGATCGATCTTGGGGTTCCTTTTTGAATAGATCTTCTCACTCTTTATTTTCACTCTTTGGTAATGGAAAAAATTCCACAACACATAGAATATACAAGACTTTAAGATTGAGATTATGTAACCTTAATCAACAGTTGTGTTTTTTTTTCTACCCTGAACCGCCACACAGACAGACTTTACTTTCAGCTGATTATCAAATTCTAATAACTCACTTTCCCTAAAGTCAAGTCTTAAGGAAAATGCCAATTTGACAGCCCCATCAACCACCATCTCTTTCTTGTTGTTGATAGGTCAAGTATTGAAATGTACAGTTTTCACATGGTAATTTATGAAATGATTTCTTCTCATGGTGCCCATATGTGTCTTTAATCGAGATTGGTCTATATTCATTATTTACACAGTTAAATAAATCAACTGGAAAACAATTTGAATGTGCCACATTATTTAATGTGTTCATTTTTTTACATATCCATTATTTACTTATTAACTGTTTACTTCAAAGTATACTGAATGAAAACCTATTGATGATATCTTTTTCATATAGGATTATTTTGGAACTTTCAATCCAATATTTTGTTGTAATTATTTTGACTTCATGGTTGATAACCAGTGTATCCTCTATTTGAAATAAAGCCTGGATATAAACGATTAATCTGTTGGAAGGGTGTGTTTGTAATGTTGCATTGAGTAAAATAATAATGTTACTTTATTATCATTTTTTGGAAATGTCATATTTATTCAACATGATGGCTATATTTTAAAGAAAAAGCTTTACATTACATGTAGAATGCAGAACAATTGATACAGATATTCAAACAATACATACATGTTGTATGAAATACACCTACAATTAAGTGCCTCATTGTATTTCATACAGGAAGAAAGTAATTCATTGGATGTAGAAAAACAAAATTTAAAGTGCAATAAATCCTTTATAAAAGTCAACAAATATATTGGCAGCCTTTGACTTCCCGTTTGGATAGTAAAATAAATCCACTATACACTGACACTGTCATACAGCATATACTACAAGTTCCCCTGAGCTTCCTGCATCCTATTTGGCTCAGTGTGAGGAGGTACAAGATATCCAACACCTGTACTTGCTCGGAACTGCTTATCTTTCCAGAGATGATAGTTTAACTGAAGAAGATGAAAACTGTCCTATTGTGACACAAATCACTTACAGAACATGAATTCTTTGGCTGCACTTCCACCAACCTAACATCCTGATACATGATATCATCCAGTAGACAGTGATCCAGCACGTCTCACTTTGAGCTGGGGTGGCCGTGTGAAGATACCACCATGAAGCAATACAACTTAGCACATCCAGTCCCTGTCTCCTGCAGCAGGACATCATCCTGACCCTCTGGACTTCTCTCACTGCTGTAGATCACAGGAATCTGGTCTGCTGGTAGATCAGACGACATCACCATGTTCCCTTGTGACTTTCTGCAAACACAATCAGCACAGATAGATGAGAGGTCAGTTCTCTGAAGGTATCAAGGAGTCACAGCTAGTGTAGTTAATGTACCGCCTACATTAAGCACAGACTCCTATCCGTCCTCTATAGGCCTCTCCTCTTCCTCTGACCATCCTGCTCATATCTCAGATATCATGTTGTGTTGTGACTAACATTAAAGTGTGTATGCTGTACAGACTTTTCATAGTGTCTGCTTCTGATTGTTGACCTCTCTCTCTCTCACACACACACACACACACACACACACACACACAGGATGATTTAGTGAGCTAACGCTAGAGTAACAGTTGAACGTCTCAATGTGTTATCATGTCAGCAACATAAGACTGAGTTGAGTGATCAGTGTTTACTTCCTTTTAAAGTTAGCTCAAGTTGTAAAGCTCCACTTTGTGTCCTCGCTGCTCCATCTGTTGGTGATTGTACGTCATTGTTTACAACGTCGAGCTTGATGTTTATGTATTTGTCTACTTATTTGATTGACAGACTGTGACTGCTAGAAATTGTAGCATATTTGCCTCCCTACTTTTAACTGTAATATTGCCATTACAACGAAAAACAAATTCACTATGGTTAAAAAAAAGTGACGTCACGGCTTAAACAAAGCACAATGTTTTCCAAAAATGTAACAAAGCTGACAATAAAAACAATGAACACATACGCAGCTAACTGTGATGATCAAGTGCTATTACAGTTGACCACAAGGTGGTAATAGTGAGTCATCATTAGAGCTACGTGACAGAGTAAGGAAATATAGGAGAAGGAGTAGAGGGTGTAAACTAACTACGTGTTACATAAAAATGATGTTTGTAAACTGACAGAGGACAAAGTATTCTTTTTAAAAAGAACGAACAAAACACAAACACGTCTTCTTCTTTAATGTTTACCGGCAGCTGGCATTCAAAGAGTTGCATTACTGCCACCTCCTGTTCTTTACACTATTTACTGATCTTTAATAGTCTTTTAAACAATCTTCTTACATTGAGAAATGTCATCACTTCCTCCCTCCCCTGAGCACATTCTACACATACAAGAATATTTTTCCAACTTCTTCCTGCTCCTCCTGTTCTTTCTTATTCTGATGTAAGGAATTTGTTTTCCTTGAGAGAGAGAGTAGCTTAAAGAACGTGTGTTGCTCAGATTGTTTTGCTGTAAAGGCCTGTAGGTTGCAGCATTAACATGATAACATATGTGGTTAGACCTGCAACAATACATTTGCATCTGTCAGGTACATGCAAACTCATAGTTGTATAATGTATCTTTTGAATGTGGTTTCCCTGAATGCAGTTCGAGCCTTTTCTGATTTTTTATCCTTTAGCTCTCACACTTATCACTATAAGTAGGTAAAGAGTATGACTATACTGATTAATGCAGGCGATTTAACATATCAAATGAATTTATGTAATTCTAAGTGTAAAGATATCAGCTTTCTTCTCTTGCACCTGAAAAGTCATATAACTGAAGGCAAGACAGTCACATGCCCTTTCAGACAATGTGACAAAAAATGTACAGTTAAGTCTACATTCACATCACATGTGCAATTCCATTTTTAATTTGGATACTGTTGGCTTGTTCTACAGATGTCTGCCACTGCAGCAGATGTTGAGCGCACGCTGATCCTCCCAACCAGTCCACACATGATTCTACTAAGTGTCATAAAACCTTGACACAGAGTGAATGTAAAAACGGTCTGTCATAATTAGTGTTAGTTTAGTATCTCTCATTTCTGAGCGCACCTGAATGTATCTCCTATTGTCTGAGCCCCCCTGAAAGCATCACGCTCTTAGCGCATCCACTGATTGACGCTGGGAGAGAGACATGCCCAGACAAGTTCTGGAGTTCGACTGAAGGGATGTATGTTTCTTGCGGACTTTTTATTGATGTGTGCGTCCATGAGAGAAATGAGTTGATTGTTGCTTAGTCCTTTATTGTTAATAGTAAGATGACCGTTCTGTTTCAAAGTGCTTGCAGTTATTGATTCTAAATGAATGCTAATTGCTGGCCGATTAACAACAGTAGTGTGTACAGCCTAGCTTGTTTAAATGAACGACTGTATTGAATACTATGTTTGTTATTCTTAATAGTTATAAGTGTGAGTTATAGTTACAAGTATTCTACAATTTCTATAGTTAATATTGCTAATGGTGTTTAGTTCTCCTCTTGTTGTAGAACCACACACACACACACAAACACCCATACAACAACTATACTAACGAAAGAGATAAATTTCCTCCTTTCCTCTTAGCACTAGTGTTCAATGTGTGTGAAGCAAAACAAAAATAGCTTCCACCTAGTGCCACATAAATATATCAAGGTGCACAAAATAGGACATTGGGTTGACTTTTTTCCACCTTGGTATGAGCAATTAGCATGTATTGGTATCTACAGTATATCATGAATTTAAGCATACCACTGTAATAATGGCAACAACAGAGCTGTTGTAATCCTGAATCGTGAATGTTCTGTTTCTCATATTAAGATCATTCTCTCATAAGACACAGTGGTACTTAAAATGAAAAAAACAAACAAATTTTTAGTGGATTAATGTGATAGGGTCTATTTTAAATGCAAATTATCTTTACTTACCATGTGGTATACCTAATATCTTTTATACTTGCTCTGTTATTAAATGTAAGATGCTTCATTGGTGTTAATCCAGAGGGGGAAAGAAAGACAAACCAGGTTATCAAAGAAGACGGGAAGCTGGTCCACAAAAAGGCAACAACACTATGTGTCCACTCTCCTCAAAAATGTAATGGACTTTTTTTTAACCAGTAAAGTTATGTCCGCCTGTCTTAAATGTGCTGTTACAGGTTTATTTTTGGACTCGCCATTGTCGAGGACCTGTTTGAGATGTTGAATTGTTATTCTTATGTAATGTGTTTTGTAATAATTAAGTTAGCTTGTAAATGAAGGCAAAGTTAAGTAAAGTGAAATTGGCTCATAATTTGTACTGTTTGCTAAAACTCAAACCAGACAGTCAGTTTTGAACTGGGAGGACCATAGGTTGATAAATATAATGTTAGCCATCTCTTGTCATAGTTCCATATAATATAATATGACAACCCATTAACAGTGTTTTTACGGATTTTATGGATACTGAAAATGTTCAACTTTAATAAATGCCTCATACTGTAAGACCATCTTTCGCCTGAGCCATTTTTGTGCGAGCAATTTTCAGGGGTTTTAATTTTTAAATGTAAAACTTCATCAGCTTATATGCAGAGATTACATTCTGCGGTATTTAACGTTGTTTTACAGTTATAAATTGTTCATGGAGAATACTGTTGGAGCTGTAAAATAACAGTATAATGGCAACCAAAGAGCTGACATTATAATACTGTAGTTTATTTTCCATACAGTACTGTTATAGCGTTACAGTAATAAACTAATAAACTGTTGTTGTAGATCACAGAAGAGATAGATCTCTTAACCTCTTTGCTTATCTCACAGTGTACACATATCAGTGTGTTGTTTTCTGATGAAAAGTCGGATTCTGCTTTCTTTTAATAGTGTCACCAAAGTGGTTACAAGCATTTGAAGTAATGTTGCAGAATTGTTCAGTCATGATGTTCTCATTTGCCTTAAAAAAAAAAAAAAAAAAGAATCAGTATGACTGTTCAATAAGTTAAGGAAGATCATGAAGTAGGTTCTTATTGTACTTCGGGGAAACACATTGAAATATTTTTGTTGTGCAACATCCGTTTTAATGTTGTTGATAAACTGATAGGGTTGTGGTTCAATGACACCAAATTGAGCCACAGTAAAAGGCTGGTAAATTTTAGGGTTAAAATGTTGAATATGAACACACAAGTAATGTGGTTCTGGAAAAAAAACAACTCATTTTTTGTTATGCTTTGAATAAGATTAACTCCCAACAAAATCATACAGATGAACAAATGTGTGGGTAGTGTAACGGGGCAACAGAGTTAAGAAGAGCCATGTGGGAGGAAATATGACCATGAAGTTAAACTCGGATGTTAGACTCAGACATTATTTTCTCAAAATGAAAGGTAGTCCTATACAGTTTCTGCAGCCAATACTCCCACATGTTCATGCCTGCATCTTGTTCTTGTTAATTTATGTCCAATGTTATTTGTCTCTTCCTGTTGTGTCTGTATGATTGATAAGATATTGTGCATATTGACACATTCTTTATGCAAGCATGGAGCAGTAATCTTGGTATGCCAGGAAGGTCGTTTGTACTATCATTTTTGGACATGCAGCTGATCTTGAGGTACATTTTATTGCATAGTTTTGGATAGATTTCAGTTCCAATTGTAAGGCTCAGAGATCTGTACTGGGATATTTTTTAAGTACAACAGTAACAGGAATGTGCCAGGCAGGTTTAAAAGATGAAATTGCTCGTGTGTGTGTGTGTGTGTGTGTGTGTGTGAGCATTCTCTTTTTTTTAAACTAGCAATCAGGGTTGTGGTTGTTGTCTAACAGCACTCTGTAGTAAAACGTGTTCACCTTTTAACATATATTTTAGATGTCACATTCTTCAGGAATGCAGGGTGCACTTTAATGAGTATCAAGTTTTCTCCAGTGACCAAAATCATTTCATCCTGTACCACGATGTTTCTATCTTAACTTTGGAGCTCATGCAAAGTTTTTGTCACAATTAACACAAAATGAAATGTAAAGCTATAAAAATGGGGGACAATCTTTGTAATATTTGCTTGCCTCGTGTTCATATTTTAAATGAACGTGGGCACAGTGGGAGTAACCTGGTATTTCATCTAAGTGCAGGGCACCTTAAATAATCGGCAGATGCTGCTGTGACTTTTCTCCATGTAGTGCAGCTTGAAGAAAGAGGAAATCAAAAATATGACAATCATGTAACCCACAGATAACCATTCACTAGACCAGCACAGAGCCATTACACTTAAAACCTCAACATATCATGACCTCAATCGCCTTGGTTGAAAACACATTACACAGCATTATCCCTGGTGAACATGAGAAGTCCCAGCTACTCCAACAGGCAGTCATCTAAACAAACCCACTATGTATGCATATACAGGCATAGTTGTTTGGTTTCTTGGTGTTTTTTGGAGTTTCCCAGCTAAATCAGGCTGCTTTTGGAAACATGTCTTGGCAAGATTTTGCGTTAGACTTCAGATCGACTCAACAGAGCTTGTTTGTTTGTTTTACTTTGTCAGAAAGGGATAAATGCGTGTCTGTAATTTCGATCTATAGACCTATACTGTGTGCATTAGCGTGGCCAATATCAATAAAGCTGCAGTTACATTTCATCGTACCCGTTTTTAAATTTTCTGCACGTGTAGCCCAACTGATACAGCATATACTGCAAACTGTTATACGGTCTCCTGATGAGAGTAAGCGCCTGAGGTCCCGCCTCGATGTGGGTGATGACGTCACATATTTAAGGAGCCAGGGATCAGAACTCCAATAATCCTGCAGACTGAGCAAACTGAGTCCAGAATTGCTTTTGCAGCGGAGACATCCCCATCGGACTGGCGCTTTGAGAGAGGTACTGTATCTTACGTTTGTTATCCCAAGGAGCTAAAAGGCGGGGGGAGTGACCTTCAAATCACCTAGTTTAGGGACACACTTTCACTGTAAAATTATGTAAGTAAGTAAGTAAGTAAAATTTATTTATATAGCACTTTTCGCAGGCAGGGGCCACAAAGTGCTTCACAAACAGGGTTTAAAAACATCACAAGCAATACACAGACAGTACAAAAATCATAGCAGCCCTAAAAGAGACTAATTAAAAGCCTGGACAAATAAAAACGTTTTCAGTTGACTCTTGAAAGTGACAACTGAATCAATTGAGCGCAAGGATGATGGAAGTTCATTCCAGAGGCTCGGAGCAACGACCTGGAAAGACCGGTCACCTCTAGTGTGATAATGAGCTCGAGGGACCTTCATCAGGTTCTGATCCATAGACCTCAGCGCTCGCACAGGAGCGTAAAGCTGGATCAGCTCACTAAGGTAAGAGGGAGCCTGACCATGTAGGGCTCTGAAGGCCAGAACCAGGATTTTAAACCTGAACCTAAAAGACACTGGCAGCCAGTGAAGGTCTTTCAGAACAGGGGATATGTGGGACCTCCTATTTGTGCGGGTCAGAATTCTTGCTGCAGAATTTTGAATTAATTGCAGTCTAGAGAGCTCTTTCTTGTTAAGACAAGAAAACAAACTATTGCAATAGTCTAAACGTGAAGACACAAAGGCATGGATAATGAGCTCCAAATCATTCTGCGAAACCATGTTTCTAAGTTTGGAGATCTTCCTCAGTTGAAAGAAGCAGTTCCTTGACAGCTGTTTACAGTGCTGGACTAAAGTCATGTCTTTGTCGAAAATAACTCCCAGGTTTCTAAGACTAGGCTTCACGGACTGGCCTAGGTCCCCCAAGAACTGCTTAATCCCTGGAATTGAGTCATCAGGGGCGAGAATCAATGTTTCTGTTTTCTCAGCATTGAGCTGCAGAGAATTTTCGCTGAGCCATTGTTTGATTTCCATCAGACAAAGACGTAGGGAGCTCAGCTTCTGGATCTCGGACGGCTTAAAAGAGCAGTACAGCTGGATATCGTCAGCAAATAGGTGGAAAGAAACATCATCGAACCTTCGTATGATCTCTCCTAGAGGGATCAAATACAGCAAAAACAAGACAGGACCCAAGACGGAACCTTGAGGCACACCACACAGCAGGTCCACAGACTCCGACCTTATTTGGTTGGCTGTTACATTGAAGCTTCGTCCAGTCTGGATTTGAACTGCTTCGTTTCAGGGAGAACTGTAAATTAACCATAGTCATAGCTCCAGTGGGTAGAAAGACTTTTTTGTTGATGAAATAGACAGATTTCGACACTAGTGGTAATGGCAGAGGTGTGATAGGCTATCTTTTCACATCTTTTCTTGATAAATTTTGGTTCCCCATTTTGCTTGCCAGTTGAAATGTGTTGCACAGTTTGCATGTACACGTAGGGCGGAAATTTTTAACTTAGAAATGTACTCTTGTTTTCTTGCATGATGAGATCTTATCAAATATCCATTGTTAGATCTTCTCTAAAAGGTATTAATTAAAGATTTCACAAATTCAAAGAGTTATCTTGGTGTCAATAGAAGTTCATGAAAAGATTGTAGTTTTTTTAATAGAGGAATGTTCATAATAATCTAACACTTTAATCTTTAATGATGAGAGACTGGGTAAAATAGGAAAAGTTAACACTGGTTTCTGTTTTTACTGCAGCTCTCAAGACAATGATGGATCTAATGACCACCACGCCGTTCTACCACATTAACACAACAGATGCCACTGGAAGAAATGGCTCCATGTACGAAGATGATGAAGAGTATGACTATAGGGATGAGCATGCTGAGCTGAGACAGTCTCTTAATGTCATGTCTACCACTATCGGTGTCCCCATAGCCACCAGCCTGGCCTTCCTCAACAGCTGCTTAAACCCACTGCTCTATGTGTTCATGGGCCAAGATTTCAAGGATAAAGTCCGCAAATCCATTCTGAATGTTCTGGAGACTGCTTTTCAGGAAGAAGTTTCTCGATCTTACACCTGCACAAACTCAATGATCACGAGTCGGAGCAAAGACAAGTCTGTTTCTGATGCTGAATTATAAGGTTTGTCCATGAAGTGAAAACGCAAATAGTCTAACTGTAGATAGCTAATGCATCCAAGTATAAAAAATAACATATTTTGAAGCTTTTGTTACGGTTCTTATAAGGACCTAAAACAGCAGATATATGCAGTATATCTGAGCTGGAACATTTGACCTGTTACAGTTTTATTGAAATAGGTTTTTGTTTAACTATTGAGGTCTATAACAGAATGCAGTTTCTCAGCACCACCTACTTCTATTATTCTGGATGAGAAGGATGGTAATACTGTAAAATTACTTGTGGTCCATCAGCAGTAGAGGGGTGGAACGTATGAGTATTTCAAATGATGAAAATAATCATTTCAGTACAGTGTTTACCAAAAGGGGGTTGAGTGCTTTATATCAGTTAAAATCAAGGAAACAAAAACAAATCTGCACACATAAATGTACACATGCAGACACATGTACCCCCATTGAATTAAAGAAAAGCAAGAGGCTGGGTGTGTCTGTTAGAGATCAATGGTTCTTCTTTGCTATACAGTCCTGTTTTTGGCTGCACTTTGACCCACAGTAGTATCTTCATTACACCACTGAACAGAGGGTCCCAGCTGAGGTACCCATATGATGTCCTGGCTCTTGCTGGGACATCATTGAAACAGTTGAGTTGTTGGGGTCAGAAGGGGCCATGTTGTACGCAGTCTTGGCATTAACACATGCTTGGGTTGGAAGGTGGCAATGCTGTTTTGGTTGCAGTGGCAACTAAAGGCCATAGGGTAGGTTATTTTTTTGCAAAACAAGTTTTCTGGAAATGAGTTGCCTAACTTCTCTCTCACACTGAACTCCGCCCAGCAACCGAAGTGGCCACAAAGGCCATCTCTGCATGCATACAAGTCAAAGTCTGAAATAAGATGTTAAACAACACTAAGTAAAACTTGTTTTATTCCTGTATATTAGTCTGTATTAATTAACCTAATATGTAATGTTTATTTCTTGCACTGCTTTATGTATGACTACAACAAAGAAATGTATTTAACACACTGTTCCACGCTTAATAAACAAGCTGTTTAAATGTGGTTCAACACAAGCACAGGCCAGTGTAAGCTTTATGTAAACCTTTTGATACTTATGAAAGTGAATGTGGGATTACTTTAGTTAGAAAGTCCTTTGCATGGTAAACTTGGCAACACTTGGTAAACTTGTTAAGTGTGATATTTTGTATCATTGTTGGAGGTTTTAGTGTTTGTCTCTGATCCCATCCAACATTGAAAGCATCTTGTGTAAATAAACTGACTGCTTTAATTTATCCAACTTTGTCTTTTTGTCTGATTTTGCTGGATGACATTCTTTATTTAAAAGGCTTAAACCATAACATAAAACCATTTCAGTGGATTTATGGCAACTGCTTTTGTGTTTATCTAACAAAAAACGTGTCACATTTACAGTATGAATTCAGTCGTTTGTTGATATAAAATGTGTAGACTCACTATAAAAGCCTTGTTCTCATAAACTATGTTAAAGAAAGTTAAGTTTGTGTCAATCTCATCCTGATATAAGCCTTTTATTTTGTTAAACAACTCCTCAAAACACGGAGCAGTCACCCGTAGTTTATCTGTGCATTAGACAACTCAGCTGATCCAGCATCATATATTAATTTATCCTCAATAACTAGTTGCTAATTAGAGGGCTTCGCTTTATCCCTGTTATTACATACATGGCCAGTGGGAGGCGCTGTTTACCATGTGCTTCTCAGATCAGATATGTTTAACACAAGCAATTTAACATACACTGTGCTCTCTTTGTACAATGTAAATAGTAAATACTAATAATTAACTAAAAAATATAAACAAGTAATCAAATACTGATAGGTGCAAGTCTAAGTAAGATAATAGTGGTGAGTTTTGCAACAGGATGATGAAGTGAACATGAGGTAGTTATCTTCACATTATCGACATTAAAGAGTGAGCATAGACCATTTAAATTGAATAATATACGTATATATACATTCACAGTGATAGCTTAGTTCCAGGGTTATTTCACAGCAACAGGTCTGACACTCTGTGACTAATAGCATTCATCAGAGTGACAGCCTTATAATGGGTTGTTTTGGCGTAACTAGTGATCTGTACCGCCTGCCAGAGTGAAGGAGTTTAAACAGTTTGTGTCCAGGGTGTGAGGGGTCTGCAGCGATGCTACCTGCCCATTTCCTGACCCTGGACCGGTATATGTCCTGGATGGGGAGACACCAATAATCTTTTCTGCAGTCCATATTGTCCATTGCAGTCTGTGTCTGTCCAGTTTGGTTGCAGATCCAAACCAGACAGTGGTGAAGGTCCCTGAGGTGCAGTCATTGGTGTAGATAAAGGTTTAAAAGTACTTCTTTTTTTTATTTTTGATGCACTTAAGAAGTCATCAGAGATCAAACAACAGCAATGGAAAACATGTTTTAGCAGTGACTGACTCTCAGCTTTTGTTTGTAAACAGTGCTACAAATCTGTTTGCACTAATAATTGTTGCATGTGTTGCAATTTTTTGCATGCCAGTAAAGTGGAGTTTATATTTATCTTCTAGCTCTTTTCTGAGTACTCATTTTGCCAGAGTATGTTATTATTAATGAATCGTGTAGCATGTTGTATTATTCTGTTAAACAAGCTGGATTGAATATAGGTTTTATTTATAGACTTTTTCAGTTAAATATCTTCAATCTTGTTGTCTAAACATACATGAAAACCTACAGTTCCCTTTGTATCTTTCAAAAAATCTAATATGAAGGATGTTTGTTTCCCTGTAATGATCATTCTTTAGTGTATGTTTGGTGTGAACCTATAGAAGGAATCTGCTGACCAGTGTGCTGCTAAGAAAAGAGGATGGTCAACAAGAACTCTGAGCTAATACCTAAAGTTTCAGCACAGCTAACACATAATACAGGATGCTTGATCTCTTCAATAAAATATAAAAAGTCCAAAGTTAACAGAGCTCTGTAGTGAATAAATGTTGTGCTGTTTGTTGGTAAACAGTTCTTTTTTTTAAAATCAGAAACATTCAACACATTATACGTACATTCAATGCATTTCTTCCATCAACTTGTAAAAAAATATCAAAGTTAAAAATACATTCAATTATATGGCTTACTGCATGGTGCTATTTGACGTGACTGTGTTGTTGTGTTGTTGATGCCAGCACAAACTTGTTGTATGAACATATTTCTTGATTGATAAAAAGGTAAATAGATAAAAGGGGTTAACAAGTTGTTGGTGTTTGTCAACCACATAGGTGTGAAAATGTTGACTAGATGAAATGTAATGCAGAAATCCTAAACTTAGAAATCCCCCCTTCAATGTCAAAATAACTTGTCAGAATAATATTTTATATGTTAATCTCATTTGTTTACAGGGACGGATACAAAGAGGCATTATAGAGTTTGTGCTACAGTGACAAAGAGCTGGTTGCTTAAAAAAAATAAAAATAAAAATAAATGAAGCCAATCCTCAATTTTTTTTACAATCCTGCTGTGACTGACATTGTTTTTTCAAGTGCAGCAAAGTACAATTCACTTCCAAATACTCAACATGAACTCGTCCATTTTATGAGCAACATATTTAAATGAAGGGTTTTAGTCTTCTTTTGCATTCTGCATGCGTCACCGCCTCTATGTGGCGATGACGCACTTCACGCTGACAGCCCAGGTCTATATCAACCTGACAGTTTGATAAGTTCGGCCACTGATTATTCCTGAGAAGACCTGAAAACTTGTTGAAAGGTAGGTTACGTCATACTTTTTTATATATATACAAGACGTTAACATTGCAATATAAACCATTCAGGATCGTAAAAAAAAAAAAATATATATATATATATATTCCGTATTTTTTAGGTTACGCGGAATTTCCTAACGCAATAACCTCAAATGTTTTCAACATTTTTTATTTTATCTTTTTCTTTTTCTTTCTTTAACTTGTTTAACACATTTTGCTGCCTTTCCGAGGCAATAATGTTTTTATAAATGAAAAAGTTTGGCGACTGTAAAACTGATCACTGCAAAAGGTTTTGGTCATTATATCGAGTTCCTCTTTTATCATTCTTGCCTCTGAAGTTGTAATTTTTGATGTTACGCCCTATTATTAGTTTGGTTGAAAGAAGACAGAATGCCAAATGTTTTTGCAATTTTGTAGATGAATTATTTTTTCTTTCTTTTCCTTTCTGCAGACGTTTTGTGTGTGCGCATCTTTCATAATTATTTTGAAATTAAAATTGGCTACACCACTGCCCGGATGACCCGATGAATGGTGAAACTGATAGGCCATGGCTTAATTGTTGCCCAACCATCTGTTGATTAAAGTTCTTAAGTTGATGAGAACAGTTTCTGAAAAATGTCAATTGTTGGATGATAACGCATTCGGAAGAACTTCTAAAATACCTTGGCCTATACCTTAATAAAAAACACTAAATTTTATTTTTATCAATTTAGTTTTGTGATGCTTCATAGTCTTTAAAAAATAATAGCACTTAGCTCGGCCTATAGTTATTATCAATTAATTTTGCGTGTTGCTATCTGCTGCATTTAGGATACAACAAAATATGTGTCCTTAAGATTTATAACCTGAACAAATTTTAAACGCACGAGATACTGTGCAGCCTAAGATTTATAAAACCATTTGTATTGGTTGCAGGTTTTTGCCATTGCTGTGTAACATTATGTTAGTCTGTGTTGTTAGGCATACTGTTCTTTGTGGTAGTAAAGCCCTGTTATGTTGTGTTTTTCAGTAGGCCTACTTGTTTCCCAGACCTGCCTGCCTGTTTGTTGTTACCAGTGTTCCTGCCTACATATAAAAACCTGCCTGTAAGTAATCATCTGCACTGGGGTCCTTTACCTTCACAGCACTTGTTGGCTATTATTAGATTCCTGATATTATAAACCTGAATACAACTACTTGGCTTAAGTTCTGGGATTCTGGTTTTATTAATGCATAGTTAAATTGAACAGAATGTAGCATTATTTAATCATGAAATATTGAGCAATGGTAAGTTAGTAAAACAAACATATTTGAAATGTGTTTAATACAAAACATGCACACATGTATAAGACATAGTAAGACAAAAAGAAAGCATTTCATATTGTTTCTTCCATTTTCATTGCAGGGCTCTAAACAACAATGGCGATGACCATAAACTCTTCATATAACGTCAATACAACAGATATACCTGGCACAAATGAAACACGTACAGACCCGTATTATAAACTGAGATGGTCTCTTCACATCATGTCTATGACTATTTACAGCCTGGTCTTTGTTTTTGGTGTGCTCGGAAACGGACTGGTCATCTGGGTGACGGGGTTTAAGATGAAGAAAACTGTTAACACAGTTTGGTTTCTCAACCTCGCTGTGGCCGACTTCCTCTTCACTGCATCTCTGCCTCTCAGTGTGACATACCTGGCCTTAGATTTCCACTGGCCTTTTGGCATGTTCATGTGCAAACTCAACAGCACGCTGAATATCCTTAACATTTATGCCAGTGTCTACATTCTGGTGGTGATCAGTGCAGACAGATATGTGTCTGTTGTGTGGCCCGTGTGGGCCCAGAACCATCGTAATGTACGCAAGGCATCTCTTGTGAGTCTGGTTGTTTGGGTGCTGGCTCTGATTCTCAGCGTGCCATACTTTGTTTTTAGGGACACTGGACCGTCCGCTAACAATGAAGTCACCAACTGCTTCAACAATTTTGCCTTTTCTGATGACTTTGAAACTCCTTCTGTATTAGAGCTGATAAAGTTTCGTTTGAGGGCCCTGACCATCACCCGCTTCCTCCTGGCATTTATTGTCCCCTTCACCATCATTGTGTCCTGTTATGCTGTGATTATCCATCGTCTCAGAAGAAACCGCACCCTGGCCAGCCAGTCAAGTCGCACATTTAAGATCATTGCTGCTGTCATTATCACTTTTTTCTTCTGCTGGGCCCCCTTTCACATATTTGCTATAATTGACTTGGTTCATGCTTCGAACAATTATGAGAGTGAAACACTGGACTTTGTCACCACCATTGGGATCCCAATAACAAGCAGCCTGGCCTTTATCAACAGCTGCCTGAACCCATTGCTCTATGTTTTTGTGGGCCAAGATTTCAGGGACAAAATCCGTAAATCCATCCTCACAGTATTAGAGACTGCCTTCCAGGAGGATGCTTCTGGCTCTCACACTGACACAAGTGCATTGAGCAGTCAGAGCAAAGAGATGGCAATAAATAATACTGAGTTGTAAGACTTTATAAAACATGAAACAGAACATAAACCTATAGATAGATAGATAGATAGATAGATAGATAGATAGATAGATAGATAGATAGATAGATAGATAGATAGATAGATAGATAGATAGATAGATAGATAGATAGATAGATAGATAGATAGATAGATAGATAGATAGATAGATAGATAGATTTTGTTAGGTTTATTTTCTGTTTTTTGTTCATTTTAATTTATTTGATATGATTTATTCTTCATAAATAACAAAACAATAACTTAACTTCCTTAAAGCTGTTGAAATCACATAGTGTCATTTACCAACTTATTTTTTGTACCAGCAAGCACAGTTTCAAAGTAAATAAATAAAATATTGTCATTTACTCATTAAATTTATACATTTAATCACATTGAAACATCAATTGTTTCACTGCATGCTTTCATTTTAGACACAAAATAAATTACAGAAACATAAAATTATCAGTGAACTCATTTTAAAAAGTTACCAAAAAAATAAAGTCAATAAACAGAGATTCATTCAGTGTGTATGATGTTAGTTCTATTTGCCATGTTCTGTTTCCATTGTCTGAGAGAGGTCAGCTTTTAGTCCTGTATAAGATGGTCCATGACATGTAAGTCAATAATGAGAATGTACAATTATGTTGAGAAATATGACTGATCCAAAAAAAAGTGTTTGTGTTTTCAGAATTATGGCCTGTAATCAAGAGGCTGGCAAAAGTAATGACTAATGATACTATTAGTGATTGCTTCTGTCATAGAATATACAAGACTTTAAGATTGAGATTATGTAACCTTAATCAACAGTTGTGTTTTTTTTTCTACCCTGAACCGCCACACAGACAGACTTTACTTTCAGCTGATTATCAAATTCTAATAACTCACTTTCCCTAAAGTCAAGTCTTAAGGAAAATGCCAATTTGACAGCCCCATCAACCACCATCTCTTTCTTGTTGTTGATAGGTCAAGTATTGAAATGTACAGTTTTCACATGGTAATTTATGAAATGATTTCTTCTCATGGTGCCCATATGTGTCTTTAATCGAGATTGGTCTATATTATTTATTTACACAGTTAAATAAATCAACTGGAAAACAATTTGAACGTGCCACATTATTTAATGTGTTCATTTTTTTACATATCCATTATTTACTTATTAACTGTTTACTTCAAAGTATACTGAATGAAAACCTATTGATGATATCTTTTTCATATAGGATTATTTTGGAACTTTCAATCCAATATTTTGTTGTAATTATTTTGACTTCATGGTTGATAACCAGTGTATCCTCTATTTGAAATAAAGCCTGGATATAAACGATTAATCTGTTGGAAGGGTGTGTTTGTAATGTTGCATTGAGTAAAATAATAATGTTACTTTATTATCATTTTTTGGAAATGTCATATTTATTCAACATGATGGCTATATTTTAAAGAAAAAGCTTTACATTACATGTAGAATGCAGAACAATTGATACAGATATTCAAACAATACATACATGTTGTATGAAATACACCATTGTACACCTACAATTAAGTGCCTCATTGTATTTCATACAGGAAGAAAGTAATTCATTGGATGTAGAAAAACAACATTTAAAGTGCAATAAATCCTTTATAAAAGTCAACATATAAATATTGGCAGCCTTTGACTTCCCGTTTGGATAGTAAAATAAATCCACTATACACTGACACTGTCATACAGCATATACTACAAGTTCCCCTGAGCTTCCTGCATCCTATTTGGCTCAGTGTGAGGAGGTACAAGATATCCAACACCTGTACTTGCTCGGAACTGCTTATCTTTCCAGAGATGATAGTTTAACTGAAGAAGATGAAAACTGTCCTATTGTGACACAAATCACTTACAGAACATGAATTCTTTGGCTGCACTTCCACCAACCTAACATCCTGATACATGATATCATCCAGTAGACAGTGATCCAGCACGTCTCACTTTGAGCTGGGGTGGCCGTGTGAAGATACCACCATGAAGCAATACAACTTAGCACATCCAGTCCCTGTCTCCTGCAGCAGGACATCATCCTGACCCTCTGGACTTCTCTCACTGCTGTAGATCACAGGAATCTGGTCTGCTGGTAGATCAGACGACACCACCATGTTCCCTTGTGACTTTCTGCAAACACAATCAGCACAGATAGATGAGAGGTCAGTTCTCTGAAGGTATCAAGGAGTCACAGCTAGTGTAGTTAATGTACCGCCTACATTAAGCACAGACTCCTATCCGTCCTCTATAGACCTCTCCTCTTCCTCTGACCATCCTGCTCATATCTCAGATATCATGTTGTGTTGTGACTAAAGCTCCACTTTGTGTCCTCGCTGCTCCATCTGTTGGTGATTGGACGTCATTGTTTACAACGTCGAGGTTGTTGTTTATGTATTTGTCTACTTATTTGATTGATTAACTGTAATATTGCTATTACAACGAAAAACAAATTCACTATGCTTAAAAAAAAGTACAAGGATCCCCTTTTTGACCTGACGTCACGGCTTAAACAAAGCACAATGTTTTCCAAAAATGTAACAAAGCTGACAATAAAAACAATGAACACATACGCAGCTAACTGTGATGATCAAGTGCTATTACAGTTGACCACAAGGTGGTAATAGTGAGTCGTCATTAGAGCTACGTGACAGAGTAAGGAAATATAGGAGAAGGAGTAGAGGGTGTAAACCAGGGGTGTCCAAAGTGCGGCCCGGGGGCCATTTGTGGCCCTTGAGTGGATTTTTTGTGGCCCTTGACTTCAAATCGAAGAATCAGAAGATTTTGGCCCCAGGCCTCATCAGATGGCATATTTTGTTCTTTTTTTTTTAATGTAATGAATTTGTTTTCCTTGAGAGAGAGAGAGTAGCTTAAAGAACGTGTGTTGGTCAGATTGTTTTTGCTGTAAAGGCCTGTAGGTTGCAGCATTAACATGATAACATATGTGGTTAGACCTGCAGCAATACATTTGCATCTGTCAGGTACATGCAAACTCATAGTTGTATAATGTATCTTTTGAATGTGGTTTCCCTGAATGCAAAAGAGCTTTTTCTTTTTCAGATAGATAGATAGATAGATAGATAGATAGATAGATAGATAGATAGATAGATAGATAGATAGATAGATAGATAGATAGATAGATAGATAGATAGATAGATAGATAGATAGATAGATAGATAGATAGATTGATAGATAGATAGCTGTCAAATTTTAGTGTTAAAATGTTGAATATGAACACACAAGTAATGTGGTTCTGTAAAAAAAACTCATTTTTGTTATGCTTTGAATAAGATTAACTCCCAACAAAATCATACAGATGAACAAATGTGTGGGTAGTGTAACGGGGCAACAGAGTTAAGAAGAGACATGTGGGAGGAAATATGACCATGAAGTTAAACTCGGATGTTAGACTCAGACATTATTTTCTCAAAATGAAAGGTAGTCCTATACAGTTTCTGCAGCCAATACTCCCACATGTTCATGCCTGCATCTTGTTCTTGTTAATTTATGTCCAATGTTATTTGTCTCTTCCTGTTGTGTTTGTATGATTGATAAGATATTGTGCATATTGACACATTCTTTATGCAAGCATGGAGCAGTAATCTTGGTATGCCAGGAAGGTCGTTTGTACTATCATTTTTGGACATGCAGCTGATCTTTAGGTACATTTTATTGCATAGTTTTGGATAGATTTCAGTTCCAATTGTAAGGCTCAGAGATCTGTACTGGGATATTGTTTAAGTACAACAGTAACAGGAATGTGCCAGGCAGGTTTAAAAGATGAAATTGCCAGCAATTATAGCTTGAATTTGCTCTAGAGTGTGTGTGTGTGTGTGTGTGTGTGTGTGTGTGTGTGTGTGTGTGTGTGTGTGTGTGTGTGTGTGTGTGTGTGTGTGTGTGTGTGTGTGTGTGTGTGTGTGTGTGTGTGTGTGTTAGTGAGTGTGCATTCTCTTTTGTTTTAAACTAGCAATCAGGGTTGTGGTTGTTGTCTAACAGTATTCTGTAGTAAAACGTGTTCACCTTTTAACATATATTTTAGATGTCACATTCTTCAGGAATGCAGGGTGCACTTTAATGAGTATCAAGTTTTCTCCAGTGACCAAAATCATTTCATCCTGTACCACGATGTTTTTATCTTAACTTTGGAGCTCATGCAAAGTTTTTGTCACAATTAACACAAAATGAAATGTAAAGCTATAAAAATGGGGGACAATCTTTGTAATATTTGCTTGCCTAGTGTTCATATTTTAAATGAACGTGGGCACAGTGGGAGTAGACTGGTATTTCATCTAAGTGCAGGGCACCTTAAATCATCGGCAGATGCTGCTGTGACTTTTCTCCATGTAGTGCAGCTTGAAGAAAGAGGAAAAAATGTGACAATCATGTAACCCACAGATAACCATTCACTAGACCAGCACAGAGCCATTACACTTAAAACCTCAACAAATCATGACCTCAATCGCCTTGGTTGAAAACACATTACACAGCATTATCCCTGGTGAACATGAGAAGTCCCAGCTACTCCAACAGGCAGTCATCTAAACAAACCCACTATGTATGCATATACAGGCATAGTTGTTTGGTTTCTTGGTGTTTTTTGGAGTTTCCCAGCTAAATCAGGCTGCTTTTGAAGGAAACATGTCTTGGCAAGATTTTGCGTTAGACTTCAGATTGACCTAACAGAGTTTGTTGGTTTTTGTGTTTTACTTTATCAGAAAGGGATCAATGCGTGTCTGTAATTTCGATCAAGAGACCTATACTGCGTGCATTAGCGTGGCCAATATCAATAAAGCTGCAGTTACATTTCATCGTACCCGTTTTTAAATTTTCTGCACGTGTAGCCCAACTGATACAGCATATACTGCAAACTGTTATACGGTCTCCTGATGAGAGTAAGCGCCTGAGGTCCCGCCTCGATGTGGGTGATGACGTCACATATATAAGGAGCCAGGGATCAGAACTCCAATAATCCTGCAGACTGAGCAAACTGAGTCCAGAATTGCTTTTGCAGCGGAGACATCCCCATCGGACTGGCGCTTTGAGAGAGGTACTGTATCTTACGTTTGTTATCCCAAGGAGCTAAAAGGCGGGGGGAGGGAGCTTCAAATCACCTAGTTTAGGGACACACTTTCACTGTAAAATTATGTCTGGATTTGAACTGCTTCGTTTCAGTGAGAACTGTAAATTAACCATAGTCATAGCTCCAGTGGGTAGAAAGACTTTTTTGTTGATGAAGTAGACAGATTTCGACACTAGTGGTAATGGCAGAGGCGTAATAGGCTGTCTTTCCTAATCTTTTCTTGATCAATTTTGGTTCCCCATTTTGCTGGCCAGTTACATAGGAAATGTGTTGCACAGTTTGCATGTACATGTTGGGCAGAAATGTTTAACTTAGAATTTTACTCTTGTTTTCTTGCATGATGAGATCTTATCAAATATCCATTGTTAGATCTTCTCTAAAAGGTATTAATTAAAGATTTCACAAATTCAAAGAGTTATCTTGGTGTCAATAGAAGTTCATGAAAAGATTGTAGTTTTTTACAGAGGAATCGTCATCATAATCTAACACTTTAATCTCAGGAATGATGAGAGACTGGGTAAAATATGAAAAGTTAACACTGGTTTCTGTTTTTACTGCAGCTCTCAAGACAATGATGGATCTAATGACCACCACGCTGTTCTACCACATTAACACAACAGATGCCACTGGAAGAAATGGCTCCATGTACGAAGATGATGAAGAGTATGACTATAGGGATGAGCATGCTGAGCTGAGACAGTCTCTTAATGTCATGTCTACCACTATCGGTGTCCCCATAGCCACCAGCCTGGCCTTCCTCAACAGCTGCTTAAACCCACTGCTCTATGTGTTCATGGGCCAAGATTTCAAGGATAAAGTCCGCAAATCCATTCTGAATGTTCTGGAGACCGTTAACTGGAGAAAAGTCTGTTTCTGATGCTGAAGTATAAGGTTTGTCCATGAAGTGAAAACACAAATAGTCTAACTGTAGATAGCTAATGCATCCAAGTATAAAAAACAACATATTTTAAAGCTTTTGTTACGGTTCTTATAAGGACCTAAAACAGCAGATATATGCAGTATATCTGAGCTGGAACATTTGACCTGTTACAGTTTTATTTAAATAGGTTTTATGATTGTTTAACTATTGAGGTCTATAACAGAATGCAGTTTCTCAGCACCACCAACTTCTATTATTCTTGAATGAAAGAAAAGCACGAGGCTGTCTGTTAGAGATCAATGGTTCTTCTTTGCTATACAGTCCTGTTTTTGGCTGCACTTTGACCCACAGTAGTATCTTCATTACACCACTGAACAGTATAAGTGGATTTGTGGCAACCACTTTTGTTTTTATCTACTAAAAAAAAACATGTCAAACTTACAGTGTGACTTATATCGCTTGTTGATATAAAATGTGTAGATTCACAATAAAAGCCTTGTTCTCATAAAATATGTAAACGAAAGTTAAGGTTGCTTCTACTGAAGTTCCACCCCACTTTGGCAGACTGTTTTTTGCAGGCCAGTCAAGTGGTGTGGTCAGGAAATCACGAGCTTATTCTATCTATTTTCTGAGTTCTCATTTAAGTATTTCATTATTAAATGTTTGTGTAACATGTTGTATTATTCTCTTTAACAAAGCTGGATTGTTGTGTTTTATAGATTTGTTGAGTTAAACAATTTGGACATGAAAGAAAGAGCATAAAAACAAAGTCAAACTAATTATTTTCCATTTAACAATTCTGGTATCTAAACATACATGAAAACCTACAGATCCCTTTGTATCTTTTGAAAACCTCATATGATATTTCTTTTTCTGTAATGAGCATCCTTTAGTGTATGTTTGGTGTGAACCTATAGAAGGAATCTGCTGACCAGTGTGCCGTTAAGAAAAGAGGATGATCAACAAGAACTCTGAGCTAATACCTAAAGTTTCAGCACAGCTAACACATAATACAGGCTTCTTGATCCCTTCAATAAAATATAAAAAGTCCAAAGTTAACAGAGCTCTGTAGTGAATAAATGTTGTGCTGTTTGTTGGTAAACAGTTTTTAAAAATCAGAAACAATGCACTTCTTCCATCAACTTGTAAAAAAATATCAAAGTTAAAAATACATTCAATTATATGGCTTACTGCATGGTGCTATTTGACGTGACTGTGTTGCCAGCACAAACTTGTTGCATGAACATATTTCTTGACGGATAAAAAGGTAAATAGATAAAAGAGGTTAAAAAAAGTTTTTTGGTATTTGTACAATTCACTTCCAAATACACAACATAAACTCGTCCATTTCAATAGAAAGATATTTAAATGAAGGGTTATAGTCTTCTTTTGCATTCTGCATGCGTCACCGCCTCTATGTGGCGATGACGCACTTCACGCTGACAACCCAGGTCTATATCACTCTGACAGTTTGATAAGTTCGGCCACTGATTATTCCAGAGATGACCTGAAAACACGTTGAAAGGTAGGTTACGTCATACTTTTTTATACAATGTAAAATACGTTAGCACGCAATATAAACCGTTCAAGGTTGTAAATGCTCTCTCTCTCTCTGTCTCTGTCTCTCTCTCTCTCTCTCTCTCTCTCTCTCTCTCTCTCTATATATATATATATATATATATATATATATATATATATATATATATATATATATAAATATATATATATATATTGTCTAAAATGTCCGAAAGCAATTTTTATTTTAAAGTTGTTTTCGACAATTTGTTTGTTTTTGACGATTTGCTGCCTTTCCGAGGTAATGTTATGTTTTTATAAAGTTTGGCTACTGTAAAACTGATTACTGCAATAGGTTTTGGTCATCATAGTTCCTCTTTTTTCATTCTTGCCTTTTAAAGTTGTGAATTTCCGATGTTACTCCCTTATAATGGTTTGGTTGAAAGAAGATCGAATGACAAATGTTTTTGCAATTAATCAGGAAAACCTGGCATCACTTAGATTCAAAATGTGGAAGGGAAAAAAAAATCACATTTTTGTTTTTCAAACCTTCGTCTTCCCTGTCTGCAGTCGTTTTTCTCTATGCGCATCTTTCATATTCATTATGAAATAAAAATAAAATTGGCTACACTGCTGCCACCGTCCGGATGACCCGATGAATGGTTAAACTCAGTGCGCAAACTACGGGTGTTCTTGGGGCATTGAGGCCCCTTATTGACGCTTGAACCCTCCTGAAAAGCTTACCTGCCCTTGACTTTATACTCTGCATGTCCGCTGTTTGGTCTTGGTTTGGTCCCCCCACACACACAGACAAAGAATCATATCAAATATAAAACACGCACGCACATGCACGCACACGCACGCACACACACACACACACACACACACACACACACACACACACAAACACACACACGCGCACACACACACACACACATACAAACACACACACACGCGCACACACACACACACACACACACACACACACACACGGGTTAAACTGATAGGCCAAGGCTTAACTGTTGCCCAACCATCTGTTTATTAAGGTTTTTAAGGGTTATGGCAACAGTTTATAAAATATGTCATTTGTTGGATGATAATGCATTCAGAAGCTTATGAAAAACACACGTGAAAGTTTCGTGATGCTTTTATATTCTTTAAAAATATATTTCTTTATTAGCAGTTAGCTAGGCTTATAGTTATCAATTAATTATACGTGTTGCTGTTTACTGCATTTAGGATACAACAAGATCCTTAAGATTTATAACTGGAACAAATGTTAAACATACTAGATTCTGTTATCTTGAAAAAATCATAAGTGCAGCCGACATGCACTCAAAAACCGGAAATGGCGTGGACCCAAAATAATTAAGATTTGTAAAACCACTCGTATTGGCTGCAGGTTTTTGCCATTGTTGTGTAACATTTTGTTAGTCTGCTTTGTCACGCCTATACTGTTCTTTGTGGTAGTAAAGCCCTGTTATGTTGTGTTTTTCAGTAGGCCTACTTGTTTCCCAGACCTGCCTGCCTGTTTGTTGTTACCAGTGTTCCTGCCTACATATAAAAACCTGCCTGTAAGTAATCATCTGCACCTTTACCTTCACAGCACTTGTTGGCTATTATTAGATTCCTAATAGACAAATTATAAACCTGAATACAACTACTTGGCTTAAGCTCTGGGATTTGATTATTCATCAATGCATAGATGAATTGAACAGAATGTAGCATTATTTAATCATTAAATATTTATCAAAGGTAAGTAAGTAAAACAATAAAAGCATTTGAAATGCGTTTAACACAAACACATACACATTTATAAAGCCAGTGTCTAATTTTATCAGGACAGATTGTTATCTGTATTTAAAGCATTTCATATTGTTTCTTCCATTTTCATTGCAGGGCTCTAAACAACAATGGCGATGACCATAAACTCTTCATATAAAGTCAATACAACAGATATACCTGGCACAAATGAAACATATACAGACCCGTATTATACATTGAGAGGGTCTCTTCACATCATGTCTATGACTATTTACAGCCTGGCCTTTGTTCTTGGTGTGCTCGGAAACGGACTGGTCATCTGGGTGACGGGGTTTAAGATGAAGAAAACTGTTAACACAGTTTGGTTTCTCAACCTCGCTGTGGCCGACTTCCTCTCCACTGCATCTCTGCCTCTCAGTGTGACATACCTGGCCTTAGATTTCCACTGGCCTTTTGGCATGTTCATGTGCAAACTCAACAGCATGCTGAATATCCTTAACATCTATGCCAGTGTCTACATTCTGGTGGTGATCAGTGCAGACAGATATGTGTCTGTTGTGTGGCCCGTGTGGGCCCAGAACCATCGTAATGTACGCAAGGCATCTCTTGTGAGTCTGGTTGTTTGGGTGCTGGCTCTGATTCTCAGCGTGCCATACTTTGTTTTTAGGGACACTGGACCGTCCGCTAACAATGAAGTCACCGTCTGCTTCAACAATTTTGCCTTTTCTCATGACTTTGAAACTCCTTTTGTATTAGAGCTGAGAGCATTTCGTTTTAAGGCCCTGTTCATCACCCGCTTCCTCCTGGCATTTATTGTCCCCTTCACCATCATTGTGTCCTGTTATGCTGTGATTATCCATCGTCTCAGAAGAAACCGCACCCTGGCCAGCCAGTCAAGTCGCACATTTAAGATCATTGCTGCTGTCATTATCACTTTTTTCTTCTGCTGGGCCCCCTTTCACATATTTGCTATAATTGACTTGGTTCATGCTTCGAACAACTATGAGAGTGAAACACTGGACCATGTCACCACCATTGGGATCCCAATAACAACCAACCTGGCCTTTATCATCAGATGCCTGAACCTACTGCTCTATGTTTTTGTGAGCCAAGATTTCAGGGACAAAATCCGTAAATCCATCCTCACAGTATTAGAGACTGCCTTCCAGGAGGATGCTTCTGGCTCTCCCTCTGGCAAAAACGCATTGAGCAGTCAGAGCAAAGAGATGGCAATAAATAATACTGAATTGTAAGACTTTCTATAACATAAAACAGAACATAAAATAACAATTTATCCCCATTAAGACATAGATGAAATACAACAATTACAAATACAATACATTGGGGGATTTGGTTATTTCATCCTAACAGAGTTTGATGCACCATTTCTTAAAATAGGCCTTGTCATATATTTTTTGGGGGCCCTGTAAAAAATCCCCCGACAATCATCTTATTTGTCCATTTATTGTCAAGTTTCACAATGTATCTATACGCTCATTTTAATTTAGTTGATATGATTCTTTATAAATCACAAAACAATAGCTTTACTTACTTAAAGCTGTTTAAATAAGCTGTGTAAATAAATGAAATACTGTCCATTTAATCACATTGAAACATAGACTGTTTCACTGCATGTTTTCATTTCAGACACAAATTAAATTACATAACCAGTGAACTAATTTTAAAAAGTTACCAAAAAAAAATAAAGTCAATAAACAGAGATTCATTCAGGATGTATGATGTTATAGTTCTATATGCCATGTTCTGTTTCAATTGTTTAGATTTTTGCTGCATCAATTTTTGACGTTTGTTCTTGTTTTTATGTGCATTGTATTTTGTCTGTGAAAAGTGCTGTAAACTTACTTTATTATCATTAATTGCCATAAAGAATGCTTTACCTAATTTAGTCATGTTAGGATTTGTGAATACAAATAAAACATCTACAAATAAAAATCGTTTTTTTCAGGGTGGATTTATAGCTTCAGTATTTATTTAACATTCTAGCCCAGCCAGAACCAATCGTAAACTATCACCTTCTAAACAAGGGTCCTGTTTTTTTTTTTTCCTTTTGGGGTCATAAAAACAGTGAAAAGTAGTCTGAGAGATGTCAGCTTTTAGTCCTGTATAAGATGGTCCATGACATGTAAGTCAATAATGAGAATGTACAATTATGTTGAGAAATATGACTGATCCAAAAAAAAGTGTTTGTGTTTTCAGAATTATGGCCTGTAATCAAGAGGCTGACAAAAGTAATGACATACTATTAGTGATTGCTTCTGTCATATAATATACAAGACTTTAAGATTGAGATTATACAACCTTAATCAGCAGTTGTGGGGGGGTTTTTCTACCCTGAACCGCCACACAGACAGACTTTACTTAAATTTCAGCTGCATTATCAAATTCTAATACCTCACTTTTCCTAAAGTCAAGTCTGAAGGAAAATGCAAATTTTGACAGCCCCATCATCCACCATCTCTTTGTTGTTGTTGATAGGGCTGGTATTGCAATGTACAGTTTTCACATGGTATTTATGATTTTTTCTCATGGTGCCCAGAGGTGTCTTTAATCGAGACTGGTCTATATTGTTTATTTACACAGTTAAATAAATTAAACTGGAAAACAATTTGTACGTGCCACATTCTTTGTGTCACAGTCTGCTCTGCTCCTCCCCCGCTCTGCTGCTCAGCCACACACCTCAACAGTCAAACTGCTCTCACCTGCTCGTCATCTCCAATCAAGCCAGTATATATGCAGCTTCACTTCACTCACTCTTTGCCAGATTGTTTTAGCTCCTATGCCTAACTCTCCAGCACTTATTCCCGGATTGCCTACCTGTTATCGACTCGACCTGCCTCCGACCATCGTCTCTTGTCTCAGCCCCAGTAAACCTACTAGCCTACTGTTTATGACCACGAGTATTGCCTGCCTGTTCCCTGTCCTTGTCTTCCTGTGGCTGGTTGGCGTTTGGACTGTTCCTGCTCAACCAGAAAGGCTGAACAGATCAGCTTTGCCACTCCAGCTCACTTCTTCTGGTCTGTTGTCTACATATGTGAACCTGATAAATAAAGACTGTTTAATCTTTGATCATTTTTTACTTCAACTGTTTACTCCAAAGTATACTGAATGAAAACCTTTTGATGATTATAATGTATACATCTTTTTTATATAGGATTATTTTGGTATTTTCAATGCAATCTTTTTTTTGGATTATTTTGACAACATGATATATTACCAGTGTATCCTTTATTTGAAACAAAGCCTGGATATAAATGCTTCTGTTGGAAGGGTGTGTTTGCAATGTGTTGAGTAAAACAATTATGTTACTTTATTATCATTTATAGTATTTTTTGGAAATGGCTTATATTTATTCAGCATTATGGCTATATTTCCATATGACATATCAAACGATACATGTGGTATGAGATATACCATAGTAGGCCATGTTGTATGAAATACAACATAGTAGGCCTATCATTAAGCTTACAGTGAGTTATGAGATTATATATATATATATATATATATATATATGTGTGTGTGTGTGTGTGTGTGTGTGTTCAGATTACATAATTTACATATTAAGCAAAACTACATTTCTGTTGGGCAGTGGGCCCATCAGAGAATAAACCTTCATAGAGGCAAATAAGGTGGTGAACAAACACATCTGGAATGACCTATGCAAACACAACAATGGACGTGTGTGTATATATACATGTATATAAATGGTCCATGTGTCTGTGTGTGTGTATAGTGGCGAGCCGCGTGGAAGAATGACTGAAGAACAAGAGTCGGTCTCATTCGCCGCACCCTGCTCCAAGCAGGTGCTTTTATTTGACAGAACATGAATACAACAACGACACGCTACACTGCCAACAGAAAGACGTGATGAACATCAATACCCCAAACACTCATTATGGTTTGCACCAAAATCCCGAACACCCATAATGCTTTGCAGCATCCAGTCCCCGCGATTGCCTCTATGATCGCTACAATAAGGGTGGTGTCAATGCTCTTGATTTTCAATCACTAGTTGGCACGTTTAAAATTAATTGGATTAAGTCCTTTTTGTCCCAACCAAACTCTATGTGGTTTCATATTCCTAGATCTTTGTTTAGTAAAATAGGCGGTTTAGACTTTCTTTTAAAATGTGATTTTGAAGTGTTCAAAATTCCACTAAAACTGTCTAATTTCCACCGTCAGGTTCTCCATTTTTGGAAAATGATATTTACTCATAACTTTTCTCCTCACTGTTCAACTCTGTGGAACAATAGGGTAATCACGATCAATAGAAAATCCTTATTCAAGAATGATTGGGTTGAGAGAAATATTATGTTTGTTACTGATTTATTGAATTCAAATGGTGACTTAATAGACTATACATCCTTTGTTAACAAGTTTAACTTTACTTGCGGTTTTCGTATATTTAGTAAAATTTCTAAAGCGATTCCCTTACCATTAATCCAGATAATCAAGAACACCTTAATGTACGCTAATGTTAAGGCTGTGTTACCAAAATTGATGATTGATGGGTGTGACTTGTGTGATAGAAAATGTATTAACAAAGTTATTCGGAATATCCTGAAATCTCGTTTTTTCCATGATTGCCACAGAGGGCCGCTTACTAGGTTTCCAGAGAAAATTTAACTTTCTGTTCTGTCTAAAGCACATTCCAAATATATTAAGATGCCTGTTCTCCCTAAAGTGAAAGAAACCCATTTTAAAATAATTCACCAGATCTATCCAACTGCTACTTTTCTTCAAAAAAGGTTTAATTTCGAGGTGAACCCTTCCTGTGCTTTCTGTGGTGAATCTGAAGAGACCTTAGAACACTTGTTTGTACTCTGTCCTGTGTCTCAAATATTTTGGGTCAACATTAGAAGCTGGTTATCGCTAAAAATTGACGATATTCCTTCTTTTGATTTTTTCAGTATTGTTTATTTCATGGATAATCTAAAGCCTTCCGTTACTGACATGGTAAACGTTATTTTACTCACGTGTAAATATCATATTCACTGTAGTAAGTGGAGAAGTAGCAAACCCTCCTTTGACTGGTTTATGAATGATTTCAAATATTTTTACTTATCCCTGAAAAAAAGTTAAATCTAGCAGGATTGCTAGGAAGATTAGAGCTGATTTGTCTAAATTCTGTTTGTTTTGATTCCTGGCCCTCCTCGTTGTTGCTGTTTGTAATTTGTTTTCCTTTTTATATTGCTCCAGTTTTGTTGTCTGCTCTTTTAATTAATTTGCACTTAATCCCCCCTAGTCTTGACTGACGTTTTTGAATGTACTTGTTCTGTATATTTAGCTATTGTTGCTCATCCTTTTAAGAGTTTGTTTTGTCTTTTTGTGTATGTTGAAATTTTCAATAAAGTTGAGAGAAAAAAAAAATCGCTACAATATATTTAGTTTGCCACAACATATTCGGTCATTTTACTCCAAAAAGTGGAATATGTAGCCTACAAATAAGTGCCTTATTGTATTCCCTACAGAAAGAAAGTAGCAATTGATTTCATGAATAAAAACATTGAAAGTGTAATAAATCCTTTATTAAAGTCCACAAATAAATTGGCAGCCCATTGAAAAAAAAAAACGTTTGAAGCGTGCGTCGTGATGTAATTGACGGTACCATCGCGAGAGCTCACCCTCGGCCTGCAGTGGCAAGGCTTGTTAGTCAAGTAGCATCGAGTCTTTAAAACGATACCTGAATGACTAAATTCACTTTATTCTGCGATCTACCAGCGTTTAGCGGTAAGTTATGACACAACTGACTTAAAGCACCAAACGACAGACTCACGGACGTCTGCTTATATATATAATTAACATTGCCTTCCCACAATGTAAAGTAATATCGATAGCCGAAGCTGAAAGAAGCTAACGTAAGGTACCTTCCGAGCACAAGATCTGAACACCACTTCACATTATCTGATAAAGTTTGTCGGCTGGGCATGCATCATACGTGTGCTTTGGTCTAAATCCGTCAAAGCGACATCCCCAGGCTGTCTTAAATTAAGTCTAACCCTGAAGCAAGCTAATGCTAAACAGCTGGCTAAGTGAAATAGGCTTTCTTTGAGCAGGCTTTCAGTCGCTCCCTGTCTACAAACAAAAACAAAACAAACATGTCTGTGATTGTTATGAAATCGAGACTTAGATCTTTGTACATGGTCAATGTTGGAGTATGCCTATTTTTGATGGCTTTGTTTCTCCAGACCTTTACATCCATTTACATCTGTGGTAATGTTATCACATTTAGATTTTAGTAATTTCACAAACTCCACATCCCGTCGACTCTGGTTAAAACGTCACTTTTCCAGTTGTCAATTTATTATTATTGTATGTGTACAGTAAAACAGCACTTCAGTCCAAAAGCTTGAATCACAGCTGCTTTTCTGAAGGGACACTCAGATATGTTGTAGTCGTTTTTATTTTAACGTGTTATACCGTTTTTCTTCCTGTGTTTTTGAGAGATGCGTCAGACTTGTGTTGAATATTATGAATCGGCTGGTTTAGACAGAGGTGCTCATGATGGCATGGTGCTCTGATACTACTTAGTTTCTGTAAAAGCATTCTGTGTTTTATAAAGAA